>NC_137116.1:54081628-54544128 GCF_949357685.1 Gobio gobio
AGGTGGCACAATTACAACGATCATTCTATAATCCCACCCATTTTAAAGCGGTGCTAACTGCAGTGGAAAACCAAACCGAGCCAAAGCAAGCCGTCCCGAAAACCGAGTCTTACCACACAGTGGAAAAGCGCTATTGGTTACGTCAAAACCGTGACCAAGCCGTTCACACAGAACACATTTTCTGCGCTGCTTTTCCATTGTTGCCATGTAAACAAGCACTAGACAGACATATTTGACAATTGCACTCGCTTGTTTAGAAAGCCATGTAAAGTTAAAAGAAGTGCAACTTTAAAAAAAAAACTTCTTTTTTTTTCAATTCCACTGCATCTCATGTTTTTTAAACGCAAAGAAGTACCCTGTGTGATCGGCGCTTTGGTTATTTATATTTAAACTATGCATAAATACATGATGCTGTTTTGTTTATAATTGTTTATGCAATTTACTCAATTTGATTTTATTTATGTTATGCACTTTATTGTACAGATAGTCATGTTATTTATTTGCTTTGAATAAACAGTTGACTGTGGTGCATTCATATTTTGCTTATGTAGCCTCAGGAGAACAGACAAAAGCTTTTACCCCCTAACTGAAATTATGCCTTTTAAATTCGAATATAATTCAAATATTAGTCATATTTAAGCATAACATTTGAATTTAAACCTATTAATAATAAATCATAAACAAGTATAAATTAGGGTTGTCAAAAGATTAATCACATCCAAAATAAAAGTTTGTGTTTACATAATATATGTGTGTGTACTCTGTTAATTATTATTTTTATATAAATACACACACAAGCATGTATATATTTAAGATTTTTTTTTTTATATATATATAAAACATTTATATTTATATATATTATAGATTATATAAATGTATATACAGTATATACATGCAAATATTTCTTAAATATATACATGAATGTGTGTGTATTTATATATAAATAATAATTAACAGAGTACACACACATATATTATGTAAACACAAACTTTTATTTTGGATGCGATTAATCGATAAATCTTTTGACAGCCCTAGTATAAATACACCGAGTAGGTTACATGCATGTGAGTGAATTTAAGAATGCTTCTTGTAACGGAGTTGTTGAATTCTGTGGTCTCTGTGTGATATTGTTAATGTGAATTTGAGTGGTGATCTAATTGTGTTGCTAGGATGGCATGCATGTGGTGAACCCGTTGCCATGGTGCCCGCACTTGGAGTCAGTGCGACCGGTGCCCGCAGGTGGCATTGATGTCTTCCTGCCGTGTGAAGAGTGTGGAGGTGATGTTGAAAACTGGATCTGCCTCTTCTGCTACAAGGTAACAGCTAATGATGCTCAAAATCACATGAGGTTTAGACGTCCCATTGCTGACGGTGGTACAAACTGGGTCTCATCCACTAACGTGTGTGAAATCTGCATACAAACAAACGCTCACAAGCAAATCCTCATCCAGTAATCAGCAATAGCTACTATAACATTTCTAATAGAATAACTTATGATTACATTTTCTACATAGATCATCTTAAATAGTATAGTATAGTTCCTAGCCATATCGGGCTAGAAAATCACAACTTTTCATTTTCCGTCGGTCTTATTATACGATATTATAGACCCGTTTAGATCTGCTCTGGCGGGTAAAACATCTAGAGAACACCCTCAAGTTAGGCCAAGAAGATTTGTCTGTAAGGGTACTGTCTAAACGCACAGTTACCTGACAAATATTTTTAAAGTAAACCTGACTCTCCATTTTCTTCCACCCCAGATAGGGGATTTCATCTTTATTTTTATTTCCTTTTAATTTCCTTTTAATTAGGGGCCAAGCACCGAAGGTGCGAAGGCACCTATTGAAACCGTTCCCGTTCTTATTATTATTATTAGGGGCCAAGCACCGAAGGTGCGAAGGCACCTATTGAAACCGTTCCCGTTCCTATTATTATTATTATTAGGGGCCAAGCACCGAAGGTGCGAAGGCACCTATTGAAACCGTTCCCGTTCCTATTATTATTATTATTCATCTTCTTCTTCTTCTTCTTCCGCCACGAAGTCTATGGCAGCCCATAGAACCGTATGGTAAAAAGTTATGAAATTTGGCACACTAATAGAGGACAGTCTGAAATGTCACCATAGCAAATTTTGAGTCTCTAACTAATTCCCTCTAGCGCCACCATCAGTCCAAAATTAGACTCATGTTTATGCTAATAACTTTTGAACCATAAGGGCTAGAAACAAAATTCTTTTTTCCTCTGATTCCTTGGCTCAAGACAATTCGATTGCACCCTATGACGTCATTTTCCGTCATAATAATTTTCCCGCCATTTTTAATTAACCGAAAAACCTACTTTTGCGAACTCGTCCTAGACGGTTCATCCGATTTGCACGAAAATTGAACCAGATCATCTTCAGACCATGCTGACAAAAAATCTTGCAAATCAAGTTGATTCGTCAAATCATTTGCGATAAACGCGCAAACAAATTTTACGTAGCGGTTGCAAAAGCACTCTTAAGGCAATATCTCCGCAACGCTTTATCGTATTCAAACCAAACTTGGTACATGTCATCACAAGCATGACTTGAGGCAACATGCAGTGTTTCGGCGCAGCGCCACCTACTGGTCCGGAGATACAAAAAATGGCTGTTTTTGCTTATAACTTTTGAACCGTTTGTCCAAAAATCATAAAAGTGGTCTCGTTAGATTCAGGACGGCATGCCGAGTCGTCTGATGTTCAATTTTGCCATATCGGCCATTTTGGCTGTCGGCCATTTTGAATTATGTGCTAAAATGCTGTATTTTACAAATGCATTAGTGTATTGTTACTAAACTCGGTATGTGACTTCCTTGCTATGCCCTGAAGGTACTCAAAAAGTTTTAGGGCAGTGCCACCTTGTGGTCAAAAGATATAACAAACTTGACAAAAATGCTAATAACTTTTGAATAAATTAGCCTAGTATATTGAAACTGGTCATAATAGAGTCATTGGCTCATGCCGATTCGATTGCACCCTATGACGTCATTTTCGGTCATGATAATTTCCCCGCCATTTTTAATTTTCAAAAAAACCTACTTTTGCGAACTCGTCCTAGACGGTTCATCCGATTTGCACGAAAATTGATCCAGGTCATCTTCAGACCATGCTGACAAAAAATCTTGCAAATCAAGTTGATTCGTCTAATCATTTGCGATAAACGCGCAAACAAATTTTACGTAGCGGTTGCAAAAACACTCTTAAGGCAATATCTCCGCAACGCTTTATCGTATTTAAACCAAACTTGGTACATGTCATCACAAGCATGACTTGAGGCAACATACAGCGTTTCGGCGCAGCGCCACCTACTGGTCCGGAGATACGAAAAATTGCTATTTTTCCTTATAACTTCTGAACTGTTTGTCCAAAAATCATAAAAGTGGTCTCGTTACATTCAGGACGGCATGCCGAGTCGTCTGATATTCAATTTTACCATATCGGCCATTTTGGCTGTCGGCCATTTTGAATTTTGTCAAAAAATGCTATATTTTACAAATGCATTAGTATATTGTTACTAAACTCGGTATGTGACTTCCTTGCTATGCCCTGAAGGTACTCAAAAAGTTTTAGGGCAGTGCCACCTTGTGGTCAAAAGATATAACAAACTTGACAAAAATGCTAATAACTTTTGAATAAATTAGCCTAGTATATTGAAACTGGTCATAATAGAGTCATTGGCTCATGCCGATTAAATTGCAACCTATGATGTCATTTTCGGTCATGATAATTTCCCCGCCATTTTTAATTTTCCAAAAAACCTACTTTTACGAACTCGTCCTAGACGGTTTGTCCGATTTGCACGAAAATTGAACCAGATCATCTTCAGACCATGCTGACAAAAAATCTTGCAAATCAAGTTGATTTGTCAAATCGTTTTCGATAAACGCGCACACAAATTTTGCGTAGCGGTTGCAAAAACACTCATAAGCCTATATCTCCACAACGCTTTATCGTATTCAAACCAATCTTGGTAT
The DNA here is from genome assembly GCF_949357685.1 of Gobio gobio. NCBI lineage: Eukaryota > Metazoa > Chordata > Actinopteri > Cypriniformes > Gobionidae > Gobio > Gobio gobio. The sequence continues at coordinate 54,085,624 of NC_137116.1, forward strand.
ATGTCATCACAAGCATGACCTGAAGCAACATGCAGCGTTTCGGCGCAGCGCCACCTACTGGTCCGGAGATACAAAAAATTGCTATTTTTGCTTATAACTTTTGAACTGTTTGTCCAAAAATCATGTCTTCCGCACCATGCTTTGAAGGTACTCAAAATGTTTTGGGGCAGTGCCACCTTGTGGTCAGAGGTTATAACAAAATTTACAAACATGCTAATAACTTTTGATTAAATTAGCCTAGTTTAATGAAACTGGTCATAATACAGTCATTGGCTCATGCCGAGAACAGAGATACTAATTTTTCCATATTTGGTCAAACATCCTGTCCTCAATGTTCTTATTTGATCAAAACCTACTTTTTCAAACTCATCCTAGACCGTTTGTCCAATTTCCACCAAAATCGAATCGTATCATCTTCAGACTGTGTCAACAAAAAGTTAGGGATTTTGCATCAATAGATGAAACCGTTTTTGTAAACCGCAGCGACGAAGTTGAGCCATTATGCCAAAATTACTCTTGAGGCTGTATCTCTGCAATGCTTTGACATATTGGCATCAAACTTTGCATGTGTCATTGTTCGCTTATTCTGACCACACCACATCAATTTCGTATCTGTGCCACCTATTGGTCAAAAGTGATAAACCATTAACTTATATTATCAGTGACTCAATATATGATATTTCAGCCATTTTGCCTAATCTTCTTAAACTGTATAATTGTTAATTGTTGCAGTTGGTCTGACACTCTCAGACTACAATGCATTTTTCAGCCTTTTGCCTAAAATCATCTTAAAACGTGATTAATTGCTCATTGCTCCAGTTGATCTGACACTGCCAGCCATTTTGGCATGTCTTGTCTTCTTCTTTGCGCTTGGCCCCGGTATTGCTGCTTGCAGCTATATTTCATCTTCTTCTTCTTCTTCTTCCGCCACGAAGTCTATGGCAGCCCATAGAACCGTATGGTAAAAAGTTGTGAAATTTGGCACACTAATAGAGGACAGTCTGAAATGTCACCGTAGCAAATTTGGAGTCTCAAACTCAATCCCTCTAGCGCCACCATCAGTCCAAAATTTGACTCATGTTTATGCTAATAACTTTTGAACCATAAGGGCTAGAAACAAAATTCTTTTTTCCTCTGATTCGTTGGCTCAAGACAATTCGATTGCACCCTATGACGTCATTTTCCGTCATAAAAATTTTCCCGCCATTTTTAATTTTCCGAAAAACCTACTTTTACGAACTCGTCCTAGACGGTTCATCCGATTTGCACGAAAATTGAACCAGATCATCTTCAGACCATGCTGACAAAAAATCTTGCAAATCAAGTTGATTCGTCAAATCATTTGCGATAAACGCGCAAACAAATTTTACGTAGCGGTTGCAAAAACACACTTAAGGCAATATCTCCGCAACGCTTTATCGTATTCAAACCAAACTTGGTACATGTCATCACAAGCATGACTTGAGGCAACATACAGCGTTTCGGCGCAGCGCCACCTACTGGTCCGGAGATACGAAAAATTGCTATTTTTGCTTATAACTTCTGAACTGTTTGTCCAAAAATCATAAAAGTGGTCTCGTTACATTCAGGACGGCATGCCGAGTCGTCTGATATTCAATTTTACCATATCGGCCATTTTGGCTGTCGGCCATTTTGAATTTTGTCAAAAAATGCTATATTTTACAAATGCATTAGTGTATTGTTACTAAACTCGGTATGTGACTTCCTTGCTATGCCCTGAAGGTACTCAAAAAGTTTTAGGGCAGTGCCACCTTGTGGTCAAAAGATATAACAAACTTGACAAAAATGCTAATAACTTTTGATTAAATTAGCCTAGTATATTGAAACTGGTCATAATAGAGTCATTGGCTCATGCCGATTCAATTGCAACCTATGATGTCATTTTCGGTCATGATAATTTCCCCGCCATTTTTAATTTTCCAAAAAACCTACTTTTGCGAACTCGTCCTAGACGGTTTGTCCGATTTGCACAGAAATTGAACCATATCATCTTCAGACCATGCTGACAAAAAATCTTGCAAATCAAGTTGATTCGTCAAATCGTTTTTGATAAACGCGCACACAAATTTTACGTAGCGGTTGCAAAAACCCACTTAAGGCTCTATCTCCGAAACGCTTTATCGTATTCAAACCAATCTTGGTACGTGTCATCACAAGCATGACCTGAGGCAACATGCAGCGTTTCGGCCCAGCGCCACCTACTGGTCCGGAGATATAAAAAATGGCTATTTTTGCTTATAACTTTTGAACCGTTTGTCCAAAAATCATAAAAGTAGTCTCGTTAGATTCAGGACGGCATGCCGTGTCGTTTGATATTCAATTTTACCATATCGGCCATTTTGGCTCTCGGCCATTTTGAATTATGTGCTAAAATGCTATATTTTACAAACTCATTAGTCTATCGTTATGAAACTTGGTATGTGTCTTCCGCACCATGCTTTGAAGGTATTCAAAAAGTGTTGGGGCAGTGCCACCTTGTGGTCAAAGGTTATAACAAAATTTACAAAAATGCTAATAACTTTTGATTAAATTAGCTTAGTTTAATAGAACTGGTCATAATAGAGTCATTGGCTCATGCCGATTCAATTGCACCCTATGACGTCATTTTCGGTCATGACAATTTCCCCGCCATTTTTAATTTTCCAAAAAACCTACTTTTGCGAACTCGTCCTAGACGGTTTGTCCGATTTGCACAGAAATTGAACCATATCATCTTCAGACCATGCTGACAAAAACTCTTGCAAATCAAGTTGATTTGTCTAATCGTTTTTGATAAAGGCGCACACAAATTTTGCGTAGCGGTTGCAAAAACACTCATAAGGCAATATCTCCGCAATCCTTTATCGTATTCAAACCAATCTTGGTACATGTCATCACAAGCATGACCTGAGGCAACATGCTGCGTTTCAGCGCAGTGCCACCTACTGGTCCGGAGATACAAAGAATGGATATTTTTGCTTTTATCATTTTTTTAACCGTTTGTCCAAAAATCATAAAAGTTGTCTCGTTAGATTCAGGACTGCATGCCGAGTCGTCTGATATTTAATTTTACCATATCGGCCATTTTGGCTGTCGGCCATTTTGAATTATGTGCTAAAATACAAACGCATTAGTCTATCGTTATGAAATGTGGTATGTCTTCCGCACCATGCTTTGAAGGTACTCAAAAAGTTTTGGGGCAGTGCCACCTTGTGGTCAAAGGTTATAACAAAATTTACAAAAATGCTAATAACTTTTGATTAAATTAGCCTAGTTTAATGAAACTGGTCATAATACATTTATTGGCTCATGCCGTGAACATAGATACTAATTTTGCCATATTTGGTCAAACATCCTGTCCTCAATGTTCTTATTTGATCAAAATCTACATTTTCAAACTCATCCTAGACCGTTTGTCCGATTTCCACCAAAATCGAATCGTATCATCTTCAGACTGTGTCAACAAAAAGTTAGGGATTTTGCATCAATAGATGAAACCGTTTTTGTAAACTGCAGCGACGAATTTGAGGCATGATGCCAAAATGACTCTTGAGGCTGTATCTCTGCAATGCTTTGACATATTGGTATCAAACTTTGCATGTGTCATTGTTCTCTTATTCTGACCACACCATATCAATTTCGTAACTGCGCCAACTATTGGTCAAAAGTGATAAACCATTAACTTATATTATCAGTGACTCTATATATGATATTTCAGCCATTTTGCCTAATTTTCTTAAACTGTATAATTGTTCATTGTTGCAGTTGGTCTGACACTCTCAGACTACAATGCATTTTTCAGCCTTTTGCCTAAAATCATCTTAAAACGTGATTAATTGCTCATTGCTCCAGTTGATCTGCCACTGCCAGCCATTTTGGCATGTCTTGTCTTCTTCTTTGCGCTTGGCCCCGGTATTGCTGCTTGCAGCTATATTTCATCTTCTTCTTCTTCTTCTTCTTCTTCTTCCGCCACGAAGTCTATGGCAGCCCATAGAACCGTATGGTAAAAAGTTGTGAAATTTGGCACACTCATAGAGGACAGTCTGAAATGTCACCGTAGCAAATTTGGAGTCTCAAACTCAATCCCTCTAGCGCCACCATCAGTCCAAAATTTGACTCATGTTTATGCTAATAACTTTTGAACCATAAGGGCTAGAAACAAAATTCTTTTTTCCTCTGATTCGTTGGCTCAAGACGATTCGATTGCACCATATGACGTCATTTTCCGTCATAAAAATTTTCCCGCCATTTTGAATTTTCCGAAAAACCTACTTTTACGAACTCGTCCTAGACGGTTCATCCGATTTGCACGAAAATTGAACCAGATCATCTTCAGACCATGCTGACAAAAAATCTTGCAAATCAAGTTGATTCGTCAAATCATTTGCGATAAACGCGCAAACAAATTTTACGTAGCGGTTGCAAAAACACTCTTAAGGCAATATCTCCGCAACGCTTTATCGTATTCAAACCAAACTTGGTACATGTCATCACAAGCATGACTTGAGGCAACATACAGCGTTTCGGCGCAGTGCCACCTACTGGTCTGGAGATACAAAAAATTGCAATTTTTGCTTATAACTTCTGAACTGTTTGTCCAAAAATCATAAAAGTGGTCTCGTTACATTCAGGACGGCATGCCGAGTCGTCTGATATTCAATTTTACCATATCGGCCATTTTGGCTGTCGGCCATTTTGAATTTTGTCAAAAAATGCTATATTTTACAAATGCATTAGTATATTGTTACTAAACTCGGTATGTGACTTCCTTGCTATGCCCTGAAGGTACTCAAAAAGTTTTAGGGCAGTGCCACCTTGTGGTCAAAAGATATAACAAACTTGACAAAAATGCTAATAACTTTTGATTAAATTAGCCTAGTATATTGAAACTGGTCATAATAGAGTCGTTGGCTCATGCCGATTCAATTGCAACCTATGATGTCATTTTCGGTCATGATAATTTCCCCGCCATTTTAAATTTTCCAAAAAACCTACTTTTACGAACTCGTCCTAGGCGGTTTGTCCGATTTGCACGAAAATTGAACCAGATCATCTTCAGACCATGCTGACAAAAAATCTTGCAAATCAAGTTGATTTGTCAAATCGTTTTCGATAAACGCGCACACAAATTTTGCGTAGCGGTTGCAAAAACACTCATAAGCCTATATCTCCACAACGCTTTATCGTATTCAAACCAATCTTGGTATATGTCATCACAAGCATGACCTGAAGCAACATGCAGCGTTTCGGCGCAGCGCCACCTACTGGTCCGGAGATACAAAAAATGGCTATTTTTGCTTATAACTTTTGAACTGTTTGTCCAAAAATCATGTCTTCCGCACCATGCTTTGAAGGTACTCAAAACGTTTTGGGGCAGTGCCACCTTGTGGTCAGAGGTTATAACAAAATTTACAAACATGCTAATAACTTTTGATTAAATTAGCCTAGTTTAATGAAACTGGTCATAATACAGTCATTGGCTCATGCCGAGAACAGAGATACTAATTTTTCCATATTTGGTCAAACATCCTGTCCTCAATGTTCTTATTTGATCAAAACCTACTTTTTCAAACTCATCCTAGACCGTTTGTCCAATTTCCACCAAAATCGAATCGTATCATCTTCACACTGTGTCAACAAAAAGTTAGGGATTTTGCATCAATAGATGAAACCGTTTTTGTAAACCGCAGCGACGAAGTTGAGCCATTATGCCAAAATGACTCTTGAGGCTGTATCTCTGCAATGCTTTGACATATTGGCATCAAACTTTGCATGTGTCATTGTTCCCTTATTCTGACCACACCACATCAATTTCGTATCTGTGCCACCTATTGGTCAAATGTGATAAACCATTAACTTACATTATCAGTGACTCAATATATGATATTTCAGCCATTTTGCCTAATCTTCTTAAACTGTATAATTGTTAATTGTTGCAGTTGGTCTGACACTCTCAGACAATGCATTTTCAGCCTTTTGCTTAAAATCATCTTAAAACGTGATTAATTGCTCATTGCTCCAGTTGATCTGACACTGCCAGCCATTTTGGCATGTCTTGTCTTCTTCTTTGCGCTTGGCCCCGGTATTGCTGCTTGCAGCTATATTTCCTTTTATAACTATTATACTATATATATTTTTATTTTATTCACTTATAACCATTTTAACTTCATTTCTGTGTAAAGCACTTTGAATTGCCACTGTGTATGAAATGTGCTATACAAATAAACTTGCCTTGCCTTGCCTTGCCTTATATCGTATTATACTTATTATACTTATTATACTGCAGAAGAGTCAAGTTTTAAATAGGAAAAATATTGAAACTCTTTGGTCATTTTTTGAGCGAGATGCTAACGGTCTAATCAGATTCAATGATCTATGCTAAGCTATGCTAAAAGTGCTACCGCCAGACCCGGAGATCGGCTGAATGGATTCAAAAACGGTAAAACTCAACAGTTCAACTCTAGGGGAGTCGGAAAATTAGCCTATTTTCAAAAAAAAGTTGCGTGTTCCTTTTAGATGCAGGTACATGTATGATTTAGCACATGATTCAGGCGAGAGTGTATGGAGATGTTTTGTGCACATTACTAACTTTGAGTATGTGGACACTCTTTAAGAATACTCCAGATTCATACATTTTTGAGGTCAAAGGGGGATAGTTCACCCAAAAATGAAAATGTGCTGTTCATGCAGGTGTCTATTTTTCTTCAGTAGAAATGTAGAGATTTTTAGCTGAAACCGTAGTCATTGGTGATTCATATAATGCAAGTCAAGGGCTACCGTCACTTAGAGAGTCAAATAAACATATACAGGCAAAACAAAATGAATGCCCATGGCTCCTGACGACACTTTGAGGTTTTATGAAACGATCGGTCTGTGCAAGAAACTGAACATTATTCCCTGTAATCCACAGCCTTGTGAATTTGTCATCAGAAGTTCTCCTGTGCAAATAAATATGAATAATCCACACAATTAGTAGTGATTAAGATGCATTATTTTTTTTATTACAAGATTCGATGAGTATTTTTCTTCTTTTCTTATTTGAGATCACATATGAATAGTTAAAGGATTAGTTCACCCAAAAATGAAAATTCTGTCATTAATTACTTACCCTCATGTCGTTCGACACCCGTCAGACCTCCGTTCATCTTCAGACACAAATGAAGATATTTTAGTGTAAATCTGATGGCTCTGAAAGGCCTCCATTGGCACAATGCACTTTACACTCTCAAGACCCATAAAAGGCACTAAAGACGTCGTTACAAAGTCCATCTCACTACAGGGAGTGCAGAATTATTAGGCACGTTGATTTTCTGATCATATTTTTTTTCCAGGCACATTTGACCAATTCCAAACCACAGTAATCCTAATAACTACTATTGATTTAGTATTTAATAATGTATAAGTGATATATAATTGTTCATGAAGGCTGGAAATGAAAATCACCTTATATTCAGGTGTGCAGAATTATTAGGCATGTTTTCTTTTACAGATAAATTGAGCCAAAAAAGAGATTTAACTCAGACTGAAAAGTCAAAAAGTATTAAATGCCCATGAGAAGGATGCAATACTAATGCAATACTAGACATTGCAGTTAAGGCGTGACCATTGGACAGTGAAATGCTCGTTGGGTCAGCAGGATCTGACAAAAACAGGTGGTGAAGAAAAGACACCTGTTAACTGCAAAAGAATTAAGAATTAAGGTGAAGAATTAAGGGTGAAACCATCAGGAACCCTTTAGTCTCCAGCGCCACCATTTTCCAGAGCTGAACCTACCTGGAGTCTCCAGAAGTGAAGGTGTCAGGATCTCAGAGACTTCAGTTAGGTAAAGAATCCTAAAAAATGACCCCCACTAGATAAGAATCATAAGCTGAAGTGTTGTAAAATACATGAAGAAGGTTTTTTTATAGGCTTTATGGACAGATAGGTTGAGAGTGACTCTTGAAGGACCAGAACCACATCCTCTAGTACCACTGTTTGAAGAATTCATCTTCCAGAATCTGGCAGTACATTTTGGGAGTTCATTTTTAGTCCATCTCTGCAAAACGGACTTCAGGATGGACTAAAATGAACTCCCAAAACGTACTGCCAGATTCTGGAAGATGAATTCTTCAAACAGTGGTACTAGAGGATGTGGTGCTGGTCCTTCAAGAGTCACTCTCAACCTATAAAACCTATAAAGCCTATAAAAAAACCTTCTTCATGTATTTTACAACACTTCAGCTTGTGATTCTTATCTAGTGGGGGTCATTTTTTAGGATTCTTTACCTAACTGAAGTCTCTGAGATCCTGACACCTTCACTTCTGGAGACTCCAGGTAGGTTCAGCTCTGGAAAATGGTGGCGCTGGAGACTAAAGGGTTCCTGATGGTTTCACCCTGAATTCTTCACCTTAATTCTTAATTCTTTTGCAGTTAACAGGTCTTTTCTTCACCACCTGTTTTTGTCAGATCCTGCTGACCCAACGAGCATTTCACTGTCCAATGGTCATGCCTTAACTGCAATGTCTAGTATTGCATTAGTATTGCATCCTTCTCATGGGCATTTAATACTTTTTGACTTTTCAGTCTGAGTTAAATCTCTTTTTTGGCTCAATTTATCTGTAAAAGAAAACATGCCTAATAATTCTGCACACCTGAATATAAGGTGATTTTCATTTCCAGCCTTCATGAACAATTATATATCACTTATACATTATTAAATACTAAATCAATAGTAGTTATTAGGATAACTGTGGTTTGGAATTGGTCAAATGTGCCTGGAAAAAAAATATGATCAGAAAATCAACGTGCCTAATAATTCTGCACTCCCTGTAGTGCCTTTTTAGGGTCTTGAGAGTGTAAAGTTGAGCCAATGGAGGCCTTTCAGAGCATCAGATTTACACTAAAATATCTTCATTTGTGTCTGAAGATGAACGGAGGTCTGACGGGTGTCGAACGGCATGAGGGTCAGTAATTAATGACAGAATTTTCATTTTTGGGTGAACTAACCCTTTAAAGATTGTACAGGCACTCAGTTTTTTCCTCTCTTTTTTTTCAGGTGCTCTGCGGGCGTTATGTGAACCAGCACATGGTGACCCACGGGCAGGTGTCCGGTCATCCTCTGGTGCTGAGCTTCGCTGATCTTTCTGTCTGGTGCTACGCCTGCGAATCATACATCCACAACCAGGTTTGTGCCGCCCACATCACAGGCCTCTTTTGATGAATGGCACCATTAATGTTGATCTGCAACATGAATGAATGATGCACTTCATGAGATTGGCATTACTGCTACTTGACTCTGTGTGACTGTTGTGTATGTTTTCCAAAGATTCAGATCAACAGCTGTGTAACTGTGTCTGTCTGTCTCTGCACACACAGGTGCTCCATGAAGCCAAAAACGCTGCTCACCTCGTGAAGTTTGGAGAGGGAATTCTTCCTTTCAACTAAACCAGCAGAGAGAAGGAAGTGTGTGTGTGTGTGTGTGTGTGTTGTGAGATGGTTGTTGTTTGTATGTATATAGATGCAGTGAAAATGACACCAAACTGAGCTGCAGTGGAAGCAAATGTTCCTTCTCACTTGTGTCTTAAAGGGATAGTTCACCCAAAAATTTAAATTAGCCTTGATTTACTCTCCCTCAAGTCATCCTAGGTGTGTATGACATTCTTCTTTCAGACGAACACAATATATTATATTAAAAATGTCCTGGCAGTGAATGGTTGTGTCGTTTTTGAAGTCCATTAAAGTGCATCTATCCATCATATAACTGCTCCACACGGCTCCAGGGGTTAATAAAGGCCTTCTGAAGCGAAGTGGTGCGCTTGTGTGAGAAAAATATCCATATTTAAAACTTTATAGACTAAAATAACTAGCTTCCGGCGGTCAGCGGTGCGCAAGTCGACTAAATGAGATGCTCCTGTACATCACGGGTCACTCTTTTAGTCGACTCGTGTACCGCTGACCACCGGAAGCTAGTTATTTTAGTCTATAAAGTTTAAAATATGGATTTTTTTCACCACTTCGCTTCAGAAGGCCTTTATTAACCCCCAGAGCCGTGTGGAGCAGTTATATGATGGATAGATGCACTTTTATGACACAACCATTCACTGCCATTATAAAGCTTGGAAGAGCCAGGACATTTTTAATATAACTCTGATTGTGTTCGTCTGAAAGAAGAATGTCATACACACCTAGGATGACTTGAGGGAGAGGAAATCATGGGATAATTTTCATTTTTGGGTGAACTATCCCTTTAAACATATTTCATAGATTCTCATTGTGCCAATTATGCCAAATACACATTTTATGAATGGAATCGGTTTCATCTTAAAGAAAATAATTTTTTAAAAGGTGCACTCTCTGCAAATTGTTAAAGTAATTTTGTAAGTTATTGCAGAAGTGCGGTAGTGTGAAGCTGTAGTGTTTAGTTGTGACACACTCCGGTTTTCATCGTATCACTCCAGGCCAAGACATTCAAACTGTGGAAATTACAAAACAACCTTAAACTTAAAGCAATAAAAAGTGCAATATTTCCCAAAACAGTGTTATTTTGTGTTTTTGTATATTTCCATTATGATATTTTTTTGCACGCGTATAGTGGCACAAACGTTTGGAAACTCTCTCTGTGTAACTGTTGGTACATGTTGCAATCTAAATAAAACCCGTCTGTTCCTTGTTCTTAAAAGTTCTTTCTATGGTCACATTTGTGAAAAGATAAAGGGCATAAAACCTGTCAAAAACATGTTCAGTGCAAAATAAATTAAAATATATATTTCCCCCCTATTTTATGACATTATTTTTATGGCAATTAATGACAATTCTCGCTTAATTCTCATTACCATAATGCAAACAAACCCACAATAAATATTTAGTATTGGATATTATTACTCAAGTATTTATACCTTATTGTGTGTTGTAATTTTATTTTTAATTATATATATATGTCCTCATCAAGGCTGCATTTATTTTAATAAAAATACAAAAAAAACGGTTATATTGTGAAATATTATTAAAATGTAAAATAACTGTTTTCTATGTGAATATATTTTAAAATGTAATGTATTCCTGTGATCAAAGCCAAATTTATCATTACTACTCCAGTCTTCAGTGTCACATGATCCTTCACAAATCATATTTTCAGGATTCGATACATAGAAAGTTCAAAATAACAGCATTTATTTAAAAAAATTATCTTTTGTAACATTATAAATGTCTTTAATGTCACTTTTGATCAATTTAATGCGTCCGTGCTGAATAAAAGTATTAAGCCCCCCCCCCCCCCCCCCCCCCAAAAAAAAAGATACTGTTCTTTTGAACTTTCTATTCATCAAATAATCCTAAAAAACTGTTTTCAAAACACTGATAATAATCATAAATGTTTCTTGAGCATCAAATCCTCATATCAGAATGAATTGTGAAGGATCATGTGACACTGAAGACTGGAGTAATGATGATAAATTTAGCTTTGATCACAGGAATACATTACATTTTATAATACATTCAAATAGAAAACAGTTGTTTTACATTTTAATATTTCACAATATTACTGTATTTTTGTATTTGTAATAAAATTAATGCAGCCTTGGTGAGCAGAAGAGACTTTTAAAAACAATACAAATCTTACTGATCAAAAACCTTTGAATGACAGAATATATACACACACACACACACACACACACACACACACACACACACACACACACACACACACACACACACACACACACACACACACACACACACACACACACACACACACACACACACACACACACACACACACACACACACACACACACACACACACACACACACACACACAGTCATTATACAATCTCCTCTTAAATCGTATCATAATTACTAGAATATATATATATATATATATAATTACACTTAATATATTTCTGCATTCAATACAATCTCTTAAACCTCTTTAGGTTTTTATTCTCTTCTATATATATATATATATGTGTGTGTTTTATGAATGTTAAGTGGTCTCTTTTTTTTTCCAGAGCTGTGTGTATATATATATATAAAGAGAGAGAGAGAATATTTAGATTTTGAGGTGAAATATTTGAATGATATTCACCCAAAGTGTATTATTTATTTTAGTTAAAGTACTTTTGCAAGCATTAATGATCATGTCGTCTGTCAGTGAACCTGCTCAATGAGCTTCTTCCTTTGACCATTCAAACCTTTATTCCTCTGCTGCTGTCTTTCTGTGTCATTTATCACGCGTTCATCTGAACCGCATCACTTCTGCATCATGTATTATTCTCTCACTTCCTCTTTCATCTCTGCATGCAGTGTAAGGCTCTTAGGATTGATGAGCTGTAACTCTTTTCTCCCTACAGGGATTGACAGATAATTTCATTTTCTCATTGTGCATCATTGGATTGCATTGCTTTAGCGTGTGTGTGTGTGTGTGTGTGTGTGTAGACGCAGAGACCCTCCTCCCAATCAGAATGGCCCTGCGCTCCCCCTCCCCTCTCCCACTCTCCTCTCCCTCCATATGTGTGAGGAAGATGGTTGCAACCAGCATGGGCCTGTTTTTAATGTCGCACATCCTGTCGTGATCCCACCGGGAGCAAGAGGAGGAGAAGAATCCCTCCATTCAGGTCAATTTCTCTCTTTCGCTCACTCCCACGCTTTTACGTGATGCTGCTCTCCAGTAATTACATTTTAATGTGATTTTGTCACGCAGTTCCTGTTTTGGGAGGAAAAGACCTGGAATCCACCAGAGCAGAGGTGAATCACCCTTCATCCATCTATTTGAGCTCCTTTACTATGTTGAGATCAGGCTTTGTGTTCGTTTTCCTGTTGGCATTCGCTTTCTTGGCTGTTCATCTCTGCATCATGTCCTTTTTTTATTATTTGGCAATGCTTTGTGATATTTTAGGGATAAAAATGGCCGTGGTATTTACATGTTAGTACTTTGTACCATAAAAGTAACACAATGTTTTTTTTTAATGGACATGCTCCATTGTAACGGCATGGCATTCTTTGAAGTGTAATTTAAATGAATATGATATGCTATTACCATAGAGTACTATATAAATGGTAACACTTTACAATAAGGTTACATTAGTTAACATAAAGCATTTATTGATCTTAGTTAATGTTAATTTTAACATTTACTAATACATTATTCAAATCTAATAATCTGTTAATATTATTTAAGGACCTATGCTAACAATGAACAGTTGTATTTTATTTAAAAAATACTGTAACAAATGATTTGCTCTTTCATTTTAGTGAACACTTTGACTACCGTTAACTAAATGTACCTTATTGTGAAGTGTTAGCATAAAAACTAATGGTACATGGATTTTAGTACAATCTTATTTTTCAAGTAGCATATTATTATATGATGCAATCGTTGTACCAGAGTAAAAGCTGATTTTGTATGATCAGAAAAAACCTAACATCAAGCCAACATCAGGTTCACCAAGAGAAAGTCAAAAACGCTAAACTCTTAAAGACCCAGTGAATAAAATGAATTTACTCACTCGTATGTCGTTCCAAACCTGTATGAATAACTGTGATTGAATTCAACCTCTGTGAAACGCAAAAGAAGATATTTTGAAGAATGTTGGAAACCAAACTGTATCGGTTCTCATTGACTTCCATTGTACGGACAAAAAAAACAATGGGAACCGAAACTGTTTATCAACATTCTTCAAAATATCTTCTTTTGCGTTTCACAGAAGACATGAAGCATTATTTGGAATGACATGAGGCTGAGTAAATTCTCAGTTTTCATTTTTGGGTGAGCTATCCCTTTGGTTGCACTTTATTTTACAGTACGTGCTTACAGTAGTGTACTTCCCTAAGAAAGGACTATATATAATATAGTTATATATATAGGAATATAAGGTAACTACACAGGTTACGGTTATGTTTAGATTTAGGTTCAGGGTTAGTACCTACTTATTACACAGTTATTGCAATTACTAATATAAGTACATAGTGTATACATGAGGAACAGGACTGTAAATTAAAGGGTTAGTTCACCCAAAAATAATGTAATTTATTCCTCACCATCATGCCGTCCCACACCCGTAAGACCTCCGTTCATCTTCGGAACACAAATGAAGATATTTGTGTTGAAATCTGATGGCTACAATGATATTTCCTCTCTCTTAAGATCCATTAATGTACTGAAAACATATTTAAATCAGTCCATGTGAGTACAGTGGTTCAATATTAATATTATAAAGCGACGAGAATATTTTTGGTGAGCCAAAAAAACGAAATAACGCCTTATATAGTGAAGGCCGATTTCAAAACACTGCTTCATGAAGCTTCAGAGCGTTATGATCAGTGTGTTGAATCATGATTCAGATCCAAACTGCTGAAATCACGTGACTTTGGCGCTCTGAACCGCTGATTTGATACACTCCAAAGCTTCATGAAGCAGTGTTTTGAAATCGGCAATCTGTAATTTCAACAAAAATATCTTAATTTGTGTTCAGATGAACGGGTGTGGAACGACATGACGGCGAGGAATGAATTACATTATTTTCATTTTTGGGTGAACTAACCCTTTAAGGCAGCGGAAGTGTTAATAGCAACTAGATGAAGTGAAAATCAAATATTTTTTTAACGATAGATGATATTTAATTCGCAAATATTTTAATCGCAAATAGTGATATATTCTATTTACACCATGTAAGAGTAGTTCTTTGCAATGTGTGTAAATAGTCATTTCATGCGATTTATACTTTATTTTGAAAGATACAAACTATTTGCACCTCAGTATTGTTGTACATTAACAGGATGCAATAATAACACAGAGTGTAAATGATTATATTTATTAAAATTATTAAATGTATGCCGCCTTAATGGGACAATAAAAGCCCTCCCTACACCGACCCCTAACCCTACACAATAGATGCTTTTATTATTATTAAACATTATGTTAGGCACTTTATTTCCACTTTTAGAACATTTTCTTCATTTTTGTTGAAAATAAAGGCCTTTCTGATGTGACGTGTGATGGGAAAAGAGAGAAGAGCGAGCTCTGCAAAAGGCGGATTCAAACCCGGGTCGATCGCGTCAAAACCAAGATCTTTAAGCTTTACTGACGGCGTCGTCAGTAAAGCTTAAAGGATTAGTTGACTTTTAAATAAACTTTTGCTGATAATTTACTCACCCCCATGTCATCCAAGATGTCCATGTCTTTCTTTCTGCAGTCGAAAAGAAATTAAGGTTTTGGATGAAAACAGTCCTGGGTTTTTCTCCATATAATGGACTTCAATGGGCCCCAAACGGTTAAAGGTCCAAATGACAGTTTCAGTGCAGCTTCAAAGGGCTTTAAACGATACCAGACGATGATTAAGGGTCTAATCTAGCGAAACGACCAGCTTCTGCGAGAAACCGAGCAGTATTTATGCTATTATTTTACCTCTTATCAGACGAACGTGATCATCTCTGAGCTCCGCCATAACTTCCGCTAAGTGAGGTCAAAATATGAGTGTAGTCATAGATATATTGATCGTAGATGCCTCATTCTATTGATCCGTACAAGCGCTAATGAGGCATCTACGTATACATCTATGACCACGCTCTATTTTGACCTCACTTAGCGGAAGTTATGGTTGAGCTCAGAGATGATCACGTACGTCTGATAAGAGGTAAAATAATAGCATAAATACTGCTCGGTTTCTCGCAGAAGCTGGTCGTTTCGCTAGATTAGACCCTTATTCATCGTCTGGTATCGTTTAAAGCCCTTTGAAGCTGCACTGAAACTGTCATTTGGACCTTGAACCGTTTGGGGCCCATTGAAGTCCATTATATGGAGAAAAACCCTGGACTGTTTTCATCCAAAACCTTAATTTCTTTTCGACTACAGAAAGAAAGACATGGACATCTTGGATGACATGGGGGTGAGTAAATTATCAGCAAAAGTTTATTTAAAAGTCAACTAATCCTTTAAAGATCTTGGTTTTGACGCGATCGATTCACTGAAGATGCTGAAATATGAGCTACATTTATTTTTATCCTGTTTGGCCCAAACAGGCATTGTTAGGCGGAGCTAGTGTGAATAGCACTTGCCAACAAGGCACACTATATGCACTTGGTGTCAATAGACAGTAGTGCCACCATCCCTTTAATATGGGTTGTTATGGGCGAATCACATGGACATTAAAGGGTCACCCAAAAATGAAAATTCCGTCATTAATTACTTACCCTCATGTCGTTCGACACCCGTCAGACCTCCGTTCTTCTTCGGAACACAAATGAAGATATTTTAGTGTAAATCTGATGCTGAGAAAGGCCTCCATTGGCTCAATGCACTTTACACTCTCAAGACCCTTAAAAGGCACTAAAGACGTCGTTACAAAGTCCATCTCACTACAGTGGTTCTACAATAACTTTATGAAGCGACGAGAATAGTTTTTGTGTGCAAAAAAACCCTAAATAACGACTTATATCATGATGACCGATTTCAAAACACAGTATCATGAAGCTTCAGAGCGTTATGAATCAGTGAGTCGATTCAGCGGTTTGAATCGCCAAAGTCACGTGATTCAGCAGTTTGGCGGTTTGACACGCGATCCGAATCATGATTCGACTCACTGATTCATAACGCTCTGAAGCTTCATGATGCCTTGTGTTGAAATCGGTCATCATGATATAAGTTGTTATTTAGGGTTTTTTTGCGCACAAAAACTATTCTCGTCACTTCATAAAGTTATTGTAGAACCACTGTAGTGAGATGGACTTTGTAACGACGTCTTTAGTGCCTTTTAAGGGTCTTGAGAGTGAACCGTGCCATTGTGCCAATGGAGGCCTTTCAGAGCCATCAGATTTACACTAAAATACCTTCATTTGTGTTCCGAAGATGAACGGAGGTCTGACGGGTGTCGAACGACAACATGAGGGTAAGTCATTAATGACAGAATTTTCATTTTTGGGTGAACTAACCCTTTAAGATAAAAAATTGTTTAGAATTGTTGTCACTGCATAATATTGAATTGTTTAGTTTTGTATTAAACCGAACAGATTGTACTCTTTCCGCAGTTGACTCCAGCATGCAGCATCACTCGCCTGAGGTGGCCCGTCTGTATCAGACCGAGTTCGTCCGGAGCGCGCGGGCGGTGGGCGTGCTGTGGGCCATCTGCACGCTCTGCTTCGCTGTAATCGAGGTGGTCATTCTCATCCAGCCGTCCTGGGTGGGCACCCGAGAGCTGCACTACCGCGGAGGTGGACCGGCCCCTCCATCCGGGACGCTGGGTCTCTTCGAGGTCTGCCTGGAGACTGATTGGCCCGTCCCAGAATGCCGGGGGTCTCTTCACTCCCTGACCCCGCTCCCTGCCTTCCAGTCTCCCGCTGTGCTGGTGTGCATGTCTCTCACTTTGGTGTGGGCCAGCGTGGGCTGCCTGTGTCTGTTCAGGTTCTGCAACGCAGCCACGGTCTATAAGATATGCGCTTGGCTGCAGCTCACAGCAGGTGAGACACTTCTTCAAGTCTAAAGCCCTGAGCAGACAGAACACGTTTTTCAGGTTTTAAAAAAATGCCTTTTTTTATTGGTTGACTATTTTAAAGCTACTTTTTTAGTTTATTCTTAGCTAAAAACACTTAGTTCTTTCAAAAAGATATGCTCATTAATGTATATTTACTTCTTTCAAGTAATAAAGTATTCTCGTAAGTTTATAATATGCCATTGAAAATACATACGGGTGAGGGTTCGAATGCGGGTCGCCATGTTGCCCCTCCATCTTGAAAGTACATTAGCCAAAGAGGGACATACCCGTAAATTCAAGCTTGGCCTTTGGCGTTTTAACACTCGATGGCACCGTGTCGAATGCGGACGAGGTCGAGCTGGAAGCCATGTTAATCTTGGACTAAATCGGCCACCGTAGGAGTTAAAACGAAATCGGAATTGAGAAACTAATATTCACTGGATGGTCATATACCTTTTCACCACTAGATGGGGGAAAATATCATAAATATTAAAGTGTAGCTTTAATTTAGAAAAGAGGAGTGCGCTACGTTTTTTTAAATGTTGTTAGGCGACCCCTGAATCAGCCTAATTAAGGTAACCGTCACCACAACGGAAGGCCCGCCTCTCCATAGAGACGGAGCGTATTTAGGCCACGCCCACACCGGGGGGGGGGACAATCCAACGCTCTCCATTAACTTTGCATTGCGTGAGGCCGCATCCTTGTCAAATCGGACTTATAACAAACAAACAGAACGGTGTCTAAAAGCTGATATGTGACAAAGTGTACAGCAAACAAGCTAAAAAACACAAAAATAAGTTTTATAAGCTGTCGACCCAAAAAAACGAGAGTTTAAGGAGACAAACGTGGATAAAGGCAGTAAAACGTGACGCTTCAGCTGAAGAATGGGTACATTTTGGGATCCTGACACTCAGTATGCGTATGTGTGCAGTAAACATGTTGTCACTGTTAAGTCAAATATCCAAATGTCATATAATGTTTATATATTATATTTCCTGTCTCCTGTAGTGTGTGTAGTTCTCAGTGTAATATAACAGCTCTGTCTCAATGGCCTGTATCCACTTTTTTTGTCCTTAAACGCTCGTTTTTTGGGTCAACAGCTCATAAAAACTTCTGGGTTTTTGGTTGTGGGTTTTGTTTAGCTTGTTTGCTGTACACTTTGTCACATATCAGCTTTTAGACATTGTTCTGTTTTTTGTTATAAGTCCGAAATGACAATGAGGCGCTTCACGCAATACAAAGTCAATGGATAGCGTTGGATTGTTTCCTCCCCGGTGGGCGTGGTCTTCAGATTATGACGCGTGTCGCTCTGTCTCTATTCATTCGATTGGACAATTTTATTTTCTGCTCAGAGTTGATTTTTTTTTTTCAACTTCAGGCGTCCGGAGCACATAAACAGTGTGCAAAATGCTCACCGCCAATAGAAAACGATTGAAAGGAGGCACCTCTCACTGCAAAAAACACGTTCTGTCTGATGCTAAGGCTGTAAAAACAGGATACTGTGAGATATTATAACTGTTTTCTATTTGAGTGGATTTTAAAATGTAATGTATTCCTGTGATCAAAGCTGAATTTACCATCATTCCTCCAGTCTTCAGTGTCACATGATCCTTCACAAATCATTCTGATATGAGGATTTGCTGCTCAACGAACATTTGTGATCATTGTGTAATTTATAATTTACATTTAGATACACATTAGATTTTATAAAACATATATATGATATGTTGTAACATTATAAATGTCTGTCACTCCTAGCTGAGTAGAAGTATTAAATCTTACTGACCCCAATATATATTTTATGTATATATATATATATATATATATATATATATATATATATATATATATATATATATATATATATATATATATATATATATATATATATACATATATATATATATATATATAATTTTAATAAAATTTAATATATTGGTATAAATTTATTGGTACTGTGTTGCATTATGACACTATTTTTGTGACATTAAGCAATTAATTTAGCCTCAAACAGTCCTTACTGTAATACAATCAGACGGTTTCCTTTTTTTTATTTTTGTACTCATTATTCTCAATTTAATATGTCTCAAAATACAAATTTGGGCTCGATTCTCATTAAAATAATGGCACAGTTTTTTCACAAGGAGGCAGCAATTTCTATAAGCAATATATATATATGTATCATTTCTTTCTATTGATTTTGAGGTGAAATACAGTATGATCCAAAGATCAGCATATAAGTGATTTATAGAAAGAGCTCATATAATTTCTTTTTTAATTTAAAGCACAGCTTTTTTTTTGTTCCACTTAATGTTAGTCAGGGGTTTTTTTGCGTCAAAATGTCAGAATTTAGTTTCTCATGACCCTCCTTATGACTCTAAAGTTAAAGAGTTAGACATGCTTTTTTTCTGTTGCTATTGTACCTTTAACATTTACATTTACATTTCTGCATTTGGCAGACGCTTTTATCCAAAGCGACTTAGATTGCATTCAAGGCACACATTTTACATTTTGTCAGTTCTTGCTTTCCCTGGGAATCGAACCCATGGCCTTGGCGTTGCTAGCGCCATGCTCTACTGTTTGAGCTACAGGAAAGCCGACTTTAAGACTTCTGGAGGATGTAAATGACCTCATTTATGATTGGCTAACCTCTGCGTGCTAAACGAGGCTCTGGGGTCACAGGCTGTGGGTTTGCTCTGTCATCCTTCAAGAACAGCCTCTGTGCAAAGCTACATGACACTGAGAATCTCTCCACACTGAAACCTGTGTTCATCTTTCTCTCTCGTGTGTGTTCCTGATTGAATCTGTCTCTGCCCCAGGCTTCTGTCTGGCCCTGGCGTGTGTGTTGTTCCCAGACTCCTGGGCGTGTGCTGAGATGCGGGCGCTGTGCGGGGAGCGTGTGAGTAGTTTCTCCCCAGGGAACTGCTCTGTTCACTGGGCGTTCATACTGGCCATGCTGGGGGTCCTGGATGCCGGAATACTTTCCACGCTGGCTTTTGTTTTAGCCAATCGCCAAGATGCCCTGCTGCCAGAAAATGCCAAGGATGGGGATGGTAAACGCTTCACTTATTCTTCCTAAAATCTCCAAAACAATTCATATTTTACAGCCCACTGTAAGAGACTTTAGTTAGCATTATTTTTAAACCATTTAGATGTAAATCTCTTCACCCTTACACTTAGGGTGACCACCATCAAACAAACCAAATGTGGGACGATTACGAAGTTTGTGTGGGACAATGTGGGACATGTTACCAACACTAAAACATAACCTGAAACTGTTGTATAATCTTAAATTCAACATCACTGAGCCCAAAGGCAGCAGGCATCATGCAGATAACTACTTTTGAAACAGTTCTGACCAAGTGCAACTAAAATCCAACTAAATAAAT
Organism: Gobio gobio; assembly: GCF_949357685.1. NCBI lineage: Eukaryota > Metazoa > Chordata > Actinopteri > Cypriniformes > Gobionidae > Gobio > Gobio gobio. Next base: position 54,106,455 of record NC_137116.1, read on the forward strand.
AATGAAACAAATAAAACAACATTAAATTAGTTAATCTTATATATTAATATATATATATATAAAAATGTGTATACAGAACTGCATTTATTTATTCATTTATATACAGAGCTATCCATTCGTTTTCTGACAGGGAACACGGAACAATTCACCGCTCCACATTTTGATTGACAGCCGTCACAACCTACTAGTGACCATGTTTACTCCTTTCTTTTCAACCATTGGATATGCTTTAAAAAATGGCTTTTGTATTTGTGTAAGGCGGGATGTTACTTCTGACGAAGCGCTGTTAAATATAGGTGAAAAACGATGCCGCAAAAATAATAAATAAAATGCTTTCTTAAAAAGGCAAAAGAACGCATGCATGTTTTCTCAATATGATCATTAAAAATCAATAGACTGGTGAAAATGCGGGACATTTTCTCAATATGCGACATGCGGGACAAGGGGTGAAAATGCTGTGCGGTACAACGCAAAGCGGGACAGGTGGTCACCCTACTTACACTTCTGTTCAAAAGTTTGGTGATCAAAAATATAGTAAAATTGTAATATTGTTAAAAATTATTACAATTTATTGTAATAATAATTAAAGTTGTATATACACAATATATTTTATGTGAAATATACAACATAATATATTTTTAAATACATTTATTAATGTGGAATGTGTAGTTATTTGATTAAAAATACAGTAAAAATTATAATATTGTTAAATATTATTACAATTTAAAAAGAACTTTTTTGTTTTAATGTTGTATTTTTACACATTATATATTTCATGTGAAATATGCAACATAATATATTTTTATATACATTTATTTATGTGGAATATGCAGTTATTTGATTAAAAATACAGTAAAACTGTAATATTGTTAAATATTACAATTTAAAAATAACTTTTTTGTTTTAATGTTGTATTTTTACACATTATATATTTCATATGAAATATGCAACATAATATTTTTTATATATATTTATTAATGTGGAATATGTAGTTACAAAAAATAAATAATAAATACAAAAAATAAAAGTTACAAAAATATAGTAAAAACTGTAATATTGTAAAATATTATTACAACTTAAAAACAACTTTGTTATGTTGTATTTTTACACATTATATATTTCATGTGAAATATACAACATCATATATTTTTATATATATTTATTAATGTGAAATATTTAGCTATTTGATTAAAAATACAGTAAAATTGTAATGTTAAATATTATTACAATAAAAAAATCTTAAATAATATATTTTAACATACACATATACATTTTGTTTAACTATTATTGATGTTAAATAAAACTTAAATATTAAAAGCCATTAACTATTTTGTTAATTGAAATAAAAACTATTAAAATTAAATAAAATATTAAAAATGAAAAAGTTGAAGTGCTAAACTGCCCAAAACTAAACTGAAATAAAATAATCAAGCTAAATTAATAAACTAATATTAATAAAATGACTAAAATTAAAATTAAACTATATGAACATAAAATAGACTATAAATAATACTAAAATAACACTGGTTTCATATTGACATATATATTATACATTAACCTATATTTTTATATCATATTTTAACATATTCATATTAAAATTATTTTAATACAGATATACAAAAAAAGTACTTTTCTGTTGATAGTGTAATAAGGGGATATGGCGAGCTGCACTGCTTTCGTTCTTATTGGACAAAATTCCTACATTTGCTACATGTTAATTCTGTTGATTATCATGTGATCATATTCATCCTCTCTTCTCAGTGACTGGCTTGTTATTGGCAGCATGAACGAGCTGAGCTGTTCTCCACCGTCAGAAACTGCTGGTAAGATCTAGTTTGTCATTAGCATTAGCATTGGACTCAGCATCCTCTCCTCTCATGGCTGTTCTTTCTCACTCTCTCAGGCTCCACCACGTCGTCTGTGATCTTCACCCTCGACAAATAATGATGACACAAAACGCGTGAAGAGAAAACGCTTCTCTCATCCTGTGAAGTCAGCTTACATAACCCGTCTGCGTAGAAACGGTCACCTGGCAACCGTATCCAACAGAGCCCTTTCTCCCCTGAGGGCGGAGCATTAGTCTGATCTCATAACGCTGGCTGTAAATAGAGGAGAGCTTGTGTCTGTTTGAGTTATAGTCCGGGTCTCAGATGATGTGTTCTGGACGTTTCTTATGCATGTGTTTAAGACGACATCTGAAGATTCAGTATTATAATTCTGTTAATCGGTTTTATTGTTGACCTATTAGTTTCTTAAAGGGTTAGTTCACCCAAAAATGAAAATTCTGTCATTAATTACTGACCCTCTTGTCGTTCGACACCCGTCAGTCCTCCGTTCATCTTCAGACACAAATGAAGATATTTTAGTGTAAATCTGATGGCTCTGAAAGGCCTCCATTGACTCAATGCACTTTACACTCTCAAGACCCTTAAAAGGCACTAAAGACGTCGTTACAAAGTCCATCTCACTACAGTGGTTCTAAAATAACTTTATGAAGCCATGAGAATAGTTTTTGTGCGCAAAAAAACCCTAAATAACGACTTATATAGTGATGACGATTTCAAAACACAGCATCATGAAGCTTCGAAGCGTTATGAATCAGTGAGTCGATTCAGCGGTTTGAATCGCCAAATTTCAGCAGTTTGACACGCGATCCGAATCATGATACGACTCACTGATTCATAACGCTCTGAAGCTTCATGATGCTGTGTTTTGAAATTGTCATCACTATGTAAGTCGTTATTTAGGGTTTTTTTGCGCACAAAAACTATTGTCGTCGATTCATAAAGTTATTTTAGAACCGCTGTAGTGAGATGGACTTTGTAACGACGTCTTTAGTGCCTTTTAAGGGTCTTGAGAGTGTAAAGTGCCATTGAGCCAATGGAGGCCTTTCAGAGCATCAGATTTACACTAAAATATCTTCATTTGTGTCTGAAGATGAACGGAGGTCTGACGGGTGTCCAACGACATGAGGGGAAGTAATTAATGACAGAATTTTCATTTTTGGGTGAACTAACCCTTTAAAGCATGCTTCTGGCCTCCTGCCCACTTACTTTGTACAGTCCAGTCAAGAAATAATGGATGAAATCGAGTCCCATCCCTCATTTCTTTTCTTGCCGTTTCACATGGAAATGACACAATGTGGTAGTAGGGGAGACCAGGGACAGTTTTTGCTCTTTTTAGCAATACATCAAAAACCATTTATACTGGAATAATCAATTTATTATATTATAAACTTCAACCTATCAACTGAAACAATGTATTTAAAGGGTTACTTCAGCGATTAGCTTTAAGCTTTGTATCAGTGGAAACCCGGTAGTATATTCGAATGATCCCCCTGAGATGAGAGATTTATATATTTTATGTCTGGAATTATTATTATAATATATCTCAAATATTATTATGCAGGAATGAGAGTATAGTTCCTCGCCATATCAGCCTAGAAAATCACAACTTTTCATTTTCCGTCGGTCTTAGTACACGATGTAACTACAGAAGAGTCAAGTTTTAAATAGGAAAAATATTGAAAGTCTTTGGTCATTTTTTGAGCGAGATGCTAACGGTCTAATCAGATTCAATGATCTATGCTAAGCTATGCTAAAAGTGCTACCGCCAGACCCGGAGATCGACTGAATGGATTCGAAAACGGTAAAACTCAACAGTTCAACTCTAGAGGAGTCGGAAAATTAGCCTATTTTTGAAAATAGTGGCGTGTCCGTTTAATATCGCATGTATTGAAAATCGTCTTCACCCATCGTTTGCATACATATCAAGTCCTTGTCTTTTATTAAGCAATGCATTAAATGTTAAATCATTTCTAATCCACATTTGTAGTTTAAAAGCAAAGCAAACTTCTAAACAAACTGTAGGTGTTCACATTCACTTTATTAGCACGTACAGTGATTTTTGGTGTTTGACAAAACTTGCAGTGCAGAGATATGTATTTTTGTACAAGATTTTATGACTGCACGAATATCGAAAAGCATTTATATACTCAGAGCCACGATTTCCTTCACAAATTCATAATAGTCAGATTACAAACCCAGAGGGCAGGGAGTTGGGACAGTGATTAGTACAGAGTGTTTCAAAGCCAAGTCAAGGACAAACAACATCTCATCAAGCAAATGACATTAAGATGGCACACCACTTTAACAGCCAATCAGAGAAAGAGAGGACAGGAAACGCCTAAGCTGGTGTGGTGCTGAATAAAGATCTGATGTGTTGTGCTGTTTAAACCTGTACCATCTTCTGCAATAAAGACATTTCTGAGAGTTTTCCTTCTCGGCCATTTCTTTCAAACAAAGACGTCATTTCTCAAAGAACACACAGATAGTAGGCGTGTAAAACTCACAACTGCTCTGTTATTTGCTGTAAATATAAATTCAATTAATTTGTGAAATTAAATTGACTGGATGAAGCAGGTTCTGTTCGGCCCTTACACTTCTGTTCAAAAGTTTGGTGATCAAAAAAAATACAGTAAAATGGTAATATTGTTAAATATCATTACAACTTAAAATGACTTTTGTTTTAATGTCGTATTTTTACACAATGTGAAATATACAACATCATATATTTTCGATATATTTATTAATGTGGAATATGCAGTTATTTGATCAAATATACAGTAAAAACTAATATTGTTAAATATCATTACAATTTAAAATGACTTTTTTGTTTTAATGTCGTATTTTTACACAATATGAAATATACAACATCATATATTTTCGATATATTTATTAATGTGGAATATGCAGTTATTTGATCAAATATACAGTAAAAACTAATATTGTTAAATATCATTACAATTTAAAAATATTTTTTTTTATGTTGTATTTTTACACATTATATATTTCATGTGAAATATACAACGTTATATATTTATGATATATGTATTGATGTGAAATATACGGTTATTTGATTAAAAATACAGTAAAAACTAATGTTAAATATGATTACAATTTAAAAATACTATTTTTGTTTGTTTTAATACGTTGTATTGTTACACATGATAAATACACATGAAATATACAACATGACATATTTTTGATATATTTAATAATGTGGAATATGGTTTATTTCATGTGATTTCTTAAAGGGATAGTTCACCCTGAAATGAAAAAACCCTGCTGTTGTTCTAATGCCCCGTGTCCTTCTCTTTTTCAGACCTCAAAAGCAGAAATGTTAAAAGCGTCCTGCACGCACGCCTCCATATAATGACAGTGAACGGCGATCAGGCTAAAACTACACGAAAATTACACAAAAATATCACGCAATGATGAAGTGAGACATGCGGCGTATATGGAAAGTGTTCAGGAGGCATAACTATAAGAAACCGTATCATTCAGTCAAAACACTGAGCTCGGCCGTTACTCGGTGTGCGTTCCTGTGAGTGTGTGTGTGTGTGAGCCATCAGCAGCCGCTCACGTACTGTTGTCATGGCAACCACGATAAGCACACACACGCACCATTTTGAGAAATCAGGCTCAGTAGAAACAAACTCTTGTCTCTTCTATAAGGTAAATAATAAGCAATGATACTAATAATAAGGTAAACCTCCTGAAGTAAATTTTGTGTACCGGTTGCCATGACAACAGTGCGTGAGTGACACACACTCACAGGAACGCACGCCGAGCTCAGTGGTTTTGACTGAATGATACGGTTTCTTATAGTTATGCCTCCTGAACACTTTCCATATACGCCGCATGTCTCACTTTATCATTGCGTTATATTTTTGTGTAATTTTCGTGTAGTTTTAGCCTGATCGCCCTTTCACTGTCATTATATGGAGGCGTGCGTGCAGGACGCTTTTAACATTTATGCTCATGAGGTCCGAAAAAGATTGAAGGACACGGGGCATTAGAACAACAGCAGGGCGAATAAAAGATGAGTTTATTTTCATTTCAGGGTGAACTATCCCTTTAAGAAATCTTAATATGCTGATTTGGTGCTCAAGAAACAAGAAATTCATAAGAACAGCATTTACTTGAAATAGAAATTCGTCTCTTTTGACGAATTCAACGCATCCTTGCTGAATACAATTATTAATTTCTTAACCAAAACATAGATAAATTAAAAAAAATAAACCCCAAACTTTTGAATGGTAGTGTATGTAAACTCAATTCCACAATGTGTATTATCAACGGCCTACTATGGTTTAATACGCTAATGTATGTTCATATTAAGGGAAATATTCTGCAACCTGTAATCGAGTTAATTTTCCATATAGAGCTGCAGTTCGGTTCAAAATCATCACAATTGCTTCGCTTACGATCTGAAATGAGGGAAGGAGGTTCTCCACACACACACTGACGGCTGTAGGAAAGCTCGGATTTATGAGGATATATGGATATGACGAGAGCAGAGCCAGCAAACGCTCCTTTAATCTGTGGCCTAAACGCACTCTTGCATGACCCGGTCGATCTGTGGGACCAGCGGCCGGATCTGTCAGTGTTAAAACGCCTGTACAATGTGGCAGGAAAAACAAAAAGCATATTCCATAAGCGGTTATGTGTGTGGAATTTATTATAGAATAACATCGAAACAGAGTAGCATCATATCAGAGGGCCTTGGCAAGCAGGCCGGATTAGATTAGATTTAGGCAGATGATAATGAATGCTGGCGTATCTGAGGCAAGTGAAACTCTCGCTCTGTCTAGATTTCCCTTGCCCTCCTCAGGCTGGCAGGAACTGCAGGATGTGCTGTGCGATCAGGGCGGGGTCATAGGTCAGGGCCCTGCGCTTGCGGCTGGTTTTTTTGGGCGGCGGCAGGTCAGTGTCTATGCGCTTCATCCTCTGCAGGCCGGCGTGTGGCGTTCTGCTGCTCTGGCCTGAGATGATGCCGTCGTCGAGGTCGTCGTCGAGCCTCTTCACCCTCAGCAGTGACTCCGCCTGGGGGGAGGGGCCAGGGGCGGAGTCTAGCGAGCGGCGGGAGCGTTTGAGGGCGGGGCCTCCGGATCGCTCCATGCTGGCCACGCCCACGCTCAGGTCCCGTTTAGCGCGCTGGTTTCCCTGATTGCCACCCGATGCCAAGCCGGAGAGGATCTTCTCCACGAGATACCTTCATAACACACACACACACACACACACACACACACACACACTGACGAGTGTTTGCTTAACGCGCACAGGAAATCAACATATGGACAAAATCATCTGTGCATGCTCTTCCAAAAATGTTTTTTTTTTGTAAATCAAATAATAAATTGCTTTGGCTGTTATTTTAGTATAATTTATATACAATTATAGTTTTTATTAATATTTTGAATTAGTTTTTATTTTTATATTTTCACATTAAAATCTATCTATCTATCTATCTATCTATCTATCTATCTATCTATCTATCTATCTATCTATCTATCTATCTATCTATCTATCTATCTATCTATCTATCTATCTATCTATCTATCTATCTATCTCTTTCATCCATCCATCTCTTTCATCCATCCATCCATCCATCCATCCATCTCTTTCATCCATCCATCCATCTCTTTCATCCATCCATCCATCTCTTTTATCCATCCATCTCTTTCATCCATCCATCCATCCATCTCTTTCATCCATCCATCCATCCATCTCTTTTATCCATCCATCTCTTTCATCCATCCATCCATCCATCCATCCATCCATCCATCCATCTCTTCCATCCATCCATCCATCTCTTTCATCCATCCATCCATCCATCTCTTTCATCCATCCATCCATCCATCCATCCATCTCTTTCATCCATCCATCCATCCATCTCTTTCATCTCTCTATCTACCATCCATCCATCCATCTCTTTCATCTATCTATCTACCATCCATCCATCTCTTTCATCTTTCTATCTACCATCCATCCATCTCTTTCTTCTATCTATCTATCTACCATCCATCTCTTTCATCTTTCTATCTACCATCCATCCACCCATCTCTTTCTTCTATCTATCTACCATCCATCCATCTCTTTCTTCTATCTATCTACCATCCATCCATCTCTTTCATCTTTCTATCATCCATCCATCCATCTCTTTCATCTTTCTATCTACCATCCATCCATCTCTTTCTTCTATCTATCTACCATCCATCCATCTCTTTCATCTTTCTATCATCCATCCATCCATCTCTTTCATCCATCCATCCATCCATCCATCCATCCATCCATCTCTTTCATCCATCCATCCATCCATCCATCCATCCATCCATCCATCTCTTTCATCCATCCATCCATCCATCCATCTCTTTCATCCATCTCTTTCATCCATCCATCCATCCATCCATCCATCCATCCATCCATCTCTTTCATCCATCCATCCATCTCTTTCATCCATCCATCCATCTCTTTCATCCATCCATCCATCCATCCATCCATCCATCTCTTTCATCCATCCATCCATCCATCCATCCATCCATCCATCCATCCATCCATCCATCCATCCATCCATCCATCCATCCATCTCTTTCATCCATCCATCCATCCATCCATCCATCCACCCATCCATCCATCTCTTTCATCCATCCATCCATCCATCCATCCATCTCTTTCATCCATCCATCCATCCATCCATCCATCCATCCATCCATCCATCCATCCTATCTATCTATCTATCTATCTATCTATCTATCTATCTATCTATCTATCTATCTATCTATCTATCTATCTATCTATCTATCTATCTATCTATCTATCTATCTATCTATCTACCATCCATCCATCCATCCATCCATCCATCCATCTCTTTCATCTATCTATCTACCATCCATCCATCTCTTTCATCTTTCTATCTACCATCCATCCTTCTCTTTCTTCTATCCATCTACCATCCATCCATCTCTTTCATCTCTCTATCTACCATCCATCCATCCATCTCTTTCATCTATCTATCTACCATCCATCCATCTCTTTCTTCTATCCATCTACCATCCATCCATCTCTTTCATCTCTCTATCTACCATCCATCCATCTCTTTCTTCTATCTATCTATCTATCTATCTATCTACCATCCATCCATCTCTTTCTTCTATCTATCATCCATCCATCCATCTCTTTCATCTTTCTATCATCCATCCATCCATCTCTTTCATCTTTCTATCATCCATCCATCCATCTCTTTCTTCTATCTATCTATCTATCTACCATCCATCCATCTCTTTCTTCTATCTATCTACCATCCATCCATCTCTTTCATCTTTCTATCATCCATCCATCCATCTCTTTCTTCTATCTATCATCCATCCATCCATCTCTTTCATCTTTCTATCATCCATCCATCCATCTCTTTCTTCTATCTATCATCCATCCATCCATCCATCTATCTCTTTCATCTTTCTATCATCCATCCATCCATCCATCCATCCATCTATCTCTTTCATCTTTCTATCATCCATCTATCTCTCCCTGACTCTGAGGCATTGGTTTGCTTTTGATCCGCATGTTCTCTTTCATAGGTTCACTCGACGCTGCGTCACTTTAATGACGTAATGGGACGCCCTCTGGGTGTGCCGATTGTCTGAAGCCCTTATAGAATCACGCCAATTGATTGGCTGATGGCGCGCACGTCGCCCCACCTGACGTAGTCACCTATATTAGCGCTCGCGCGCGCCATCTGCTCCTCAGATTTCTCTGCCTTCACGAAGCGGCCATTTCATGCCCTTCGGTTATCGATTTTTCTGGCCCAAAAACAGTCGATATTTACCTCAGCACTTCAGCGACCGCGGATTGTGGAACTTTGTTCTCCTTGTGGTGAAGTGCTATGGAATTCCGACGTTGCCCACCGCCGTGCACTCGCTTCATCGCGATCGACGATCCCCACAGTAAGTGTGTTAAATGTCTGGGATTTCCACACGCACGCGACGCGGTTCAGGGGTTCTCTAACTGTAAATACTGCGATAACCTCCTTCTCAAAACCCTCCGCTCGAGGCTCGCGGTTTTTGAGAGGGAGTCATCCGTTTTTCCCCGTCGCGCTCCCGAGGCCGCGCAGGCCTCTCTTGGATCCGCGACCTGGGGTTCGGATGTAGAGCTCGAGGATGTGGAGTGCGAGCAGACGGGCCTCGCCCTTTCTCTCCCTCTCTCCCCCGAGCATGTGCGCGGGACTCCGCCTGTGGAATACTCGCACGATTATCTCTGTCCCAGCCCGGAGGCACGCGATGCGGTTTCCTTCGGACTGGAGGATGTCATTTTCACTGCAGCATCCGACTCCGAGGATTTCGGTGCTGCAAATACTGACGACGCTCTCCCGCCAAGCGGCCAGGAAGCGCGGCCATCAGCGGCGTATGACGAGCTCGTGGATGTACTCGCGCGCGCTACACAGAAGCTCGCGATCGAGTGGCCGGATGAACCCCGCGAAGCTCAATCTTCTCGGTTGGATGAGAGATTCCTCAGCGGCCCTAATTCTAGGCCTCCGCGGAGGAAGCTACCATTTTTCAGTGATCTACACAGTGAGATTTCTAGATCCTGGAAGCAGCCGTTCTCAGCCCGCCTAACTAACGCGGCAGCCGCTGATTTCACTAACCTCGTGGGTTTTGAGGAACAGGGCTATTCCGCTATTCCCGCGGTTGAGGACACGCTGGCCACTCACCTCGCGCCATCTTCAGCTCCCTCATGGAAGTCCCGCCCCCTTCTTCCCACTAAGCCGTGCAGGACCACTTCTGCCCTGATTGGAAAATCCTACATGGCGGCTGGTCAGGCTGGCATGGCCCTTCATACTATGGCCATTCTCCAGGCATATCAGGCGGATGTACTGAAGGAAATGGACGAGGGCACCGGTTTGACGCCGGAAGCTGTAAAGGAGCTTCGTAAAGCCACGGATTTGGCGTTACGAGCAACTAAACACACAGCTCGCGCTGTAGGGCGCTCTATGGCGGGCGCGGTGGCGGCGGAGCGCCACTTATGGCTTAATCTCACTGAGATTCGCGATAAGGAGAAAGTTTTCCTTATGGACGCTCCGATTTCCCAGTCAGGATTGTTTGGGGAGGCGGTTAACACTGTGGTTGAGAAGTTTAGATCTGCAAAATCCCAGTCTGCCGCTCTTAAGCAGTTCATGCCGAGGAGAGCGAGGGACGCTCCTTCCCCCTCCCCCTCTCAGTCCAGAGATCGCCCCTCTTTCAAAAGAGAGTTTACCGCCCGGAGGAGCGACCAGAGTTATCCTCCACCCACCACGGTCTGGGGAGCTCGCGGTCGTCCATTTCCCCGTCAACGTCCTCACAAACGCATCGACCCAAAGCGGCCCAGCAAACCTTCTGCTTCGGCCACTTCGAGTCGCTCCTGACCCTCCGGTCAGAAAAAGGGGAGCTGCAGTTCACGACCGGGGCTGGGTCAGACCGCGCAAGCGTTTCTGCCCGCCCCCCACCAGCTCTCCCTATCCAGCTCTGTCATTTCCGCCGCCCAGCGCGCTTCGGAATACAGAACCGAATATATCCTCGCCTTTTCCGGCGCTGGAGGAAGGAGACGCTCTCTGCTTTCTCCCCTCACGTCTGATTGGCTCACCATCCGCCGCTCGTCCAGACGGAGACACATCCGGTCTTCTCCGGGAACCAGAGCGGCCCAGCCTTCCACTGCCTACTCCGCGCCAGGACGCCACGTGCTCTCCTCTGCGGATGGCCACACCCCCCTCAGAGGTCCAGCTCGACACCCCAACTCAGGTATGTCCACCGCACCTCATCATACCTCCCACTTTGTCAAATTTCCTCCTCGAGTGGAAACTTTTGCCAGGGATATCATCCTGGGTCCTCCGCACGATTCAGTCAGGCTACACGCTTCAGTTCTGTCGCAACCCTCCTCGCTTCGACGGGGTCGCTCAGACGGTAGTAAACAGCGCCTCTCAGGCTTCTGTGCTACAACAAGAGCTCTCTTCTCTCCTCCTAAAGGGGGCAATAGAGGAAGTTCCGGCAACAGAAGAGAAATGTGGCTTCTTCAGCCGTTATTTCCTTGTTCCGAAGAAAGACGGCGGTCTGCGTCCCATCCTGGACCTCCGCCGCCTGAACTTCGCCCTCTACAAAGGGAAGTTCAAGATGCTAACGCTAAAGACTATCTTGTCTCAGATACGTGCGGAGGACTGGTTTGTCACTATAGACCTGAGAGATGCTTACTTCCATATTCAGGTTGTCAGACGACACAGGAAGTTTCTCAGGTTCGCCTTCAAAGGGAAGGCTTATCAATACAAAGTCCTTCCCTTCGGCCTTGCCCTGGCACCAAGGACGTTCACGAAGTGTATGGATGCTGCTCTGGCCCCGCTGAGGCTCCAGGGCATCCGTATTCTCAATTACCTGGACGACTGGCTCATTTTGGCCCACTCCAGGGAGTTAGCCTGTCATCACAGAGATGTCGTTCTTCGACACGTTCAATCTCTTGGCTTGAGAGTGAACACAGACAAGAGCGTTCTTACTCCGGCTCAGCAGACCACCTTCTTAGGTGTTCGTCTGGACTCCGTTCCGATGCAGGCCCGTTTGGCCCCTGCTCGGATTTCCAGTATCACAACATGCTTGGTCCGCTTCAGGCTAGGCCATCATGTTTCTGTGGGTACGTGTCGCAGGCTCCTGGGTCTCATGGCCGCAGCTTCCCCGGTGCTTCCCCTGGGACTGCTCCATATGAGGCCCTTCCTCTGGTGGATGAAACGCTCAGGGGCTCGGTCAACAGGATCGGCCCTTCGCCTATTGAAGGTGTCACGCGGCTGCTTTCGTGCCCTATCAATGTGGCGGGACCCTCTTTTTCTTCAGAAAGGGGTCAAGATGGGGGCTGTTTTCCGTCGCCAAATGGTTACGACGGACGCCTCTCTTACCGGCTGGGGTGCGGTATTCGAGGGCAGACCAGCTATGGGGATCTGGGAGGGGGAAGTTCTCTCCTGGCACATAAATTGCCTGGAGTTGAGAGCGGTATCCCTGGCCCTTCAGCATTTTCTCCCCTCACTCAGGGGGCATCATGTCATTGTCAGGACCGACAATATGGCAGTGGTGTCTCACGTAAATCGCCAGGGAGGATCACGGTCGCGCACCCTGGACAGGCATGCGCGCCGACTCCTCCTGTGGTCTCAGGACAAGTTTTTGTCCCTGAGAGCAGTCCATGTACCCGGAGTCTTGAACCTCGCTGCAGATTATCTGTCGAGACAGAAGCTCCGGTCAGGGGAATGGATGCTGAACCCTCAAACTGTGTCACAGATTTGGGAGATGTTCGGGAAAGCGGAAGTGGACCTCTTTGCCTCGAAGGAGTCGTCCCAGTGTCGGCTCTGGTTTTCTCTGAGCTCTCCGGCCCCGTTGGGGATAGATGCGTTCGCGCATCCATGGCCCAATCTGAAACTCTATGCGTTCCCGCCCATCAAACTGATTCCGGCGGTTCTGTACAGAGTAAGGGAGAGTGGGGCCAGCCTCCTGCTGGTGGCTCCACACTGGCCATCCCAGACTTGGTTCTCGGAGATGGTTCTCCTCCTGGACTCCTCCCCATGGGAGATACCGGTCAGGAAGGACCTTTTGACACAACTTCAGGGCAGGATTTGGCACCCTCACCCGGAGATTTGGAAGTTGTGGGTATGGCCCATCAAGGGCCAACGATACTAAACGCTGGTCTTTCTGCAGACGTTCAGGAGATCATTGCTAATGCGAGAGCCCCCTCCACAAGGAAGCTCTATTCCTCCAAGTGGAGGGTCTTTGAGTCGTGGTGCTCGACTCATGCAGCGGATCCAGTTAACTGCCCGGTTGGTTCAGTTCTGGAGTTCCTGCAGGAGAAATTTGCTGCTGGAGCAGCGGCCACCACCCTTCGGGTCTATGTCGCAGCTATAGCTGCCGGTAGGGAGTCGGACGAAATCCCGCTAGGCAAGCATAGACTGGTTTCATCTTTCATGCGAGGGGTTAGGCGCCTGAGACCGGCACGCTCCCCTGGTATTCCCTCTTGGGACCTCTCCGTGGTCCTTGAAGGGCTAACTTTGGCTCCATTTGAGCCTTTGGAGTCAGCTCCTGAGCGAATTCTGACTCTCAAAGTTGCTCTTTTGTTAGCTCTATCTTCTTTGAAACGAGTGGGCGATCTACAGGCTCTCTCTGTTAGTGGGACCTGTATGGATTTTGCCCCTGGCTTAGTCAAGGTTACCTTAAGACCTAGGCCAGGTTATGTGCCCAAAGTTTTGTCCACGTCATTTCGCTCTCAGGTTATTACTCTTCACTCCTTTCACCCCCCTCCGTTTGACTCGGAGGAAGACGAGAAACTTCATTTGCTCTGCCCAGTTCGAGCGTTGAAGTGTTATGTTGACCGTTCAGACAGCTGGAGGAAATCTAACCAGCTGTTGGTATGCTTCGGTGCTGGCCGCCGCGGGCTTGCCGCTTCGAAGCAAAGGGTTTCCCATTGGGTGACAGAGGCTATTTCCTTAGCTTATGAGGTGCGTGGTTTACCTTCACCTCTTGATATTAGAGCGCATTCTACCAGAGGTGTGGCTTCCTCTCAAGCACTTTTTAGAGGGGCTCTTTTGGAAGACATTTGTGTGGCGGCAGGTTGGTCCTCTCCGCACACTTTTGTGAGATTCTATAGTTTGGATCTCGACATGGCTCCGGGTTCGCATGTCCTGTCTGCTTAACCTAGTCATGTAGGTTATCTGGTGTTCTTTGAGCCAGATACGGCAGCGCTTTAGCTTGGCGTGTTTGGTATATCGTTCCCATTACGTCATTAAAGTGACGCAGCGTCGAGTGAACCTATGAAAGAGAACGTCTCAGGTTACTTGCGTAACCTATGTTCTCTGAGTAGGGAACGAGACGCTGCGTACGCTGCCAAGCTCTTCGCACTGCCGACAGGCTTTCCTTTTCGGCAGAGAAATCTGAGGAGCAGATGGCGCGCGCGAGCGCTAATATAGGTGACTACGTCAGGTGGGGCGACGTGCGCGCCATCAGCCAATCAATTGGCGTGATTCTATAAGGGCTTCAGACAATCGGCACACCCAGAGGGCGTCCCATTACGTCATTAAAGTGACGCAGCGTCTCGTTCCCTACTCAGAGAACATAGGTTACGCAAGTAACCTGAGACGTTTCCGTTACCTGAGCATCTCCTGGTCTTTGTCCTGCTCTCTCTCTGGAATCCTGTTGGTTGTGGGAGCGAGTCCAGCCTGCATCAGCCTCTCCTGCTTGTAGCGGTTGAGTAGAGCCTGAGTAAGCTGAGGATCCAGAATGCCCTGGGGCTTGGCCATGCTCACGGCCTGCTCGGTCTCATCGTAGTCCGGTGGGTACGGCCCCTGGAAATCGCCCTCCTCCTCCTCATCTTCCTCAGGTTTGCCCTGTCCGTTGTTCTGCGCTTCGTTAAGGAGACGCAGCATTGATGCCAGATAAGCTGCTTCCTGCTCCCGCCTCTGATCGTTCTCCACCAATCGCTGGAGGGCCTGTCCTAGACCTTGAGCTCTCAGGACCTCTGGTTGGTAGTAGAGATCATTGCTCCGACTCTTGAAGTCGGCGACGGGATAAGACATCATCTGGCCCTCGTAGGGCCCTGAATCACGCAGGTCTCTTCTGAGACGCATGGCAGAGAGAGGCTGAGAAACAGAGGAAGAGAAATACAGCAGATGATTGGTCAAAAATGTCTCCCGTTTCCATGTATTCCAAATATTTGCCATTGAAATGACTGGGAAAAAGTGTCCCGATCAACCTAAAGTCACCAGATAATATTTGAAATCATAATTGCATTGCATTATGTTGTTTTAAATCCCAAATATTTTACTTATAACATTCATCATTACCAATTGTCACAATTGTACTTTTTTTTTTAGCTCTTCTTTCAAAAACATTTGAAATCTTGTGTCTTTTTTGGCAGATAATTTAACATTTAGATTTCCCCCCCAAAAAACTATTTTTTTTCACTGTTACTGTACTTATCTAGTAAACCTAAAATCTAGTAGGCCTACCTAATGCTCATTTA
The DNA here is from genome assembly GCF_949357685.1 of Gobio gobio. Classification (NCBI taxonomy): domain Eukaryota; kingdom Metazoa; phylum Chordata; class Actinopteri; order Cypriniformes; family Gobionidae; genus Gobio; species Gobio gobio. The sequence goes on from NC_137116.1 coordinate 54,122,309, forward strand.
TTATGCAGCTCATTATTATGCAGGTCTTTGTTTCTCAGGACTGATCACATTATTATTCATGAGTTGCCTACTCGCATAAGGCCTGAGTAAAGAAAAAGTGTTTTACAAAATGTAAATGAATATATTGTTTTATGTGAATGAGTAGGCTCAATGATTCTCACATCAGTGTAAAGCAAAAACTCCCAATAATCAAAGGGCTTGTGAACACATATCGATTGTGTGTTTTGAAGCCTTAATTAAAAAAATTATGCATAAACATTATTCTCTCAAAAATACAAGCATGTACATACATGTTGCTCAGATATTATGGTAGCCCAGTTTGTGCTGAATACAGTGTAATTACACTTTTGCCATTAATGTGTTTATAAGCAACTGAAAAATGCACAAATGTCAGAGCATGTCAAAACTTCTAAAGGGCCCCAAAACAGCTCAGACTCCTAGGGGTTAAAGCACTTTATTTACATGCATTGCACTCTTAAAAATCTTTTGTAAAGCTACAGTATATCCAGGGGGGCTGCTGGGGGGTTTTACGTGTGTGTGATATCACAAATCACATTAGGACAACAGATGAAGAGAAACCTCGAAACAAGAAGTGCGACAGGCAGAGAGACTGCATCCGAAACCTAGGCAACTGACTTGTAAGAAAAGACCGTAAAAAAATAAGGTAAGGCAGACTTCTGAGGCAGCGTAACAGTTTAATGATCAACAGCAAAATAGCTCGAGCTTTTGTGGTAACTAAGCCAATATTTAATTACTACAGTAGATATTTCTCGCTAGAAGGAAGTGGAAAACGTTTGTCAAAAACGTACATTTACACACAAACTGACCTGCAAACATAACTTTCAGACGCCATTTTTCTTTTTCAACGGTCACTGAATGGAACGCACAGAATTGTGGGATATCAAAGGCAGCGAAGGATGCATCTATGACGCTTTCAAAAATCCATCAGATGAAGGTCTCTCAGGAGACAGGAAGTGAAGCTAACATTGGATTCGGACGTGCCTTGATGCCTTCCTTCCTTGAAATGTGTCCTCCGAAGCAATGTTAATTTTGACAGCTTTATTTAGTTTTAGTCATAGCCTTTGACTAAAATGCCATTTAGTTTTAGTCATATTTTAGTCACCTGAATTGTTTTTAGTTTTAGTCGACTAAATATCATAAGATTTTAGTCGACTACATCTACAGTAGAATTAGTCGACTGAAATCTAATGAGTTTAGTTAAATTGTAATGTATTAATTGAGCATTTAAGCATAACCGACTGCTACTTGAATAAGTCAAAACTGCCATTTTGACATAATTGTGTTTTTGACATTAAAAATACAGGAAAGAGAGTTCAATCAACTTTCTATTGTTTGTTTATTAAAAACATCTATATAGTTCTTATAATGTTCGATTTCTGTTTTAGTTAGTATATCAGGTTAAGCTAAAGCTTCAAATAAGTTTAAGTTTTTTCTTTAATTTCAAGTAATGAATATGTTTAAATGGTTTTAGTTAACTATTATAACTAGGGTGACCACCCGTCCCGCTTTGCGTTGTACCGCACAGCATTTTCACCCCTTGTCCCGCACGTCACATATTGAGAAAATGTCCCGCATTTTCATCAGTCTGTTGGTTTTTAATTATCATATTAAGAAAACATGCATGCGTTATTTTGCCTTTTTAAGAAAGTATTTCATTTATTCTTTTTGCGGCATCGTTTTTCACCTAGACATATTTAACAGCGCTTCGTCAGACGTAACATCCCGCCTTTCACAAATAGCCTACAACAACAGCCGTTATTAAAATCCTATCCAATGGTTGAAAAGAAAGGAGTAAACACGGTCACTAGTAGGTTGTGACGGCTGTCAATCAAAATGTGGAGCGGATTCGTTCCATGTAGAAAACGAATGGATAATTCGGTAAATTGGTTATATTCTTAACATATAATATAATATATAAGTATAATATATAATATTTCATGTTGCTTTATATTTTATTTGTTCAGTCAGATCTGATGCCTGCTGCCTTTGGGCTCAGTGATGTTGAATTTAAATGACATGTAAAATGTTACATTGTGATGTAATGGTGTTTTCTGGAAGGGACTAAAGAACAAAGTATTTTTATCATCTGAAAGGCAGAATACATATGTTTTTATTAAGTTAGATAGATAGACATTGTGTAACAGTTTCAGGTTATGTTTTAGTGTCGGTAACATGTCCCACATTGTCCCACACAAACTTAGTAATTGTCCCACATTTGGTTTGTTTGATGGTGGTCACCCTAATTATAACCCTGATACTTAATTGAATAATATGTGTCAAATACTGTTCTAGTCTTTCCTCCTGACTATGAATTAAATGAAAATTAAATTAAATACAGTTTGTGTAACCAAAAACGTTTATATATTGCGTGACTTTTAAATATAAAACAAGCTCGAAATACACCGGGACTCTTATTTTGAAATGTCTTATTTTGAAATGTCTTTACTATTGCAGTTCAGATGAGGGAGATAAAATATGCTTTGTTACAACCGTCTAAAACATATTACCTTATAAACATCGTAAAGTAAACATTGTCATTATTCCTCAGCATTTGTTCATAAACAATAACCTGTCATAAATGTGTGTTATTGATTGATTGAGCCGCTCTGAAGCGCTGTCACGTGAGCCTGTAGAAGCTCAACAGCGCCCTGTTTTCCCGCCGTTCGCCAAGCCCCGCCCCCCTTAGTTACTGTTGCGTCGGACGAACAAATGGTCAAACACGACCAGCGCGATAGATTGCCATGACGTAGGTATAACCGTGCGTGTCAATGACCTTTTTTGGAGCAATATCTCCAGATCGGCAAAAGGGATTACAGTATGCAGTGGAGGGATATTATCAAAATATAATGAAGGAGACATGACTATTGAGGCTAATGCTTATGGTCTCAAGCAAAATCTGAGAAACCCCATGACCTGTAACATTACCTTAAATGCAACCAGCACAGCCTTGTGGACCAGTCATGCTCTTGCACTGCCGGGTAAGTTTTCTTTCATATGGTATGGTCTATTATTGTCTATTGTGAGTAGCCATTTTGTTCAAATAACGTTACCTGATCCAACGTCTTTCTGTGATGTGATTATACAGCGCGCGCGCCTCCACAACTGAAGAGCACGCGCCCGCGCTCACACCAGGCTAATGTTGAAGAGAGGAAATTTCATTTTTCTGAGTTATGAAACTTTTTTATTTCATAACAAGTAATGAACATAATGTTGGAATAATGACACAGACATAGGCTGGCTACACCATCTCACCTTGACAGCGTATGTCCTAGGCGTCAATTTATTTTTCTGAGGTGATTCTTACACTTTACAACAAATAATGAATAGCTTTTATAAAACTGTATAAGTCCTGGTGGCCGTTGAGAGTTGCCATGAAAACGGGGAACATTCAAGCTGCTGGAGAGGATGTGTGGACATTTCTCTCGGTTATATATAGCCTATAAAAAAAGTTCTACAACTGCTTCAAATTGGTTAAGTAACATTACCCACGGTCGTTAATTAGTTTTGTTAATATTTATACCTTTGTGATTATGGTATCTTTACTTAATCATCTGAAATATTTATGCGTTTAGTATGTATATAGCCTAACGTTAGTAATGATGCTGAGCAATGTTTGTCGGACCTGCTCACATAGTAACGGTTGCTATGATGTGTGATTGGACAATGGCCAGCGAAAGGCTAATTCAAATGTGCTCATCATTTACACAGGACATCAGTTCAACTTCTGACTGGATCGCTTCCCTAACATTTTCCTCTCGTTTTTATTCGTCGACCAAAATGACAGTAGATTTTCGTAATAGTTTTTCTCACCCAAACCTGGTTTTTATTTCGTTATCGTCTCGTTTTCATCAGAAGGCAGCCTTTTCCAGTTATTGGACGCAGCCAGAGGCTATGGATTTCCAGTAATGGTGGAGCGGAGGACGGAGTTAACGTTAATCTGCGTAATAGTAAGTCGATGGTAACTTAGATGGAATGGGGCTCTCCATTCATATATAAATGTTTATGTTTATAATGTGGTCTAACTTTACTCTGTATGTCACTGCAAGATTAGTTTCGTTGACAGTTGATGTGTCTTTGGTGGACGGAGTTTTGTAGATTTGTGAAATTACATTATAGGTTAAAGATGCTGTAATCGATTTCAGTCATTGTGGCAGTTTCCGTTAAAATAATTTGAATTATTGTTAGCAGGGCTTGACATTAACAACCGGCAAATGCGGGTGGATTTCAGCAGTGGCGTGTAACGTGTTCTCAGTAACTACTAAGGCCTAGTCTGTACATGGTATGTTTATAAATTGAGTTTTTCCCTCCGTTAAAAATAAATCGCGTCATCTTGAAGCCAATACGGAAGTGACTTAAACTGCAGTTCATGGACTGGCCACTAGAGCAGAGGTGGACAAAGTACACAACTCCATTACTTGAGTTAATGTAAAAGTACTACTGGTTAAATATTACTCCATTACAAGTGAAAGTTGTAAAGATAGATTTTTACTTAAGTAAAAGTACAGAGGTACTTGCTTTTAAAAGTACTTAAGTATCAAAAGTAAACGTAAACGCATTATTTTATTATTGTTGCATTGTTGTATGAAAGCACGCTGTTCCATCATGGTGGTTTAGGCCAGTCATGCTCAATCTGACATGCTAGCATACCTTGAACTCATTTAAATACTTGCTTAAAAGTTACAAAGCTCTTATCAAAGTTAAAATCATACTAGAAAAGAAAGGTTTCTACATTGTGTTTATTTGACAGGATTATGTAAAACACATTTCTGAAAGGACTTTAGTTAACATTATTAGCCCAACTACGTTTTTGCATGCTAACTAACATCATTGTCGTACGTTAGCTATGCGTTAGCGCTCTATCCACAAGGCTATGGCGACTTGGCGGGTAAATCTATAAAAATAATTTGACCAACCATATTTCATACCAATGTTAATTTTGACAGCAAATTGTGATTTAGTTTTAGTCAGTCTTTTGACTATAACATGTTAGGCATCTGAATTGTTTTAGTTTTAGTCTAGTTTTAATTAACTATAATACAATTTTAGTAGATTCAATAGACTTAAATTCAGTACTTGTGGTCTGGCGTCTGAGAGGCAGCTTTCTGTGTGCACTCTTTCAGACTTATCCACGTCTGCTCTTCTGAATTTTAACTTTTAAGTATGACTATGTTTGCACGCACTGCGTCTGGGAACTGCCGCCTTCTATTTTGCCATCAATTGATAGTGTTCAAAAAATACTTGGAAATCATTGAACTTCATGTGATCCTACAAGAGTGATTACTGATAGGCTGTCTACAAAAAAAAAAAAAAACTAATCACGTTTTAAAGAAGAAAACAAATCATCCACTGTCTTTCAAAGCGGCTACGACTTTCTACTTCGAGGGCCTTGATAGAAATGTAGTGGAGTAAAAAGTACGATATTTGTCTTTCAAATGTAGTGAAGTAAAAGTCATAAGTTTCCAGAAAAAATAATAAAGTAAATGTACTCACTGTCCACCTCTGCAGAATCTCATTGAGCTCATGTTAAAATGCCCAACTTTACAGCAGAAGAACACATGTTTACAGTCTGGGACAAATTGTGGTTTTGGTCTATACGGCTAATTTTGCCCTTCATGACGACTGTGAGGAGGTGAATTTTTGTATTACTCATTCATTTACATTATATAAAGCCTTAAAGCTCTGCATAATTAAGGGCGTGGCCACTTTGAGTGACAGGTGGATTGCCGTTTGTCTGCTGTCTGTTAGTCATCACCTCAGCTCCGCCCACGTCCCGCCTCTTTGCCTATTTGCTATTTTCTGTTAAAATGACTGAAATCGCTTGCATCATCTATAGCAACAATGATGGAATGGTACCATTCATATAGTATAAATGTTTACGGTCTGTATATGACGGTAAGTTTGTGATGCATATTTGTCTGGGTATGAAATTGAATTGATTACAAATGGTTATAGATGCTCTATTTGCATTGTTTTAAAAGGTTTTAGCGGGAAAAGACTGAAATCATACACCCCTTGCTGCACTTTTTGCATTTCTTGTTTTATGAAATTTAATCGTAGCAATTAGACAAACTGAATGCCGAATGTCAGTAAGATGGGAAGATGTTATGGTAGATTTGTAGAACCTCCCACTTCAATATGACACTTTACATACTAATCATTCATGCATTCGACACAGTTGGCCACATTTCATTCAGAGGAAGCATTAGTAAGCACGTTTTCCTCTCCTCTCATCTGTTCTCATCCTCACACCTCGTCTCCATGAGTCAAGCACACTATTGAGAGGAAAAGAAAGATGCTTTGCAGGAAGCAGAAATCACTGTGCATAGCAAGCACATTCTGACAGTGTGAGTAACCAGCTCCTCTTCAGAGGATAGTAGTTCTGCCACTGGCTCTGATGATCAATGTCCACCATTACTGATGGGAGACCTGCGTCTCAGCAGTGATTTATGGTCTAGGGAGCCTTGAATGTGTTTCTCATAGCCACTGAACAGGCCAGCTCAAGCCTGAGGTTATAAACGGAGAGCTGAGTCATGACATTGTCTTCACCGCAATTATTTTAAAGGGCAAAGTGAGTGCAGTGGTGTTCAAAAACTACCCTCTGTGCAAGATTTGTGTTATTGTACATCATATTCTGCATCGCCAGAATGAGAAATGAAATGTTTCTGTGTTGAGTCACTTCTTCAGTCTGAGCTTTGTGTGGGATTTCAGGGCTGTTATGATTCATAATAAATGAGGCGGATAGTTGCGTATGAAACTAAAGGAACTGGGTTCCTCTGAGTTAATTTAATGACTCACTCTAGCGCATTATGACGTCTGTCGCGCCCCGGACGTACAATCTTGTGTGACGTACGGTGTGTGTGTGTGTGTGTGTGTGTGTGTGTGTGTGTGTGGGTGGTGGGAAGGTCTTGATCATATCATGAGTTGAAGTGGTGTTGATGTCCTCCGGTTCCTAACCATCTGCTCTACTCCGCATTACTGCGCCAATGGAAAGATTTATAACATGAACAACTATCTGAGAAGTTACAAACATCCTCTGCGAGTTAAACTTTACAGTTGCGTGTCATTGTAAAACGTGCTGGAGATGAATAATAATGGTGTAAACTAGTGGTGGGCATAGATACATTTTTTTTAATCTAGATTAATCTCACCGTAATGTTGGAATTAATCTAGATTAAAATGGCTCATTTGAATTCTGCCGAAGGCATTCAGAATATGTGTGCTCGTAAGTGATCGTTTGTCTTTTTGTAATTTGAATAATAAATAACTTCTGTCCCTTTAAGACCTGACGCACGCATGGATTCCAAACACTGTTCCTGTGAGCTGATTACGACTGTGTTTACGTTAAAACTCACCAAGATGGGCATTGAGACATTTTTGAGTGTATTTGACCATTAATAAGCTGGAAAAAGGAGCTCATTTTTGCATTTGTATGTCAGAGGCGGCTTTATTGCGGTATGTGTGTGTGCACTTCATATGCGAGCGCAAAATCTGTGGGAATTAGTAGACTTAACCCCGCGCAATTTTTTTATCGCCCGATAAGAGTCTCACGTTAACGCAGCATCTTAACGCCGATAACGGCCCACCACTAGTGTAAACACAATGTTTACATTAAAACATTTTACAGTACATTAACAGTTTAAGTGTAACCCAATCAGTGTTGTTATTGTTAACTAAAACTAAAATTAGTTTTCAGTAATTTAAATAAAATAACATTATAATTAGAAATGTAAAAAATACTATTATTGTTGTCACAATTCACCAGTGTGTGTGCCCGTGATCACTAGGGCTGTGTATTGCTACGATACGTATCACGATACAGGGGTTACGATACGATATATTGTTATATATTGCGATATTGTAAGAGGCAATATATTGCGATATTTTTTTTGTTGAGAGATCTAATTTAAAAGAATAAAGAACACAACCATGTGTATAACCTGACAAGTAACTATTTTATTTAATTAATACAGTATAATTTATATCACTAATCACTATTTTGTGCAATCTAAGTAAAGGGAAATAGTAAAGTGCAGGATTCTTTGTGTATATGTTTTAAAGATTCAAAGTATAGCGGTTTTTAATTTCGAAACTATTTAACAACAGAAAGTGCATAGTCCATTCCATGACTGAATGACTGTTTGTTTTATTTTTAATACTGTAAAGTTGTTTGCTTTTAAAGCAATCTATTATTGTATAACGTGCTATTTAAAGTACTGAACTGCAGAGCTGGTGCATCCACATCCACATCACTATGATCAGATGCTTCCGTTCTGCTGCCAATTCTGTTGTGTGTTTATTTAGAGGAAAACGTGCTGTATTCTATCGAAACGCTTCTCTGCAGCGCGGATGACGTCGGATGTTAAGCGAGCTCTCAGATTCAACGCGTTTCCCGAGTATTGGATTTTAACTTGGCCTATTTTGCAAACAAAATGACTCTTGTCGATTTCCTTAGTGGCTTCTTTATATCTGAAGCCAAAGACCGCGGGAGCGGAATAATTATATCGTCTTGTGAGCTGGGTTTGCTAATACAAACACAAACACACGCACCTTCATCTCACGCTTCTCCGTCTGCACGTCAGTTTACGTTAGGTAACACTGCCATCTAGCGGTTGGGTTTTATACAGTCTGTGGTTTAAACCCAAGACGCAAATCTTGGATGTAAATACATAAATATCGATACAGTGTTTTTGAGACTCGATACAGTATGGCCAAACATAATATTGGGATATTCACATGTATCGATATTTTCTTACACCCCTAGTGATCACCACCAGATGGCACTCCAACCCCTGTCATTCTATCATAGACTACATTACCCATAATCCTTTGCCTGGACTCATTAGCACTCACTGCTTACACCGGTGTCTCATTACCTCATCACCTCTGCCTATATATACACAGTGTTCTCTCTGTCATTCACTGCGAAGTCTTGTTTGTTGTATTACTGCATTTCTAAGTGTTTTCCCTGGTTTCTCGCCTCTTGGTTTTTGATAACTCGCCTGTTCCGTGGATTACCCGTTTGCCTGGCTCTCCTGGCTCTCCTGGCTCTCCTGGCTCTCCTGTCTTGATTGCTTGCATGTGTATGACCTTTTGCCAGTTTCATGACTACGATTGTGGATTATCCTTTAATAAAGCTGCGTTTTGATTCTCAGCCTTTGTGTCTCAGAGCAGTAACGTTACAATTATTAATACTAGTGCTGTCAAAGTGATTAATCACATCTGACACAAGTTTGTAAATGTATGTATTAGGGATGGGGCCGATCTGATCCAGTATCGGTATCGGTACCGATACCAGCTTAATTCACGTATCGGATTTTCCCGATCCAACCTGCGGAGAAATCCGATACCCATGAGCCACGTCTGCGCTTTCCAAAAGTGATTCCCGCCGGCTTGTCTGCTAGCTGGCTGCAAACTATGGAATGGATTTCCTGAACGGAGGCGCGGCTCAATGAGACACAGAGTTATGAGACACGCCCCACTCAGGAAATCCATTCCGCAGTTTGCAGCAGGATAGCATTGAGCAGCATTGTGGCTAGCCAACATGTTAGCTGTGTGGAAATACGTCACACTGGAAACACCGCAGAGAAAGACAATGTTTGCAAAACCGTAATTCAGAGAGGTGGAAGCTCCCTCGCGTCGTACAACACAACGAACGCAATCAAACATTTAAAAAAGCAGACAAGACTAGGGTGACATTTAAGACACTTTGCACTTATTATGGTTTTCTCAAAAGCCATCTGTTATAATCATGTTGCGCATTATAACCAATCACACGTGTTTATATTGAGTTTATGAATATAATAATCAGAGGCGTTCAGATTAGCGTAGTTTTGTTCAGAGCGCGCGGCTCTCACTTTCGCTGAAATCTACACTCAAAGCAGAGATAAACGTGCGATGCGCGCAGGAGATTCACTCATCATACAGTGATTGACAGTTTTTGTTCTATTTCAGCACCGAATTTTTTTTCAAACAAAACACAGCAGAACCACAGCGCATCTGATATGACTGGCATTGGGTTGGCTTGACGTTGGCGAATCTAGGGACCGTCTCTAAAGTTACATACAACATTGGTAGGCTATACACATTTCTAACTTAAATGGCATTTGAAGAGAATGACTTAGTCATAAAACTGACTGTAAAGTGTTCATCTAGGTGTTAGGTATGATGCACACCTTTTGGATTTTTGATATTTAATCAAATAAACTATCAAATCATATGAAAATATATGCTTTATTTCACTAGAATACTGTATGGGCTCTTACACAAAAAATGCTAGGTTTAAATGTGTCATAGCTGATAGAACACTGATGAGAATATTGCTTGAGAATATATTTACAGATATAATATTAGAGATTTATGCATTATGCGTTACCATTGACGACGGCCATTATAAGGAAGGAAATCCCACAGAATCTAGCTTAAAAAAGTGCTTAGAGCTGCTTGATTTATTTTTTGTTTGTTGATTTTCAAATATAAATTGATAACCGTGATAATTTGGGTCACTATTATGTTCATATCATACTTGCCTGTTGAGTGGAGTTTATGTCAGCATCATATAAAATCAACAATAATGATAATGATAATATTAAAGCAAACACAGCTCTGGTATCGGAATAGTATCGGCCGATATCCAAATTCAGGTATCGGGATCAGATCGGAAGTGAAAAAATGTGGATCGGTGCATCCCTAGTATGTATGTTTGTGTGTGTGTGTGTGTGTGTGTGTGTTGTATGTATGTATATACACACGCTCACGCACACAGACATTATATATTTACAAACCTTTTTGTTAGATGCGATTAATTGTGCTTTAATCGATTTGACAGCACTAATTAACACTAATAATAATTACTAAAATTAAGCTAAATATGAATATAAAAAAACATACTAATAAAAATAAAATCACATTAATTAGGAATGTTGCCTTGGCAACTGACTGAAATAAATACTAACATTAATACTGAAAACAATTACTAAAACTGAGCTAAATAGAAGCTAAAAACAAAGCTAAATAGAAACAGAAACGAATAAAAATAATAAAAGCACATAATAAAATTAAAATGCAAATTACAAACTGAAAATATAAAATTAAGATTTAGAAGTTAATGCAAAAACTGCCTTATGTGAAGTTTACATGTTTGCACACAGTGTGTTATCTGAGTGTTGATTATTATATCTAAACATAAACAGCAGCTGAATTTAGGCTCATAGTTTGGGCTCTGTCCTTTAATATTATAGTAATGTGTGAGTAACGAGTAAAGTTTACAGCTTTATCTTTAACAAACTTTTAGTTATAATTGAATTAATTTAAGGACAGACACAATTTGTTCAACCACTGTTTAATAAAAATAAATAAAAAGCAATTTTGTAAAACTGCTGTACCGATCCGTCAGTTTTGTGTACTGTTACACCTCTAGTATGGATGTGAGGACTGAGTGTGCTCTCTGAAAGCTGTTGCCATGGCAGCGTTCCTCCTCCGCTTGGGTTGTTTGTTCTGCTAATGAGATTGTGCTTCCTCCCCTATTGATTTGATCCTGTGTTGTCCTTCAGATACGGCCCATAATCCTTCACACATTCCCAAAATCTCTGGCTTTTACAATCAGCTCTGAATCGGCGAAGACGCTGTCCGTGGTGCTGAAACCCTGACGGCAACAGATGCGCAAAACAAACTCTACCAGCTACTTTAATTCACAACAGACTGCCATTTTAATGATAAATACTGTAAAGGGATCAAAATTCAATCTTGTAACCCTAACAATAGATGTTTAAAATCACAGACCTAGTTTTAGTTAATGACAACCAACAACCAATGCCGTCTCTCATCATAAAACAACACAGAGCTCTGTTATTAAACAATGCATGCGATGTTTAATGTGATCTCTAGTTGTTTGCAAGAGCCTTTCAGAGAAATGTCCAGAATTCAGTCATGATTTATATGTGCTCTGTTGTTGCCAGGCAATGATGATTTGTACGCCCTATTTCACGCCATCTGGCTCGAGTGATCTCCATCAGTTCGGCAGAAATTAACACGCAGCTAAGAGTAACGTATATAAAACACGTTGGTGTACTTTCTCATATTCACAATCATCCATGTGCATGATTCATAAACAAATATGCGACATAAAACAGGGATGTCCCCTTTAAACAGAATGAAATCAACATTTACCAGCAAATGCAAACCCTTATTCTATCTGCATAGAGGCAAAAAGAAAACATGCTAAATTTGTAGCTATAGAGAAATCCGAGTGAGTTAAGCATTCAGTCTCACCAAACACGCATGATGAGGGTCTGATGTAGTGTTTGGTTTACCTTTGCCTCTGGTGTGAGGATCTGGAACAGCGTCAGAGAGAGGAAAAGCAGAACAGAGCTGGTCAGAAGGCCCGACATCCTGGAAGAGAGAATGTAGCTGCCTCTGTAGTGAAGAGATGCGCTGCCACTGAACACCAGCGGAGAGATGGCAGACACAGAGGGAGAGAAACAGAGGGAGGGAGGGAGAAGAGGAGGAGGAGCTTCACTGTAACTCTGAATACAGGGTTTTTCCTGCATTGAACATTTTTTGGCGGCCGCCAAGACAAATTTTTGTCCCGCCAAAGCCTTATTTGATGAGTTATTGTGATTTATGAGTGATGTAGAATAGATACTGCTGCACTTGTGATCAGTGTTGGGGTAGTTACTCAAAAAAAGTAATTAGTTACTAGTTACATCTGTAAATTGTAATGAGATTACTTTACTAGTTACTGTATTTGAAAAGTAACTTCACCACTTATTACTTTACTTTCCCATTTCTTAATTTACCGTGTAGAAATATGGACAAACATCATATGGCTCTATGGCAGTGTTTCCCCAAACAAACAAAAAGGACTACTGTCAAATAAAGATAATAATAAGAACAAATAATTTAAATACAAGCAGCAGCACAAATAAATACTATTGAGCAAAGACACTAATAAAACAAACAATGCTTTTCAGGTTTTTCAGGTACGTCTAACATTAGTTTTCAGGTACAGAAATGGATCAAATGTAAAATAACATTGCATATTTGACTGTATAAATTAAAGATTAATCCTATTAAATTTACAAAATCTATTCAAGAGCAGTGAGTGATGTCCTTGTCTTTTGTTGTTTGACATTAAACAGACAGCAGTAAAGGCTACTGCCCCTTAAAGACCTAATGTTCGGATATTCGTAGTTTTAAGGCATATAAAGACCATGTCTGCTAGGATACTCATCAAGATGGGCATGTTGACATAGTTTTTGTGTGAGTTTGTCCGTTCAAGAGCAAAACTTTAAAGAGAACTCAATATTTGCGCGCTGTGAGACGTGTGCGCGCTTTCGGATGAGTGCACAGACACAAAATCTTCTCACAGCGCGCGACTTCTCATTTGTGATGACGGCGAAAATGACTGGTGTTACGACCCAAAATAGGGACCAACATAAGAGCCATTCAGGAAGGTATCAAAACAAGACATCAAAAGGCCAGGGCAATAAAAAAAATAAAAATAAAATTTATTGGCAATGGAAAGTAACAGAACAAACAACGATATAAACGTACAGAACTTAAAATAATGACTGGTGAGCTAACTAATCTAAACTACAACTCAGAGTAAATGCTTTCCTAACTCCCGAGAAACACAAAAGAATCTTCCGGGTCAGCTTACTTGCCTATGCTTTCCCGCTAACCTAATATAACTAGACAAATGAAACTCACCATCCTGTACAAAAGAAACCACAAACTCCAAAACCACAAACAACAGGTTTCCTGAGGTAGGCCCCAAACTGAAGTGCCACCAGCAGCTCTTAAATAGGCAGAGGCCTCAGGTGTTAGGAATCATCAGGCTCCGCCCCCATCCAATTGGCAACTATGCTCAGGAAGAAAAGAAACCAAGAGAAAGAGCAGGGGCTCGTCAGCATCGCAGATTAAAAAGGTTGAAAGTATACAATCTCAGGCGTTAAGAATTTGCTGTGGTGCTTTTAGGACATCTCCAGTTGCTGCATTACAGGTGGAAATGGGAGAAATGCCTGTGGTATATAGGTGGCAACAGTTGAAAATGGTTTATTGGATATCAGTAAAAGGACACAAGAATAGCCACCCTGTTCCCTTTCGTTCAGTCACTACGACGTAACGTTAGTGACTAACGAATGGGGGTTTCGCTTAGAAGCCTATCAACTTCGAGTTTAGAGAAAACGCCCAATGGCGTGCCAATGCCATGGGGCATGCGGAATTGGCATACGTAACTCCGCCTCACCGCGTGAGTATATAAGGAAGTACGTGGCAATATCGCATTATGTTCTGCTTTCGGAGCCAAGAGAACCTACCTCTTCACTCCTACAGCCTTCTGAGACTCTGTCAGCTTCTTCGAGACGAGCAGCTTCCAGTCGGTGTTGGTGTAACGGCGCGTTCCAGTGATCGCATACTTCCTGCCTGCTGATCTGCGCAGTGGTCCGTTTGACAGCTGGTGTGTGTTTCCCTGGGCGCTTCGGCATCGGCTGCGAGGCTTTCCTCTCACAAAAAGAGTTTGCGCGTGGCACGTCTTTTTCAAGACGGCTCGCCCGTGCACTTCCGGGTGCGATCGATTTTCCGCTGCTGTCTGTGGACGCATTCACTGCTCGAGCATGTTTGGGCTTCAGCACGTTCGGGCAGTGTTTGCGGATGTGTCACGTTTCCATTGCGGGGGCGTGACCATCGCGATGTCGCGGTCGAGACTCTATGATCTCCGTGAGGAGAGAGAGTCCCCTCTGCCACACCCCAATCTACCGTCCCCGAGTGAGATGGTACTTTGGCTGGTGGCCAGGGTGACCTGAGGGCGGTGCTGTGGTATTAAGAACCCCGATGTTCATTCCTCGGGCCACGCCCCCCTCTTATACATCGCTCCCGCGAGTGTTGGATTGAATCTACGGCCCGTCTCTGACGCCCCGTTCGTTCAGTTCACGCTCCGGATAGCAGTGAGATGTCGATCGCCGCATCCCAAGGTGGGCTGGAGTCCTTTGGGGATGACGATTAGGTTGTGCTCCGCCTCCGGGTGTGTCAGCACTGCCTGATCTGACCTAAAGTTGACAGCCATGTTATCTCGGGCAGCCGCGAGCCGCGCGCTGGTGTGGAACTCCGCCCAGTCGTGGGTGCTCGTGGTTGCGCGATTGGTTTTTGGGGGCGGCACCCGACAGCTGTTGGGCCCCGTCCCCAATGCCTTTCACCCCCGGGGTGCATGAGGAGATCACGCGGTCCCGGAAGTCCCCGTGCTTCCCGCGACCGTTTGGTGGCCTCCTCCGCCTTCTCTGCCCTTGATGGGGCCGCGGCCTAGGGTACACTGGTGCCCACTCCCCCCCACTGTTAAACTCTCTGTTGCGCACTACGGTGTCCACAGAGGGCTTTGACGTGGCGTGGTGTGGCTGTCCTAAGCACCCTCCCAAAGCCTGTGGGCTCGTCTACTTCGGTGGCGTGGTCCCGCAGAGCTACGGGCAGGCCGCCGCCCCTTTGCACATGCACAAGGGTCGAGCCGACCCAGGGCTCTTCATTGAGCTGCGTGCCGCAACTGACCCCGCCCCCGGGCGGTGAAGGTGGCCACACGCTCCCTGGGTCGGGCGATGTCCACAGCTGTGGTCCGGGAGAACACCTGGCCTTACCTGGTGATGTGGAGGACGTTGAGTGGGCCTGCCTCCTCAACTCACCCATATCCCAGGCTGGCCTCTTCGGTGGCGCGGCTGGGAACTGCGCCCAACAGTTCTCGGCTGCCCCAGAACAGACTGAGGCTGTAACACGTACTGCCGCCGGCTCAGTCGCCTCAGTCCGCTCGCCGCCGAGGGCGCCCTCCCTCTTCCCGCCCGGCCCCAGCAGCAGCCTTCACCTGGGCCGCGCCGTGGAGGTGGTTGAGGATGTCGCCCAGTCCGCTCCCCAGACTGGTTAAACGCCAGGCTGGAGGTGGACAACTCAGAGATGGGTTCCAGTTCTTCCCAGGGGATGGTAGCAGGGCCTCTCCTTCCCCCGGTGGAGGGCCGGGGGAAAATCCTTCCGCTGCTGGCCCCCGGGCTAGCAGCGCTTGGGAAGAACTCATGTTCCTGTCTCTGAGCACCCAGAGACCGGTGATGACAGTGCCCGCCACCCTCGGGTCTCGCCACTCGCATCCCTCTCTGTCGCCAGCCCCCTGGCAGAGCAGACCCCAGTGGAACGTGCGTCCTTCCCTGGTCTCCTCTGTCAGGACGCAGCCGTTAACCGTGCCCCGACCCCGGGACGCCCAACAGCCTCCCCTGTCCGGGCCGGTAACGCTGCCTCGCTGCCCCACCCTGGGTACGTCGACTGTCCGTATGACCCCGTTGGTGCAGTTCCTGAAAGCCTGGCTTCAGATTCCGGGGCTGTCCCGCTGGGTCGCGCGGACCGTCAGGCGCGGCTACGCGATTCAGTTTGCGCAGGCTCCTCCCCGCTTCCCCGTCATGCGTGCGGAGATTGCCACCCTGCTGGCAAAGGGTGCGTTCGAGCCTGTCCCTCCAGCCGAGATGGAGTCGGGGTTCTACAGCCCCTACTTCATTGTACCCAAGAAAACCGGTGGGTTACGGCCAATCCTGGACCTTCGCATCCTTGACCTTCGCACCTTGAACCGATCCCTTCACCGGCTTTTCGTCCTCACGATTGGTTTGCAGCGATCGACCTGAAGGACGCCTACTTTCATGTCTCCATCCTTCCTCGACACAGACCGTTCCTACGGTTTGCTTTCGAGGGGAGGGCATATCAGTACGCGGTCCTCCCATTCGGGCTATCTCTGTCCCCTCGCGTCTTTACGAAGATCGCCGAGGCAGCCCTTGCGCCCTTTCGGCAGCACGGGGTTCGCATCCTGAACTACCTCGACGACTGGCTCATACTGGGCCACTCTCGAGAGCAGGTTTGCGGACACAGAGATCTGGTTCTCCACCACTTAGCCCGTCTGGGCCTTCGGGTCAACTGGGAAAAGAGCAAACTTTGCCCCGTGCAGAGGATCTCTTTTCTCGGTATGGAGATCGACTCTGTCGCCATGTACGCGCAGCTTTCGAGCGAGCGCCAGCAGTCTCTGCTGACTTGCCTCCGTCAAATCGAGAGCAAGAGTGCGGTTCCACTGAAACTATTTCAGAGGCTCCTGGGGCATATGGCATCTGCAGCCGCGGTAACGCCGCTCGGATTGCTTCATATGAGACCGCTTCAGCACTGGCTTCGCGATCGAGTCCCGAGATGGGCATGGCAGTCTGGCACGCTCCGGATCCAAGTGACTCGGGCCTGCCTACAGACGCTCACCCCGTGGTCGAACCTCAGTTTTCTCCGGGCCGGTGTGCCCTTAGAACGAGTGTCCAGGCATGTTGTCGTATCGACGGATGCCTCTGCCACGGGCTGGGGTGCCATGTGCAATGGACAAGCAGCCGCGGGCTCCTGGACAGGACCCCAGCGCCTCCTGCATGTCAATTGCCTCGAGTTGCTGGCAGTACGTTTCGCCCTGCACCGCTTCCGAGCGCTGCTGAAGGACCAACATGTACTTGTCCGGACAGACAACACGGCCGTAGTAGCGTACATCAACCACCAGGGCGGTCTACGCTCCCGCCGTATGTCTCAACTCGCCCGCCATCTCATTCTATGGAGTCAGAAGCGCCTGAGGTCCCTTCGTGCTGTCCATATTCCGGGAGTCCTGAACCACGCAGCCGACGAGCTCTCGCGGTTTCAGCCTCTCCCGGGAGAATGGAGACTCCATCCCCGGACGGTTCAGCTGATTTGGGAACAGTTCGGCGACGCACAGGTAGATCTGTTTGCCTCCCTCGACTCTTCCCACTGCAGCCTGTATTATTCCCTGACGAGGGCACGCTCGGCACGGATGCACTGACGCACAGCTGGCCGTCAGGCCTACGCAAATATGCGTTCCCCCCAGTGAGCCTACTCGCACAGCTCCTGTGCAAGATCAGGGAGGACAAGGAGCAGGTCCTTTTGGTCGCCCCGTACTGGCACGGCCGGACCTGGTTCCCCGAACTCGTACTCCTTGCGACAGCCCCTCCCTGGCCTATTCCTCTGAGACCGGACCTCCTTACTCAGAGACGGGGCACCCTTTGGCACCCACGTCCCGACCTCTGGAGCCTCCACGTGTGGCTCCTAGACGGGGCGCGGCAGGTTTGAGTGGCCTACCACCTACGGTGGTCGCCACCATCACTTCCGCTAGGGCAGAGTCCACTCGGCATGCCTATGCGTTGTTATGTTGTAATACTGTTAAGCTAGGACTGGGCACTATGACAATGATAGTGACTATCCCTAGAGCATTGCACACAAGTATCTCAAAATCCTTGTCATGTGAGGTGTTCACTTGATTTAAACAGTCAGTTATGTTTGAGGTAACGTTAGAGTTAAACGGTTCAAGTTAACGTGGGGAATCCCGGATGCGTGTCATTGTGCTTTCGTTCTTAAAGGGGCAGCAGCTTAATAAACTGCCGTCCATTAATTTGAATCAAACAACAAAAGACTAGAGAAGACCTTCTGTGTTTTTAAGAATCAAGTGATAATAATGCATACAATATCATACAGTGAAGACTAAGCAGTATTATTCTGTAGTATTTCTTAATAAAATATCTATAAAATAACTATAGTGATATTGTTATTGTGAAATAAAATTTCTCATGTATGTAGAATAATATGGTCATAATGGCCATCCCTTACTGTCAACTAGTTTTAAGATCAAGCTTGTCATAAAATGTAAAGGAGTTTTGGAATGAGTAATCGGAGAACATTGTCATGTACACTCGATGTGCAGAGAGGACAGGAAACCACCATCCTTGGACTCTGAAGAATTGCAGGCAAACCAGGAGTTTGGATCTACTGTGAAGTTTTTGTATGGACATGGTGAGTACATTTTGCAAGTCCATGTCTCTGTCAGTAAGTTGATAATTAATATTAATGTTTTATCAAATAAATTAATATTCATTTGTGTGTGTGTATGCTTCTTCCCCCCTCATGATCCAGAAGTTTTGGGAATGAAAATATGCCACATGAACTTCAGAGGAAGTGAGTATTCATGCCATATCCAACATTAATACTGTTACGGTACGTACCTTCTTGAGTTTAAAAGCATAGCTCACTCAAAATGAAAACTCCCTCATTGTTTTCTTACCCTCATGTCTTATCAAACTTGTATGACTTTCTTCTGGGAAACAAAATATTTTGAATAATGTTGGTAACCAAGCTACATTGGACCAAATTTTATGGACAATAATTACCAATAACCATCTCAAAGCTGAGCGGACTCTGTGTTCATATAGCCAGAATAACTCAATGTCAAATGTTGTTTAAAGGAAAGGTACAAAACAAAATCCTCCCTTTTAAGGACTTTTCAGTGAATCAATGTATTTTTCTTTCTTTCTTTTACAGATCCAGATGATTATTGGAGATTTGGAAAAGGATTGCTCATTATCTGCTGTGTCTGTCCCTTCTGGTGCAGAATCATGGACCTGTTGTACGTTTTGATTTATATTTCTTATTACACTATATAGCTTGGATTCTGAATTAAAAGGTAAATGTTTGTCCACATATATTACCAGAGCTATATGGAGCCCTCGGGGGTCAGTTAAATATAGAGGAAAACAATATAAAACTTATTTGGAAAATACAAAGTAAATACAAAACAGTAAATGGCACAATTTGTTATTTTGTTATAAGGTGAAATCATGACCTCATCATGATATTAGTAACCCTAACTTACAAGATAAATGCAAGTTTTAGTTTTTCAATTTCTCCTGGGGGCTCTGAAGAATGTTTACATAAATTTACATCTGAATAATACAAGTTTTAGAATCAATAGTGAATCCGTGACAATCTTGTAAATGTATCAGTTTTTTTTTTCAGTTTGAAATTTTATTCAACTTTAAAATTTTGATGAAACTATTCCACTGTTATCTGTATTTGAAATGTATTATGTATTGTATTGTTTACAGACTGTGTTTTGTCTTCCAAAATAAAACTGTAAATTTAACACTTTATTGATTGTTTTTTTTATTGTAATAATCTGTAAAATAACTGTTTTTCTGCAGAATTTTTAGTACTGTCACTTTATTGAAGGTGTTTGATCATAATAATCTAGGAAAAATCAGTAAAATAACAGTTTTACACTGTTCAAAAATGGTAAATGATTGGCAGCTATGGCTGCCAAACAAAAAACGTAAAATTAAAGTAAAATATCTTAATTTAAACAAGGAAAAATCAGTAAAATAACAGTTTAACACTGTATAAAAAACGGTAAATGACTGGCAGCTATGGCTGCCAAACAAAAACAAAAAGTAAAATTATTGTTTTTGCACTTTATTTGAATTAAGATATTTTACCTTAATTTTATGGTTTTTGTTTGGCAGCCGTAGCTGCCAGTCATTTACCTTCTTTTTACGTTTTTTTTTTTTTACAGTGTGCCTATTTTTTATTTAAAGAAACCAAACCAATGTATATTTGGCTTTTGAGGCTTAATTCTATAGAATAATCATAATTAATAATCGCAGTTACAATTTCAGGGGAATAATCGACAATTATGATTTTTGTCATAATCGTGCAGCCCTACTGTAAAGGTTTTGCCAAAAACTCAACTGACTGGCTTCTGTCCTGTATGATCGTCTCTTCTGACCTCCCAACTGAACTCCTTCCCACAAATTGATCATAGATATTAAATGCAAACAATAACCATAATACAATAATCAAAGGACTCAATATTCAAAGTGCAAATAGAGACCACACTTTTCTTCAGGCATGATACAGAGCTAAGAGATGTTACAACGAGATCGCTTTTATATCGGGAGATATTTGCGTGCCTCAGGGGCGGTAATGTATTGAAATCATGTTTGAATGCGCGCTCATGTTTATTATTACTTTCATTTTTCGCAATCATGCGTACTCTGTAAATAGGGATCGGTGGTGCTGAACGCGCATTTTAAAATGTAAGTCTGGCGCTTCTGCTGCGCAACGAATCCTCCGCCCCGGTCCAGTCCACTAACATGTAACACACACTCAATGTTATCTGCAATACATTGTGTTGGTTCTGTTCTGTTTACCCTAAGGGAGGTTATTGCTGCTTTTATCCATGATAGGCTGCATGGAACCATTACCGCCAATCCAAACTGTATGCTAATAGTCAATCAATCATCTTTGACGATAGTGGTCCTGACAGAAACACTATCACTTGGCAATGGAAGTAAGATCTCTAGTGTCTGGCCAGCAGTAAGCAGACAGACTCCAGACAGTGCCTTTGAATATGCTTTAATCACGGCCGGGAGAGAGAATCCCCAGACAAAAAGAGTACAACAGTTTATAGAGTAAGTCCAAGGCAAAGGTTACATGATTCATTACATTACATTTTTCTCTAATATGATTGGTTCTTTATGCAGTATGTATAATTCTCTATTACTAGGTAAAAGCAAATTTGGTTAGTTAGTTATAATTAATAAAAAAATCCATCTCACTATACAGATGTAGCCGATAAAACAGTAACAGTTCAGCATGTAGAAAATTATTTGATCAATCTGAACTGATTAATTGATTAGTTGTCGTTTCTTTCCCCTTCAGAAACTCTCTCGTCTTATACATCCTTATAGTCATTCGCTGCCCCAGTAATCACTGAACCTGTTGAAACAAATGCATTAATTGAAATAATACATTTCAAAATGTAAAAATATGCAAACTACTGGACTTTACTGCAAAAATATTGTTCTTTTAATTCAGCCAAGAGGTCACACTGTGAAGTAGCGATTTTCTACTGCTCGCATGTCTTCATGTAATGCGAATGCACAGGTCAGAGTTCACCAAACCTGAACTTTGCGAAATGCGTAACTTTTCTCATGAGCTTGCATTTGCGGTCTGACGTATTCGCATTAGGGGTGTAATGGTACACGTATTCGTATGGAATCGTTTTGGTAAAGGGCTTTCGATTCGGTGGACATGTGTACCGAACGTTTCCAAATGCAATCTTTAACTTGTTTTAAGTGCGGAACATACTAGTTCCCACACGAACGTATTCAGTCCATTTTATCACAAAATTCAAACGATAAAATGCTGCTTTAACGCTCTTTAATGTGGCGTGACTGATCACTGTACAGGCGCATCAGGTGAAGCGTGTGCACGGAGTGCATTCGTGTGTGAACGTGATCATCTCTTCCTAAAGAATAAACATGAATTAATATCTCAAGGTATGTTGAGGATACATTACAACTTACTGAAGCGCATCACATGTGGTGTAATCGCTCAATCAGTGTTTCAACGGCGGAAAGACGTCAATAAAACAGCTTGAGAACAATGTCCCGCAGCATCACATGACCTCAGACGTCATTCAGTGCCACAGCTGAGAGTTCACTAGAGAAATCAACTCTTTCACTGAATATATGACCCATATTAGCCGTTATATTCGTCATATTCTACTGAACCTGTGACTGATGTCTGGATTATTAATGTGTGTTTAAATAAATCTGTCATGAAAATGACACACACTGTGTATAAATGATTATATTCCAACAATGAATTGGAGAA
The DNA here is from genome assembly GCF_949357685.1 of Gobio gobio. NCBI lineage: Eukaryota > Metazoa > Chordata > Actinopteri > Cypriniformes > Gobionidae > Gobio > Gobio gobio. Next base: position 54,144,824 of record NC_137116.1, read on the forward strand.
AAAAATATTTTATCATTAGATTTAGAGTTAATGCAAAAACTGCCTTATGTGAAGTTTACATGTTTGCACACAATGTGTTATCTGAGTGTTGATTATTATATCTAAACATAAACAGCAGCTGAATTTAGGCTCATAGTTTGGGCTCTGTCCTTTAATATTATAGTAATGTGTGAGTAAGGGCTCCTATAGTTTACAGCTTTATCTTTAACAAACTTTTAGTTATAATTGAATTAATTTAAGGACGGACACAATTTGTTCAGTAAACCACTGTTTAATAAAAATAAATAAAAAGCAATTTTGTAAAACTGCTGTACTGAATCCGTAGCGAACCGTCAGTTTTGTGTACGTTACACCCCTAATTTGCATTCATATTAAAGTCAATGGAACGAAAAGTGTTGTAGTCTTGCAGAGTTTAGCTCCAACCCTGAAAACAACACTTACCTGCCTGTAACTTTAGTAATCCTGAAGACCTTGATTAGCTTCAGGTGTGTTTGATTAGGGATGGAGCTAAACTCTGCAAGAGAGTGGCCCTCCATGATCAACGTTCCCCTGATGTATACAGTAGTTTTATGTGTGCAAATGAATAAATTGGTTGTTTAGGTGAAATGTGCACCTTTAGCATTGCTCATAGTCTTAAGGGTGGCCATGATCACTGCTGCAGTCATGGCGAAGAGACCAACAACAGCGAAAGAGAAAAAGCCAATGTATAATGAAGATACTCCAGTCTCATGCTGATCCAAGACTGCAGGAAAATCTGAAAGCAAACACAAGCATGGAAAAAAAAACATGAATTTCATATGTGAAACATTTAGAAACATGGTTTTGGAAAAGTTCCCATGTGATCACATGTGGAAAACATGATTTTTCTGTAAGAGAAAAAAACAAACATTTACACTCACAGGATTTGAGAAATAATGTAGCTTTACTATCGTCATGCTGGACTTGTCTGTGCGCGCTCTGAGATAGAGCGAAACAAACAAGTATAGGCTATTTTGGGCTTCGGGTGTGGCATAAACTGACAAATACACACAAAAATATTTCAGAATGTCCACCTTGGGGAGTTTTCACTTAAAGAGTTGGGAAAGCAATTGAATGCTTGTCAGTGTATTAGGTCTTTGCATTCGGTCTTAAAGTGACAGCAGCCTAATAAACCTGCTGCGGACGAGGGATGTGACAGTGAGGACATTTTCCCACTGGTTAATCATTGTGTGACATGTGGGAGTGACGTTTAAGTTTTTCCCTCTTTTTCTACTTCAATTTTAAATCGCTTGCGGTCCGTGTCCACCAGCACAGAGCAGAGCGATTGTTTTCAATGAAAGGGTTAGTTCACCCAAAAAATTTAATTATCCCATGATTTACTCTCACTCAAGTCATCCTAGGTGTATGACATTCTTTTTTCAGATGAACACAATCAGAGTTATATTAAAAATGTCCTGGCTCTTCAAAGCTTTATAATAGTATTGACTTGATGGGCAGTTTTTGAAGTCTATAAAAGTTTATCTATCCATCATATAACTGCTCCACACGGCTCCGGGAGTTAATAAAGGCCTTAGAATAGCTATTTTCCATCCAAAGTTGCGAATATAATTTATGCGCAAAAATGCAATATCGCATAAAACATTCACAATACAGCAGTGTTTCCATCCAGTGAGTCAAAGAGAACATAATCGTAACTTGCTGATAAACTACTGCTAAAAAATCACTAAGAAACATAGGAGAAGCCACCATATATAGCAATTTTCGTATATAATAAATTACTTGCGTCTCAGAGAAACTTGTGCGTCTCAACAAATTTGTTGTCATGCTTTCAGAGGCAGATGTGCTTTTTGGGAATGCAGTCGTGTAAGACAGGAAGGAAATATACAAGCATCTTTGACAACAGACTTCTAAATGACCAAAACAGCATTTCAGATGCTGTGCAAACAAGATTTTTCCGCTGGTTAGTACAGTTATGCTGTTACATCGCGAAAGTCACATGATTTTTATTATGTGCATCAAGGAATTTACTCGATTAAAAACAAACAAAACAACAACTATCAGCAGTCAGTTCGTACTGTGGATTTTAGATCAGCCACATCCACAACCAAACATCCTCTCTCTTCAATTTTCTACACTCACTGAGACCGAAGTATCTAAACTTCTCCTCTCCAGCCATCCTACCACCTGTCCTCTTGATCCCATTCCCTCACACCTCCTTCAAGCCATCTCTCCTACACTCCTACCAGCACTCACACACATCCTAAACACATCTCTCCTACACTCCTACCAGCACTCACACACATCCTCAACACATCTCTCCTACACTCCTACCAGCACTCACACACATCCTCAACACATCTCTCCTACACTCCTACCAGCACTCACACACATCCTCAACACATCTCTCCTACACTCCTACCAGCACTCACACACATCCTAAACACATCTCTCCTACACTCCTACCAGCACTTACACACATCCGCAACACATCTCTCCTGCACTCCTACCAGCACTCACACACATCCTCAACACATCTCTCCTACACTCCTACCAGCACTCACACACATCCTCAACACATCTCTCCTACACTCCTACCAGCACTCACACACATCCTAAACACATCTCTCCTACACTCCTACCAGCACTCACACACATCCTCAACACATCTCTCCTACACTCCTACCAGCACTCACACACATCCTCAACACATCTCTCCTGCACTCCTACCAGCACTCACACACATCCTCAACACTTCTCTCCTACACTCCTACCAGCACTCACACACATCCGCAACACATCTCTCCTACACTCCTACCAGCACTCACACACATCCTCAACACATCTCTCCTACACTCCTACCAGCACTCACACACATCCTCAACACATCTCTCCTACACTCCTACCAGCACTCACACACATCCTCAACACATCTCTCCTACACTCCTACCAGCACTCACACACATCCTCAACACATCTCTCCTACACTCCTACCAGCACTCACACACATCCTCAACACATCTCTCCTACACTCCTACCAGCACTCACACACATCCGCAACACATCTCTCCTGCACTCCTACCAGCACTCACACACATCCGCAACACATCTCTCCTACACTCCTACCAGCACTCACACACATCCTCAACACATCTCTCCTACACTCCTACCAGCACTCACACACATCCGCAACACATCTCTCCTGCACTCCTACCAGCACTCACACACATCCTCAACACATCTCTCCTACACTCCTACCAGCACTCACACACATCCTCAACACATCTCTCCTACACTCCTACCAGCACTCACACACATCCTAAACACATCTCTCCTACACTCCTACCAGCACTCACACACATCCTAAACACATCTCTCTGCACCGGCATTTTCCATACCACATTCAAGCAGGCTCGAATAGTATTGACTTGATGGGCAGTTTTTGAAGTCTATAAAAGTTTATCTATCCATCATATAACTGCTCCACACGGCTCCGGGAGTTAATAAAGGCCTTAGAATAGCTATTTTCCATCCAAAGTTGCGAATATAATTTATGCGCAAAAATGCAATATCGCATAAAACATTCACAATACAGCAGCGTTTCCATCCAGTGAGTCAAAGAGAACATAATCGTAACTTGCTGATATGACTACAGTGGCTCTGTATTAAGTCTATCATGCGACGAAAATACTTTTTGAGCGGAAAAACAACAAAAATAACGACTTTATCACACTATTATTGTTGTTCAATTTGAGCCTCTGACGAGAGTTCGCGGGAGTGCCACGACGCATGCGCGAGAACTGAGATTAACCCTACTCCGAAAGAGTGAGCAGCCAGTAACAAGTAGTAGTAGAAGAAGAACGCCGTAATCTCAGTTCTCGCGCATGCATCGTGGCACTCCCGCGAACTCTCGTCAGAGGCTCAAATTGAACAACAATAATAGTGTGATAAAGTCGTTATTTTTGTTGTTTTTCCGCTCAAAAAGTATTTTCGTCACATGATAGACTTAATACAGAGCCACTGTAGTCATTTGGACTCCTTAAATGACGTTTTTACTTACTATTCTGGGCCATCAAGTTTCATTCCCTCTGAAAGCCTATGGAGGAGTGAGACCGCTCTCAGATTTCATCAAAAATATACTAAATTATGTTCCGAAGATGAACGAAGGTCTTACATGGTTGGAACAACATGAGGGTGAGTAATTACTGACAGAATTTTCATTTTTGGGTGAACTAACCCTTTAAGAAACCCACATTAAACTCATCACTCTTAGATAACTACAGACCTGTTTCTCTCCTAGCATTCATAGCGAAAACTCTTGAAAGAGTTGTTTTCAACCAGGTTTCCTCCGTCCTCTTACAGAATAATCAGCTGGAAGTCAACCAATCAGGTTTCAAAAGGGGCCACTCCACAGAGACTGCACTACTGTCGGTCAATGAAGCCCTGCGGATAGCTAAAGCTGACTCCAAATCATCAGTCCTCGTCCTGCTCGATCTTTCTGCGGCCTTTGACACGGTCAATCATCAGATTCTTCTGTCCACCCTCTCATCACTGGGCATCACAGGGACTCCGCTCCATTGGTTTGAGTCTTATCTCACAGGTAGGTCATTCAAGGTTGCCTGGAGAGGAGAGGAATCCCAAGCGCATCAACTGACCACAGGGGTTCCTCAGGGCTCAGTGCTTGGACCTATCCTCTTCTCCATCTACACTACTTCATTGGGTCCCATCATACAGGCACATGGCTTCTCATATCACTGCTATGCTGATGACACTCAGTTCTACCTTTTATTTCAACCAGACGACCCCACAGTAGCTGCAAGAATCTCCAGCTGTCTGGCTGACATCTCTGCATGGATGAGTAAAAATCACCTTCAGCTCAACCTGGCAAAGACAGGTTTCTCGTCTTCCCCGCCAGTCCCACTATGCAACATGACTTCACCATCCAGTTAGGTACATCCCTGATTTCCCCTTCAAAATCAGTCAGAAATCTTGGAGTTACATTTGATGATCAGCTGTCCTTCAGAGAACACATTTCTAAGACAGCTCGCTCGTGCAGGTTTGCGCTCCACAACATCAGGAAGATCAGACCATTCCTAACAGAACACGCAACACAGCTTCTTTTACAGGCCCTGGTTATTTCTAGACTTTACTACTGCAATGCGCTTCTGGCTGGACTCCCCTCGTGCGATCCAAACACTTCGAATGATCCAGAATGCAGCGGCACGTCTTGTCTTCAATGAGCCCAAAAGGACCCACGTTACACCTCTCTTCATCTCTCTGTACTGGCTACCACTCGCTGCTCGCATCAAGTTTAATGCGCTGACGCTTGCCTACAGAGCCACCACGCGCTCAGCTCCTGCATACTTTGACTCGATTCTACGACTCCACACCCCCACCAGAAGCCTTCGCTCAGCTAAGGAGCGACGGCTTGTAGTACCATCACAGAGAGGCAGAAAATCCCTTTCCAGAACATTTTCATTCAACGTTCCCAGCTGGTGGAACGATCTTCCCACCGCCATCCGAAACGCAGAATCATTGACAACATTCAAAAGTCAACTAAAAACTCAGCTCTTCCGTGACCAATTAACCTCATAAAAAAAAAACACTTTCCTTTCCTCTTTCTTCCCCTTTTTTCCCTCCCTACTCTAGCCGGTGCTACACTGAGAAATGTACACGGTCTCAGTATTTCAGGCACTTGTTGCGCTTACTTGACTCTTCATGACCAATCGCTTCCTGTACTCCCAAGTTGTAAGTCGCTTTGGATAAAAGCGTCTGCTAAATGCATAAATGTAAATGCGTTTCCATCGTAGTTTATGCGCACGTTTTCGTATCGGATAGAAAATGTATCCGACTCAAACGAGTGCATAAGGTTTTTATGCGCATTTTTAGAATTTATGCGCATCTTGCCGTTTCATTCAGTATTTTTTGATGCGATATCCCAAAATGCGCATAAAAATAGGTGGATGTAAACATAGCTAATGTGTCTTGTAATACGGTGTGCTCATGTTGGTTTGAGCTTCCATAAGATGTAAGGAGACGCATAGCTGTATTTTTTTTTACTTTTTAAAATTTTGAAAAGCTGTATAATGGCCATACTTAACAAAATTTTAACTAGTAAAAAGGAAATTGTATATCTTTGATGCTCCCACATGTTGCTAGTAAGGTAACTTCATTTCAAATTTCTCATGTCGATGGGTTGTGCTTCAATAAAACAAAGAGAAACAATTTTTACAATTACTGAACATGGAATAATGAACTTGTCCTAGTACGCTGGTGTATTACTGCCATTAATCCATTGGAAGGAAACCTCATTAAACATTACAGGGGACAAAATCTTACATTTTTAAAGTATTTAGATTACATTGACGTGTGTTGAGGTGTCAAAATCCAACTTGCCAGCAAAACAGAGCATTAGGATTATAATAATTTGGAAAATTAATGTAATTTGTAGTGTATTTACCGTATGTTTTACCAGATGGGCTGTAGGTGTAGGTCTCACTGTGACGGTTCACCGCAGAATTAATCTCGTGCACACAGGTGAAGGAAACAGGTGTGCTCACTTTCACATCAAACACACACTTTTCATTTGAATAACACAGTGGGATCTTCAGTGTGTAGCTGTGATCACCCTCCACTGACAGCTGGAAAGAGCTCTCAATGAACCTCCTGCCAAATGAACACATCACTATCACATGCTCTCTGTCCTGCATCGGCCTGAACACTGTGATGTTGGGCACTGGGGCGTCTGAAATCACATTGACATGCTTATTAATTCCAAACTGTGCTCTAAACTAACAGACAAGATGAACGGTTTAAAATCAAAATGCTTTTTATATGTTAGAAGGAAATTAAACATACCTTGGATGCGCCAATATGATGCTGTTATTTGAAAGAATAAAAATGAAAATATCATTGTAAAACCAAAGTTTTAAAATCCAGTTTGTACATTAATAGCAACAATCTGCTAACTTGCTCCACTTTTGAACAGCTGAATTTAATAAACTAGAAATAATTAACCTATACTAATATAGTATATCACTGTATTCCTGCCATTAAACCTCAAACTTAAAAGCTGTACTTGTTTAATTAAGCAGAACAGCTGCATTTGCTGAGTTATTGTAAAATATGTTCTTATTTTGCTTGAAGGTTTTTTCTAGAACAATAGAAAATCCAGTTCTCTTTTGAATGAGAACTCGCACTGCGTCTGACCGGTGGCTGAAGCATGTTTAAACGGGACAACATTGGCTGACAACAGTCCGTGACATAATTACTGGTGCAAAAAATAATGCATTTATTGCATTGTAACGTTTCGACCGACAGGTCTTAGTCAGGGACCAAAGGAGACCTGTCAGTCGAAACGTTGCAATGCAATAAATTGGAGCAGTTAAATCAGTGTGCGGACATCACATTAATTATTTTTTTTTAACTTTTGTCCTGCACCTGAGCCCTGTTTGGCTTTGAGGAGTTATGGCCCTCCCTAGCGGTTTGTGAGGGTATTAAAGGTGCTTTCACACTTGGGTCCTCTTTAAAAGAACCAAACTCAGACTCCTTTAAGTGGACCAAGAGGTGAACCAAGTGAAAAAGGACCCAGTTCTCTTCACGTTCACACTGTCCCTGTACCTGAAAGAGGACTCAGATCCTTTTTTGGTTCACTTCAGTAGGAATGTGGTCTCAGAACCCTTTGTGTTCATACTGTTGCTTTTTGGATTGAGTCCAGTTCAGTGTTTGATGGCTGACCCTATGGCCTTCAACATTTGATCCCATTCACTTACATTGTTTATGCCATTGGGAATATTGGGTGGCCTGAGTTGGGGAAGAGTCCGTTGAGTCCTTACTTGAGTGCTTAGTCACAGTCGATCAGGCAGTTATTCCCCTCAGCATGGCGTAGTGGGCATTTGTTCCCCATATCATCTTGTCAGACACAGTGCGAATTCCCATTCGAAAGAGAATGTCTTGGTTACCAATGTATCCCTGGTTCCCTGAGATGCGGAACGAGACACTGCATATCCTTGCCATGCCTCTGGCTTGCCTGCTTGCGTCTCCTTCAATCAAAGAAGTTGATGACATGTACTACAGGCACTCTCTTATTCTCACGGTCGCTGATGACGTTCCCCATAGGGTCTTGTCAGACGCAGTGTCTTGTTCCCCTCAGGAAACCAGAGTTACATTTGCAACTGAGACGCTCTTTCTTTAATACCCAAAATGATGCATCAGTACAACACTATAAATCTGCTGCTTACTTGGCGTCTGGTAATACGGTCTCCTCCAGGAGGGGGCTTGAGCTTCATTAAGATAAAGAGACAGTTTTATTATTTTATTTTTACAGTTTGAAGAGCTGAATTTGTGACCATTTAAACCATTACAAGGAACATTTTAGAAAAGAAATGATAACTAATAAGAAGGAAATGAGACACCTTTGATGCACCAGGTGGTGTTAGTAATGTTCATTCATTAAAATAAAAATAAATAAAAGTCATCTTATTATAATGATGCATCAGGACAACACTATAAATCTGCTGCTTACTTGTCATCTGGTAATACGATCTCCTCCAGGAGGGGGCTTGAGCTTCATTAAGATAAAGAGACACAGTTTTATTATTTATTTAAATTTTTTACAGTTTGAAGAGCTGAATTTATGACCATTAAACCATTACAATGAAAATGTAGAAACTAAATTATAACTAATAAGAAGGAAATGAGACACCTTTGATGCGCCAGTGTGGTGTTAGTAATGTTCATTCATTAAAAGAAAAAAAAAGAAATAAATAAAGGTCATCTTACTAAAATTATGCATCCAAATGTATTCATCAGTTAATGAAAATGATGCATCAATACACTATAAATCTGCTGCTTACTTGGCATCCAGTAATCCAGTAATAGATGGTGATTTTCAAGTGGTTATAGCTAAAATACCTTTCGGGCTCCCCTTGATTCGCCGGTTTTCAGGGTTTGGTGTGCAGTAGAACCCTTCCCTACTCATGGGATTTCTTTCAGTGAGGGTCGTCCACCCCCTGTGAGAGAGCTTGACATGATTCCTGAAATCCTGTTTAGTGGCTCTGTCTAGTGGTGTGATTTATGCTTTTTGCAAGCTTCCCTTCAGGGTTTAGCGTGGAGTAGAACTCTTACCCACTACTGGGATTTCTTTCAGTGTGGGTTCTCCACACCCTGAGTAAACTCAGGCAGATCTCTAGAACCTGACAAGAAGTGGTATTTCACCACTTTTTTGTTGTAGGGCACCTTTTGGGAGGGCTGGAGTCTTGAGACCTTGGTACGGGAATGCAGTAATTTGAGTTGTTGCAGCGAGCCTTCCCTACTGTTCATGATTTCTAATTAGGGTGGTCAGATTCCTGGAATCACATTCTCTTGACAGCTATATTGAGTGGTAGTCAATCCCCTTGGTAAGAGTGTCTTTAGGGGTGAGTGTGAGGGTTCTTCATGCTGAGTCCTCCACTCCTCGGAGCTACCCTTGGCAAGCACCTTTAGGAGTGCTGGTCTCTTGAGATTCTGACTATAGTAAGACAGGGCGTGACACTTTTCTACTACGGTAATAGTTTTTTTTATCTACTCTGGGGTGTATAGGGGTAGAACTAGAGCCTCTAGGGATAATGACAGGGTAGGGGATTGACTAAATATTTCCTGAGCCTGTATTCCCATTAAAGTTTATGTCTTGTATAGGGCTTGCGTTACCAGACCTTTGAGCTCTGCCTTTGGTACGAGCACTGGTGCCCGGTGAGGAAGGTTTAAAAGGCAGAGACTTTCCTTGCATAGGGTAAGAAAGCTTGGGTGGTGGCCATTGGGAATATTGGGTGGCCTGAGTTGGGGAAGAGTCCGTTGAGTCCTTACTTGAGTGCTTAGTCACAGTCGATCAGGCAGTTATTCCCCTCAGCATGGCGTAGTGGCCATTTGTTCCCCATATCATCTTGTCAGACACAGTGCGAATTCCCATTCGAAAGAGAATGTCTTGGTTACCAATGTATCCCTGGTTCCCTGAGATGCGGAACGAGACACTGCGTATCCTTGCCATGCCTCTGGCTTGCCTGCTTGCGTCTCCTTCAATCAAAGAAGTTGATGACATGTACTACAGGCACTCTCTTATTCTCACGGTCGCTGATGACGTTCCCCATAGGGTCTTGTCAGACGCAGTGTCTTGTTCCCCTCAGGAAACCAGAGTTACATTTGCAACTGAGACGCTCTTTCTTTAATACCCAAAATGATGCATCAATACAACACTATAAATCTGCTGCTTACTTGGCGCCTGGTAATACGGTCCTCTCCAGGAGGGGGCTTGAGCTTCATTAAGATAAAGAGACACAGTTTCATTATTTTATTTTTACAGTTTGAAGAGCTGAATTTGTGACCATTTAAACCATTACAAGGAACATTTAGAAAAGAAATGATAACTAATAAGAAGGAAATGAGACACCTTTGATGTGCCAGGTGGTGTTAGTAATGTTCATTCATTAAAATAAAAATAAATAAAAGTCATCTTATTATAATGATGCATGAATACAACACTATAAATCTGCTGCTTACTTGTCATCTGGTAATACGATCTCCTCCAGGAGGGGGCTTGAGCTTCATTAAGATAAAGAGACAGTTTTATTATTTATTTACATTTTTTACAGTTTGAAGAGCTGAATTTGTGACCATTAAACCATTACAAGGAACATTTAGAAACTAAATTATAACTAATAAGAAGGAATTGAGACACCTTTGATGTGCCAGGTGGTGTTAGTAATGTTCATTCATTAAAATAAAAATAAATAAAAGTCATCTTATTATAATGATGCATCAGTGCAACACTATAAATCTACTGCTTACTTGTCATCTGGTAATACGGTCTTCTCCAGGAGGGGGCTTGAGCTTCATTAAGATAAAGAGACACAGTTTTATTATTTATTTACATTTTTTACAGTTTGAAGAGCTGAATTTGTGACCATTAAACCATTACAAGGAACATTTAGAAAAGAAATGATAACTAATAAGAAGGAAATGAGACGCCTTTGATGCACCAGGTGGTGTTAGTAATGTTCATTCATTAAAATAAAAAAAATAAAAGTAATCTTATTATAATTATGCATGAATACAACACTAAAAATCTGCTGCTTACTTGTCATCTGGTAATACGGTCTCCTCCAGGAGGGGGCTTGAGCTTCAATAAGATAGAGACACACAAATCATAAATATTCACCATGGATTTAATGTAGTAACACCCCATGGTATTGTGGCAGAAATTGTCAAATGTTTTTTTTTATTTTATATTTTTACATTATTCATCTCAGGGTTCGTACAACCTTTTGAGAGTGAAATTCAGGCACTTTTCAAGTGTTTCACACTTTTTCCAGCACTTCAAAGCTCTAAATATTATCCAATTCTAATATTATTTTTTGTGTTTAGTTTTAAAGTTTAAAGGTGCTGGCCACTTTATGACAAAAAAACAAAACCCCCCACTATAACCAGTAGGTGGTGGCATAGGAGCACTTATTTGACTTATTAGACATTTCCACTTCCAAAAGTAGGAAGTCACAAAGTCTCATGAAAAACTAAAACTTTTCTTCAAATTGTGACTGGATTACACAGAAAGCAAGTAAAGAGTGTTCCTTTTAGTTCAGTATGATACTATAGTATAGAAGAACAATAGTACATTTAATAAGAGTGGAATTTAGAAGCGTGCGCGCCTCTCTCACATGCGCTGGTTGCATATTTGATCGCGCCATCAAAAACCTAATTGTTCTGTAAAATTTATTCGGCCTTTTCACTTATTATAAATAATTTCGGTTGCCGAATATTCGGTGCATCCCTACTAAAAAAGAAATTAGACATACCTTTAATGTGCCAAAATAAATAAGTAATATTACTAAAATTATGCATCCAAATTTATTCATCCGTTAATCAAAATGATGCATCAATACAACACTATAAATCTGCTGCTTACTTGTCATCTGGTAATACGGTCTCCTCCAGGAGGGGGCTTGAGCTTCATTAAGATAAAGAGACACACAGTTTTATTATTTTTACAGTTTGAAGAGCTTAATTTATGACCATTAAACCATTACAATTAAAATGTAGACACTAAATGATAACTAAGAAGGAAATGAGACCTCTTTGATGCGCCAGGTGGTGTTAGTAATGTTCATTCATTAAAATAAAAAATTAAAAAAGTAATCTTATTATAATGATGCATGAATACAACACTATAAATCTGCTGCTTACTTGTCATCTGGTAATATGATCTCCTCCAGGAGGGGGCTTGAGCTTCAATAAGATAAAGAGACACACAGTTTTATTATTTTTACAGTTTGAAGAGCTGAATTTATGACCATTAAACCATTACAAGGAACATTTAGAAAAGAAATGATAACTAATAAGAAGGAAATCAGGCACCTTTGATGTGCCAGTATGGTGTTAGTAATGTTCATTCATTAAAATAAATGAATAAATCCAGCGCCCAACGATGAGCCCCTCAGACCCCGTCTGTTAGCGGGGTGGGAAATTCACGCAGGGAGAGTCAAAAAGCTGCTGTTCCGCAAGACCCATTCAGCTGACTTTATTGGATAACGTCCGGAGAGCACGGACGGGACAGAGAAAAGCTAGGGCTGGGTCTGCCTCCTCCGAAGGCAGCGCTTGCAGGCTCACCACTTGGTCCCGGAAGGGAGTAGTGGGAACCTTGGGCACATATCCAGGCCGGGGTCTCATGATCACATGAGAGTTACCAGGCCCGAATTCCAGGCACGGTTCGTCGACCGAAAATGCCTGCAGGTCCCCTACCCTCTTGATGGAGGCCAACGCAGTCAGGAGTATTGTCTTTAACGACAAAATCTTTAACTCTGCTGACTGCAAAGGCTCAAAGGGCGCTCTCTGCAATGCGGTTAGCACCAGAGACAAGTCCCAAGAAGGAATAGAGGGAGGGCGAGGCAGATTTAGTCTCCTGGCCCCCCTCAGGAACCTGACAATCAGATCGTGCTTCCCTAAAGATTTTCCATCTACTAGATCATGATTAGCGGCAATAGCGGCAGCATAGACTTTGAGGGTGGAGGGAGACAGCCTTCGCTCCAACCCTTCTTGTAGAAAGGAAAGCAAGGACCTGATCGAACATCTTCTGGGGTCTTCTCGGCGAGAAGAGCACCAATCGACGAACAGGTTCCACTTCAACGCATAGAGGCGCCTCGTAGAGGGGGCTCTAGCGGAAGCGATGGTGTCGACTACCGCTTGCGGTAGGTCACCTAGAACCTCCGCGTCCCGTCCAGGGACCAGACATGGAGTTTTCAGAGGTCCGGACACGGGTGCCATAGGGTGCCCCGTCTCTGAGTCAGGAGGTCCTTCCTCAGAGGAATGGGCCAAGGAGGTGCTGTCGCGAGGAGCACTAGTTCCGGGAACCAAGTCCGGTTGGGCCAATACGGAGAGACCAACAGGACTTGCTCCTCGTCCTCCCTGACTTTGCACAGTGTCTGTGCGAGAAGGCTCACTGGGGGAAACGCATATTTGTGTAGGCCCCGGGGCCAGCTGTGTGCCAGGGCATCCGAGCCGAGGGTCCCCTCGGTCAGGGAATAAAACAACTGGCAATGTGTCGTGTCCGGGGCGGCAAACAGGTCTACCTGTGTGGACCCGAAGTGACTCCAAATCAGCTGGACCACCTGGGGATGGAGTCGCCACTCTCCCGGAAGCACCGGCTGTCGTGAGAGCTCGTCGGCTGCACGATTGAGCAGGCCCGGAATGTGAGTGGCACAAATGACCTCAGATGCTTCTGACTCCATAAGAGGAGATGGCGGGCGAGTTGTGACATGCGACGGGAGCGTAGACCACCCTGTTTGTTGATGTACGCAACGGCCGCAGTGTTGTCCGTACGGACCAGAACGTGCTTTCCTCTGAGCGGAACTTTGAAGCGGCTGAGTGCAAGACGAACTGCTAACAACTCGAGGCAATTGATATGTCATTGCAGTTGAGGCCCCGTCCACAGACCCGAAACTGCAAGCCCGTTGTACGTGGCACCCCAGCCGGTGGATGAGGCATCCGTGGAGACAACAGAATGCCTGGACACTTGTTCTAGGGGAATTCCTGCCCGTAGAAACGAAGGGTCCGACCACGGGCTGAAGGTTTGGCGGCACCTCGGAGTCACTTGGACGCGGAGAGAACCGCTGTGCCATGCCCATCTCGGGACTCGGTCGTATAGCCAGCGTTGAAGCGGTCTCATTTGAAGCAATCCCAACGGTGTTACTGCGGATGCCATATGCCCCAGGAGCCTCTGAAAGTGTTTCAGTGGTGCCGCTGTCCTGCCTCTGAACGAATTCAAGCAGTTCAACACTGACTGGACGCGCTCCTCGGTGAGGCGCGCTGTCATGGCGACCGAGTCTATCTCCATACCGAGAAAAGAGATCCTCTGTGTAGGACAGAGTTTGCTCTTCTCCCAGTTGACCCGAAGTCCCAACTGGCTGAGGTGACTGAGCACCATGTCCCTGTGTTCGCACAACTGCTCCCACGACTGGGCTCAGCCAGTCGTCGAGATTGTTGAGAATGCGAACACCACGCTCTCATGGGAGCAATGGCCGCCTCCGCAACCTTCGTAAAGATGCGGGACGACAGGGACAGGCCAAAGGATAAGACAAGGTACTGATATGCCCGTCCCTCGAACGCAAAGCGCAGAAAGGGCCTGTGTCGAGGGAGAATCGAGACATGAAAGTACGCGTCCTTCAGGTCGATCGCTGCAAACCAATCTTGGGGACGGACGCACCTGAAGATGCGCTTCTGCGTTAGCAATCTGAACGGCAGCCTGTGAAGGGACCGGTTCAGGAATCGCAGGTCTAAGATCGGCCGTAACCCGCCGCCTTTCTTGGGTACAATGAAGTACGGGCTTTAGAACCCGGACCTCATATCGGCTGGAGGGACCGGCTCTATCGTGTCCTTCGGCAGTAGGACTGCGATCTTCGCCCGGAGCATGGGGGCGTTCTCCTTCGCGTGAAGTGAACGCCCCTGAACTTGGGGGGACGCCGGGCGAACTGAATCGCATAGCCGAGTCTGATGGTACGGAGGAGCCACCGAGACGGGCTGGGAAGCGCTAGCCAGGCTCCCAGACCCCGAGCAAGGGGGATCATCGGCACCACAGATGTACCCGCAGCGGGGCAGCAAGGCGGAATGCAGGGATCCAACCCAGACGGCATGGGAGCGGCCCGGAGTGGGATCTGAGTGTGCTGTGCAACACTTACCTGCGTCCGCTGAGGGGGCGTGCGAGTGTGGGGAGGCCGCTTGAGTGCATCCGCACAGCCGGCGCCCCCTGCTGGCGAAGGGAGAGGCGCCTGAGGGTGGCGAAACATGGGAGTGTCGACCACCGCCAAGCGCGCTCTCTTGGCACCCAGAGATTTCGGAAACTGCTCTTTTTATATAAGTTTTGAGCGGAACAGAAATCAACAAACAAAAGATTCTCCCCCGGCCCTCCTCCGGGGGAAGGAGTGGTGCTGCAGCCAACTCCTGGAGAGCAGTTTCCTCCATCTCTGGGCGGCCCGTCTCAGGGTTTCTTCCGACGGCGCTTGCCACCTAGCTTGGCAGCGGCCTGAGCGGGCTGGACGTCCTTCCCACGGCCGGCCCCACACCGTCGGCTGTTGTTAGGCTGCTGCGGTGCCTTGGCGGACGTCCTCGGCGACGAGCAGGCGGAGGCTGCGCCGCCGGGCGGCGGGGTGGAGGCAGCAGCGGGCCGCCGGGGCAGGATGTGCTTAATGGCCACCATCTGCTTCTGGGCGACCAAGAACTGCTGGGCAAAGCTCTCAACCGCGTCGCCGAACAACCCGGCCGACGTAATGGGGGAGTCCAGGAACCGATACTTGTCTCCCTCATATCGGCCAGGTTGAGCCAGAGATGACGCTCCTGGACCACTAAGGTGGACATCGCCTGACCGATGGAACGGGCGGTGACTTTCGTCGCCCGGAGGGGGCTCTGGGTCAGGCCTACCCTCGTGCATATCCATGAGTGCTTGGGCCTGGTGGACCTGAAGCAATGCCATTGCATGCAAAGCAGACGCAACCTGTCCACATGCCTTGTAAGCCTTCCCAGTTAGACTGGAGGAGAACTTACAGGCCCGGGACGGGAGACGCGGGTCACCGCGCCAGTTAGAGGCGGTCGCCGGACACAGTTGCATCGCGACGGCCCGCTCCACTGGCGGGATTCCCACGTACCCCTTGGCTGGCCCGCCGTCAAGGGTAGTGAGGGGGGAGGAGTCACTCGGCCGGTTTCTGGCAGAAAAAGGTGCCGTCCACGACCTTGTGAGTTTCTCAGGCACCTCCGGGAAGAAAGGCACCGGGGCGGGACGCTGAGAACCAGCGCGACCCACCCCGAGAAACCAATCGTCCAACCTAGAGGGTTCGGGACATGGTGGAGGGTTCCACACAAGCCCGACCCTTTCGGCGGCCCGGGAAAGCATAGCAGCCATCTCGGGGTCCGGTGCGGCCATTGCCACTCTCTCCCAGAGGGAGGCAGTACATCCGAACCTTCATCCTCCGAGGACTGAAACTCCCCCTCCGATCGTCTTCTGCTCATCTGCTGGAGCCCCAAAAGTCTCAAAGAAAAGCTTTGTCTTCCAGAGTCGCGGCCAAAGCCGATTCAAAAGACCGCTGTTTGCCAGCTTCTTTGTTTACAAGTAGCACCGCGGAACCGCCGCAACGAGGCTGTCATTATGTTAAGCCCGCCCACCGACTCCATACACGATGTGATTGGCCTGACCAGAGTTTGGTTTTTCCAGCTCGCAAGCCAATGGAGAGTTGCTAGACCCTGACTGCAAATTACATTTGCTGCCGCTAGGGTGCGTCTAGTTTTCTAGGCTAATAAGTCGTACTTTAATACCCAAAATTATGCATCAGTACAACACTATAAATCTGCTGCTTACTTGCCATCCAGTAATATGATCTCCTCCTGGAAGGGGCTTGAGCTTCATTAAGATAAAGACACAGTTTTTTTTTTTTACAGTTTGAAGAGCTAAATTTATGACCATTAAACAATTACAATGAAAATTTAGAAACAAAATTACTGTTAAAAAGGAAATGAGACATGATGTGCCAGTATGTGCTAGTAATGTTCATTCATTTACAAAATAAAAAAATAATACCCAAAATTATGCATCAATACACTATAAATCTGTTGCTTACTTGGCATCCAGTAATACTGTCTCCTCCTGGAGGGGGCTTGAGCTTCATTAAGATAGAGACAGTTTTATTATTTATTATTTATTTTTTACAGTTTGAAGAGCTGAATTTATGACCATTAAACATTACAAGGAAAATTTAGAAACTAAATGATAACTAATAAGAAGGAAAGGAGACGCATTTGATGCGCCAGGTGGTGTTAGTAATGTTCATTCATTAAAATAAAAAAATAAAAGTCATCTTATTATAATGATGCATCAGTACAACACTATAAATCTGCTGCTTACTTGTCATCTGGTAATACGGTCTCCTCCAGGAGGGGGCTTGAGCTTCATTAAGATAAAGAGACAGTTTTATTATTTATTAAAAAATGTTACAGTTTGAAGAGCTGAATTTATGACCATTAAACCATTACAAGGAAAATGTATAAACAAAATAATTAATAAAAAAATAGGGATGCACCGAAATGAAAATTCTTGGCCGAAGCCAAATAATTGTAAGACACTTGGCCGAAGCCGAACGCGGTTTTTCTATTTTTTTCCATTTATTTTGCCAATTTTTTTCAGCATTGCATAAATTAGCTTTTTTACTATTTTGTCTTGCTTTTAAAACAAATTCATAATAATAAATAAAATAAAACAAATAAAACAAATTACAAAACTACAATTTAAAAATATTTATTTAACCCTGAACATTTTTAGCATTCCAGCAGACATTATACAAACAAAGCACAATATAACAATAAAATAAAAATATTTGTATTATGCCATCTTATTTTATCTTTGTCCTATTATGCCTACAGGTATCATAATCAAATCATAATCAAATTTTTTGTTCATTAGAGGTTTTGCAAGCCTGTATAACTCAACACTGAATAAAAACTCTGGCGGTTTGAGCAGTGAGTGGAGTCTGACTAACTTAAAACATATTGGCCATTGCGTACAGGAGATCAACAACTCTGTCACCGCTGCAGAAACGCGTTGTAAATTATACATTTGAGGTTCTACAGACACAAATATGCACTGGAGCATTTGCCCATATATTATTACAGTATCAACTAAGGGTGCTCTTGCTTGCATTTGAGGGTGCTTAGACAATTCAGCAGAACAGTGTCTGCAAACGGCCATTTCTGTGTCTTTCTCCGACACTTTAAAGCCTTCTTTAAAGGCAGCATGAAATCAAATTTTACAATTCGTATTTTTATATTTAATATTGTAGTGTTTACTATAACTGATTTATATGTGCACTTCAAATTTTTTTTTAAATTAATTTACCCTTATAATCTTTAATCAAACATGTTAACTTTCCCTCCCCCATCGAAACAACCTCTCTTCTCTCCCAGTCATGTGCTATGGCGCGAGGGCGGGGTTATCGCCCCCTGTCTAGTTTCTGCACCGCCTCTCAGAAACCTGTCACTGATCGTAGCATGGTGGTTAGGTGCATTTTTCTCGGTGTACACAATACCTTCTTCAAGAAGGACTTGAGGCAAAAAGAGAGAAAAAAGAAAAGCTTTTTTATGTAAAAATTACTCAATATAGTCGGACAAACAGCTTGTCGTGACGGCTCGCACTTAGGAATGCAGCGTGTGTGAACGCGCTTACGGCGCGCCCCCCTTGAAGGGGGAGCTGAGAAAAAAGTTTTAAAGAAATAAAGCCATTAAAGGCTTAAAATAAGTGAAATCTGTAGCATAAACCAGCGAAAAGTAAGGAAATATGCTCAGTAACATATGTAGAAAAGATTTAGAGAGAAAATACATTTATTTAAGAGATAGATCGAGTTTTTCTCCACAACTGAGTGCAAACTTCAAATCTGCCTCCATTTTGTTAGCAACGCCCAACTTCCAAAGATCTAATCAATTCCCGAAGGACGAAATCAAGCCTCGCCCTAAATTTTTTCTAATTTCAGAAGCTGTTTCACTCGGATATACGTCACAATAAGAAGAAAAAGACGATCTCAATTTCCGTTTCATGCCGACTTTAAGCCTTGTTTATACTCGACGCATCCGCACGAGCGCGAGGCGTGCGCGCAGTCAGCGGAGGCTCGCCCTGCGGAGCCAGATGAAAGTATAAACAAGGCTTATGCTTCCACACTTTCGACATGAGCTGCATTTAGGAGCGTGCGCACCTCTCTCACACGCGTTAGTTGCTATATTTGATCGCGTCATCAAAAACCTCATTGTTCGGTAAAATTTATTCAGTCTTTTCACTTATTCGGCCGAACACCGAAAGTGCAGTTTTTGCTATTTTCGGCCGAATAATTTTGGTTGCTGAACATTCGGTGCATCCCTAATAAAAAAGAAATTAGACATACCTTTAATGTGCCAGTATGGTGCTAATTAATGTTCATTCATAAAAAGTAATCTTACTAAAATTATGCATCCAAATTTATTCATCAGTTAATCAAAATGATGCATCAATACAACACTATAAATCTGCTGCTTACTTGGCATCTGGTAATACGATCTCCTCCTGGAGGGGGCTTGAGCTTCAGTAAGATAAAGGCACACAGTTTTATTATTTTTACAGTTTGAAGAGCTGAAGTTATGACCATTAAACCATTACAAGGAACATTTAGAAAACAAATTATAACTAAAAAGAAGGAAATCAGACACCTTTGATGTGCCAATATGGTGTTAGTAATGTTCATTCATTAAAATAAATGAATAAATAATAAGTCATTAGCCTGACAAGCCAGACCCACATCAATATGTTGGGTAACACACCATTGGCAGGCCTCAATCCGAGGGGCGGGACAATTGGTTGTCTTTCAGATTCCCTCTGCACGCAATAGGATAGCGCTACAACCAACCAGAGCAATGGAGAAGGTGAAGCGGAGCTAGTTGGTAGATTAAACTTTCGCCGTATCCGGTCGGCAAAACTCAGAACACATCTTCCTTTCTTAAGAATGACTTCAGTGCCGTTCTTTGTTCTTTTTTCAAAGAAAAGTTTCGTCTTTCAGAGTCGCGGCCAAAGCTGATTCGAAAGACCGCTGTTTGCCAGCTATTTTGATTACGAGTAGCACCGCGGAACCGCCACAACTCTGGCGTCATTATGTTAAGCCCGCTCACGACTCTATACACGATGTGATTGGCCTGACCAGAGTTTGGTTTTTCCAGCTCGCAAGCCAACAGAGAGTTGCTAGACGACCCCAAATTAGATTTGCTGCCGCTAGGGTGTGTCTAGATCTCTAGGCTAATAACTAGAGGTCGACCGATAGTGGATTTTACCGATACGATAACTAGGTTGGACCGCACTTGCCGATAACCGATTAATCGACCGATAGTTTTTAAAATGGATACTGGATAAAAAAATACACAAGTAAAACAGTGTTGAACTTTATAACAAGAAATAAAAACAAAAACTGATCCATGAAAATGTGCTAACATGCTTACATGAACTATATGCATTATGCATACATTTTTACAGCATGTATTCATATATGAGCAATACAATTGTACCTTGATCATTCATGTTAGTTCATAGTGCATTAACGAAGGTTAACAGATAAAAATAAAAATTCTAACTCAATTTAATGTTGAAATTAACATACTAACAATGAGCAATACTTAGTGTTACCATTTCATACACATCCAAACAGTCTGCTTTTTTAGAAAGAGATTATCTAATAAAAAAAACAAATGCTTTGTTTATGTTTCTATCGGCAGCATGATGATATAGTTTGCTTTCTCACATCACTAATTTTACATATGCAACATTTAGGTCAGACTTGCGTGTGTTTTTATCACATTGTTTTAACTGCTTGAGGTACTGCTAATGTTAGCGTCCTCTCAGCCTCGTTGTCAAACATACACACTGCTGTTATTTACCTGTTAATGCAGCATCTAGTCAAGAAACTAATTACTTTATAATGATTTGGAAACAAGTACTGTAGTGCTCTGTATTCATACCGTTTTGCTGTCCTGTTTTAAACGCGCATCTGATGTGTCAGCGCTCTCTGTGCAGCGAGCAGACTCACGTGTGAATGTAAACACAAGGCGTCAGTGAGTTTTTATTTGGCCTCTAGAGGCCGCTCTAGTGCTATATCATGCCAACAGACCCTTCTCAGAGCTCTTGTACTGTGTATTGACAGCGCATCCGTCTCAGCCGCTCCAGCAACGGACACAACCTGGAAAAACTATCGGTGTGGATTTTTGCCGATAACCGATTGTTCCACCATGAATCGGTCGACCTCTACTAATAAGTCATACTTTAATATCCAAAATTATGCATCAGTACAACATAATAAATCTGCTGCTTACTTGTCATCCAGTAATATGATCTCCTCCTGGAAGGGGCTTGAGCTTCATTAAGATAAAGAGACACAGTTTTATTATTTATTACAGTTTGAAGAGCTGAATTTATGACCATTAAACCATTACAATGAAAATTTAGAAACAAAATGACTGTTAAAAAGGAAATGAGACATGATGTACCAGTATGTGCTAGTAATGTTCATTCATTTACAAAATTAAAAAATAATACCCAAAATTATGCATCAATACACTATAAATCTGCTGCTTACTTGGCATCCAGTAATACTGTCTCCTCCTGGAGGGGGCTTGAGCTTCATTAAGATAAAGAGACAGTTTTATTACTATTTATTATTTATTTTTCACAGTTTGAAGAGCTGAATTTATTACCATTAAACCATTACAAGGAATATTTAGAAACCTAAATGATAACTAATAAGAAGGAAATGAGACACCTTTGATGCGCCATGTGGTGTTAGTAATGTTCATTCATTAAAATAAAAATAAATAAAAGTCATCTTATTATAATGATGCATCAGGACAACACTATAAATCGTCTCGGTTACGTATTGTAACCCTCGTTCCCTGAAGGAGGGAACGGAGACGTACGTCGGACGTACCGACGAATTGGGATCACTTCTGGGAGCCCCTATCAGCTTCGAGCTATCTAGAACCGGCCAATGAACAATTGGCGTGCGAGATTTGCATCTCGCGCTCCGCCCCGCACCGCGGGTATAAACAGGAAGCGAGAGCGAATGCACGCTGTTTTTCACTGAGGAGCCACACGTAGTGGCTCGACCTGCAGTGATGGTACAGCAACTGTGGCGACGGGACGTACGTCTCCGTTCCCTCCTTCAGCGAACGAGGGTTACCATACGTAACCGAGACGTTCCCATTCAGTCGGTCACGTTCGACGTATGTCGGACGTACCGACGAATTGGGATCCCCTATGGAAAACGCCATAGTTACTACCACTTCCAGCGCCCAGCGATGAGCCCCACGGACCCCGATCTGATGCGGGCGGGTAGGTTCACGCAGGGAGAGTCCAAGCTGCTGTTCCGCAAGACCCATTCAGCTGACTGTATTGGATAACGCTGGGAAAGCGTGCCTGTGAGGGCAGCTGCGGAAGCCACATCATGCCCAGAGGGAGTTAACGTGGAGAATACACGTATGGGCTGGCCGTGGGCAGCACAACATACGGAAGTCCCAGGGGTGGCCCCGGCCAATTAGGAGGGAGACAACACGTACCTGGAACGGTAGAGGAACTCTGCCGAGGGAAAGACACGGGCTCGCCGTAGGGAGCCGTACCTTGGAAGAATACACATATGGGACCGCCGTGGGGGTCACTACATACGGAACCCAGCCTAACACAAGTTCCACCAATGCATACGAGTGTTAGACCTGGCGTCGAACGCTCCGCCACGTCCGACTGCCGCGGGTTGCGGAGGACTCAACAGGGTTCGCCGTTCCGGGGAACTCGACTGGAGCAGAATAAGCGCACGCATCCGTCTACCATAGGGGAGGGAATGGCGCAG
Organism: Gobio gobio; assembly: GCF_949357685.1. Taxonomy (NCBI): domain Eukaryota; kingdom Metazoa; phylum Chordata; class Actinopteri; order Cypriniformes; family Gobionidae; genus Gobio; species Gobio gobio. The sequence continues at coordinate 54,167,710 of NC_137116.1, forward strand.
CAAGCCGACACTAGAACAGGCATTTCGGTGTTACTGACTATGGGAAGTGAGCACACAGGAAGATACCGGCTCTACACGGAGGCTATAGAATCTAGCGAACGTGTTAGGTGTCGCCCAGCCCGCAGCTCTACAAATATCTGTCAGCGAGGCGCCACGAGCCAGCGCCCAGGAAGAGGCAACACCCCTAGTGGAGTGGGCTCTTAACCCGAGCGGGCAGGGCACGTCTTGGGACTGATAAGCCAAGACGATGGCATCCACTATCCAGTGGGCCATCCTCTGCTTGGAGACAGCCTTTCCCTTCTGCTGTCCTCCGTAACAGACGAAGAGCTGCTCTGAGGTCCTGAAGCTTTGCGTTCTGTCCACGTAAGTCCGGAGAGCACGGACGGGACAGAGAAAAGCTAGGGCTGGGTCTGCCTCCTCCGAAGGCAGCGCTTGCAGGCTCACCACTTGGTCCCGGAAGGGAGTAGCGGGAACCTTGGGCACGTATCCAGGCCGGGGTCTCATGATCACATGAGAGTTACCGGGCCCGAATTCCAGGCACGATTCGTCGACCGAAAATGCCTGCAGGTCCCCTACCCTCTTGATGGAGGCCAACGCAGTCAGGAGTATAGTCTTTAACGACAGGATTTTCAACTCAGCTGACTGCAGAGGCTCAAAGGGTTCTCTCTGTAGTGCAGTAAGCACCAGAGCTAAGTCCCAAGAGGGTATAGAGGGAGGACGAGGCGGATTTAATCTCCTCGCTCCCCTAAGGAACCTGACGATCAGATCGTGCTTACCTAGAGATTTCCCATCTACGAGCTCATGATTAGCGGCGATAGTGGCGACATAGACCTTGAGGGTGGAGGGAGACAGCCTTCGCTCCAACCCATCCTGTAGAAAGGTAAGCACAGATGCGATCGAACATCTTCGGGGGTCTTCTCGGCGAGAAGAGCACCAATCGACGAACAGGTTCCACTTTAACGCATAGAGGCGCCTCTAGAGGGGGGGGCGCGCATAGAGGGGGCTCTAGCGGAAGTGATGGTGTCAACTACCGCTTGCGGTAGGTCACCTAGAACCTCCGCATCCCGTCTAGGGACCAGACATGGAGTTTCCAGAGGTCTGGACGCGGGTGCCATAGGGTGCCCCGTCTCTGAGTCAGGAGGTCCTGCCTCAGAGGAATGGGCCAGGGAGGTGCTGTCGCAAGGAGCACTAGTTCCAGGAACCAAGTCCGGTTGGGCCAATACGGAGCGACCAACAGGACCTGCTCCTCGTCCTCCCTGACTTTGCACAGTGTCTGCGCAAGAAGGCTCACTGGGGGAAACGCATACTTGCGTTCTTCCCGGGGCCAGCTGTGGGCCAGGGCATCCGACCCGAGGGTCCCCTCGTAGTGATGCGCGGTTCGGCTTTTTTTCCAACCCGCGGGTCCTGCTTTTATGAAATTATTTGGCCCGCCCCAGCCCGCACCGCACCAGTGTATCAATTTTAAAACCCGCCCCGCCCCGCCCCGCATCCGCGACCATTAATCTTAAATCAGGTCATATTAATAACAAGATAATGATAAAGATTTTCAACCTTTAATTTTCACCAGCTGTCATGACGTGCCGCGTGATGCCAAAGGCTTGGGGACATCATGCAAGTTACGTTGCTACGGCTTTCATATTGTAACCTTATCAAAAAAACCTAATAAAATATGAAAATAGATACTCCCAAATATTTTATATAGGCTATAGGGAATTGCAGGCAACATACATAGATTTTTTTATTTTGTTTTTAATGACCCGCCCCAACCCGCCCCGCAAATAAGTGAAGATTTCTTAACCCGCCCCAACCCGCCCCGCAGGTTACCCGCGGGGCCCGCGGGTTATGAGACGACCCGCGCATCACTATCCCCTCGGTCAAGGAATAAAACCACTGACAGTGGGTCGTCTCTGGGGAGGCAAACAGGTCTACCTGTGCGGCCCCGAAACGACTCCAGATTAGCTGGACCGCCTGGGGATGGAGTCGCCATTCTCCCGGAAGTACCTGCTGACGTGACAGCTCGTCGGCCGCACGATTGAGCAGGCCCGGAATGTGAATAGCACGAAGCGACCTCAGATGCTTCTGACTCCATAAGAGGAGATGGCGGGCGAGTTGCGACATGCGACGGGAGCGTAGACCACCCTGTTTTTTGATGTACGCTATGGCCGCAGTGTTGTCCGTCCGGACCAGAACGTGCTTGCCTCTGAGCGGCACTTTGAAGCGGCTGAGCGCAAGACGAACTGCTAACAACTCGAGGCAATTGATATGCCATTGCAGCTGAGGCCCCGTCCACAGGCCCGAAGCTGCAAGCCCGTTGTACGTGGCACCCCAACCCGTGGATGAGGCATCCGTGGAGACAACGGAGTGCCTGGACACTTGTTCTAGGGGGACTCCCGCCCGTAGAAACAAAGGGTCCGACCACGGGTCGAAGGTTTGGCGGCACCTCGGAGTCACTTGGACGCGGAGGGAACCGCTGTGCCACGCCCATCTCGGGACTCGATCGTGTAGCCAGCTTTGAAGCGGTCTCATATGAAGCAATCCGAGCGGCGTTACTGCAGCTGCGGATGCCATATGCCCCAGGAGCCTCTGAAAATGTTTCAGTGGAACCGCTGTCCTACCTTTGAACGAATTCAGGCAGTTCAACACCGACTGGACCAGCTCCTCGGTGAGGCGCGCAGTCATGGCGACCGAGTCTAACTCCATACCGAGAAAAGAGATCCTCTGCGTGGGGCAGAGTTTGCTCTTCTCCCAGTTGACCCGAAGTCCCAACTGGCTGAGGTGACTGAGCACCTTGTCCCTGTGTTCGCACAACTGCCCTCACGACTGGGCAAGAATCAGCCAGTCGTCGAGGTAGTTGAGGATGCGAACACCATGCTCTCTCATGGGAGCAATGGCCGCCTCCGCAACCTTCGTAAAGACGCGGGGCGAGAGGGACAGGCCGAAGGGTAAGACGCGGTACTGACATGCCCGTCCCTCGAACGCGAAGCGCAGAAAGGGCCGGTCGAGGGGAAACGAGAATGAAAGTACGCGTCCTTCAGGTCGATCGCTGCAAACCAATCTTGGGGACGGACGCACCTGAAGATGTGCTACTGCGTTAGCATTCTGAACGGCAGCCTGTGAAGGGACCGGTTCAAGAATCGCAGGTCCAAGACCGGCCATAACCCGCCGCCTTTCTTGGGTACAATGAAGTACGGGCTGTAGAACCCGGACCTCATATCGGCTGGAGGGACCGGCTCCATCGCGTCCTTCGCCAGTAGGATTGCGATCTCCGCCCGGAGCACGGGGGCGCTCTCCTTCGCTACTGGGAAGTGAACGCCCCCAAACTTAGGGGGACGCCTGGCGAACTGAATCGCATAGCCGAGTCTGATGGTACGGCCCCGAGACGGGCTGGGAAGCTCTAGCCAGGCTTCCAGACACCAAGCAAGGGGATTAACCACAGACGTACCCGCAGCGGGGCAGCGACGCGGAATGCAGGGATCCGACTCGGACGGCATGGAGCGGCCCGAAGTGGGATCTGAGTGTGCTGTGCAACACTTACCTGCGTCCGCGGAGGGGGCGTGCGAGTGTGGGGAGGCCGCTTGAGTGCGTTCCCACAGCCGGCGCCCCCTGCTGGCGAAGGGAGAGGCGTCTGAGGGTGGCGAGGCATGGGAGCGTCGACCACCGCCAAGCGCGCTCCCAAATGAAGGAGGGGCTGAGCGTGGCAAGGCTTTGTGGCGTTGCGCACGGTCTGCCTCACCTCCTTCCTCAGCGGGGAACAAGAGTGGCGAGGCATAGCGTCGCGCACTGTTGTCCACGCACCGCTGAGAAGAGGGGAATGAGAGTGGCGAGGCTTTGTAGCGTCACACACTGCCATTCTCGCCCTCTTGTGGGGAGGGGAATGAAAGCGGCGAGGCTCTGTAGCGTCACACGCTGCCATTCCTGAACTCCCGAGACCCCAAGGTATTGGAACTGCTCTTTTTTTTTTTTTTTTTTTGGTACCACTGGCTGTTTTTAACATCAGTGGCGGAACAGAATTACTAATGGTTTTCCACCCGGCCCTCCTCCGGGGAAGAACAGTTCCAGACCAAATCCGGGTCAATTGTGTTTCTGGACCAGGGTGGACATCGTCTAGCCAAGGGCCAGCGCTGTGCGCAGCTCAACCTCAGCTCAGAACTACCCTCGTGCACTAAGCAGGGCGGAGGTGGCCTGCCAGTGGCACTGCCACCCCACCGATGAGGGTAGTGAGAGAGAGGAAAACTTTATACAGATTATGGCCCTATTGGTGTTCCATATTTTGGCACCAATAGTTCCACAATGCCAAAGCCTTCCAATGCACATCCGAAAAAAGGCAAGGGGCAGGCAAGGCGATTTACGCGTTGCACTATGCCTCAGCCATCCGGGAAAGCATGGCTGTCAAGTATGAATCTGATTCAGCACGAGCGCCCACTATTACGGTGGGAATCTCAGCATCATCTTCATTTTCAACACATAACAGCCCTCTCTCCGATGCAGCGATTGACATCTGTCCTCTGCTAGAGCCCCAAATGAAATGCTAGGTCCCCTTTCAAGGACCAGCAATCCCATCTGTAAGCTACCAGCAGACACGTGAGACAGTGGGCGTGGCCGTGAGACGGCACACGGCGCGCTGATCACTCAAGCCCTTATGAAAAAGGCAAGACGAACAGCGCGCCGACGTGGCCATGCTCTCGTGAGAGAGCATAGACCACCCACGAACACAGTCTCAACATGCTTGCGATGCGATAGAGGAGTGAGGGGCCCACAGAGATGTACGCGGCGGGGAAACCTCACTGTAATCCTCAGGCCACCCAGGCTTATCAGCCAAAATAGTCCCCCCTCTGGTGCACCAGAAAAGAGACTAGATCGGGTTATAAGCGAAGGGACTCAACCCCGTTTGAGGCATCATAGTCTCGACCGCGCATCGGAGGCGCCGAGTGATGCGCGCAGAGTTGCCGTGGCAACCCGCGCTGTCACCCGGCAGCCAGACGGCACACGGCGCGCTGAACACTCAAACCCTCACGCGGAAGGTGAGATGACCAGCGCGTCGACGTGATCCCGTTCCCCTGGGAGAACATGGATCACCCACGACACAGTCTCAACATGTTTATGCGAGAGGGATCGTGGCCGTCAGGACAGGAAACAACCGCATCCAGAAACGCACGGGTGGAATGCCATCTTGAAAAAGACGCAGTGTCACACCCGTGTACTCTTTTGTGAGGAAACGCTCTGTGCTGAAGCACTCAGGGGGAAACGCGACAGCGCACGGGATTGTAGTGCAGCCCGTGCCTGTACTCAATACAGGAAAACGCCCAAACCAGACCAACAGAAATTTGTTGCTGTGAAAACAGCAGTTTTCTCTGTAGCGCAGAGGCAGCTGATGAGTCTTCCGCGGTCCCGCTGGAATGTGCCGTCTCTCCAACACGTGTTTCTCCTCTTCTCCGGTTCTTTCAAACTCTTTAATGTCTTGCTGATAGCAGCGAACTCAATTTGAGTCGTCTTCATCTGCCGTGTGGCTCCAAAGTGAATGACAGCGTGCATTCGCTCTCGCTTCCTGTTTATACCCGCGGCGCGGGGCGGAGCGCGAGATGCAAATCTCGCACGCCAATTGTTCATTGGCCGGTTCTAGATAGCTCGAAGCTGATAGGGGCTCCCAGAAGTGATCCCAATTCGTCGGTACGTCCGACGTACGTCGAACGTGACCGACTGAATGGGAACTGCTGCTTACTTGTCATCTGGTAATACGATCTCCTCCAGTAGGGGGCTTGAGCTTCAGTAAGATAAAGGCACACAGTTTTATTATTTATTACACATTTTTACAGTTTGTTTGAGCGTTAATGTGGTTAATGTGGCGCACGTCTGGAGAACGAGAGAACGCATACGGAGCTGAAAGGGCTTGAATGAAGTGCGTTTGGCTTTCGATAAAACTACTATATATAGCACTGAATGTTTTTTATTTTTATAAAGCATAAAGAAAGAGAACAGTGAATGAAATTCTAGGTCTAATCCGAGTTGGGAAATAATAATTTTGGGAGGATTTACAAATAATATTTGCATCAATTTGCGTTAAATATATTGATAATCTTGAGTTTCTTTTATTTGAGATTGTAAATACATGGATCCGCTGTTCACATTTGGACTCCCTAGTGGTCTGGTGGTAGAATATTTGTCAACTGTGTCAAAAGTTGCAGGTTCTAATCCGCCCTCATATAGGTTTCTTCTTCTTCATTAAAATCAAAGATGGTCATCAGTGATTGTATATTAAGAACAGGGACACGTTTGTGTGCATTTTTTGTGTGTGATTTCACCGGAAAGAATAGAGTTTCTCTATTCGCAACGGCATTAAGCAATAGATTAAAGTCTGTGTGAAGCATGGACTGTAAACAAATATGGACGTAGTGTCCGTGACGTCACCCATAGGATTCTGAAGAGCGTTTTTGAAGCCTCAAAGGTGGCCTTTGCCATCTTGGCAGTGCGTCATCGCGCTTCACACCCGGAAAACAGACAATGGGCAAAGAGGCGGGATGTGGGCGGAGCTGAGGTGACTAACAGACAGCAGACAAACTGCAATCCATCTATCACTCAAAATGGCCACACCCTTAATTATGCAGAACTTTAAGGCTTTATATAATGTAAACGAATGAGTTATATAAAAAATTCACCCCCTCACAGTCGTCATGAAGGGTAAAATTAGCCGTATAGACTAGGGGTGCACCGATCCGACTTTTTCAGTCCCGATACCGATACCGATGCCTGGGCTTTGTGTATCTGTCGATACCCGATACCGATCCGATATATTGTTGAATTAATAATAAACTGTATATCTTCCACCTTATACCTTCCTTGAAGAGACTAATGGCACCAGTCTTTACTAACTAAACATAACTAAGACAAAATAACAGATGTATGTAAGGTGTTGAATTCTTATTTATTTAAAAAACAATTGTGCATTCAAATCTAAAATAGAATGTAATCTAACTTCTTTAAATAAATAAAATGTAGCAGTGGAAACAAAAAACAGTGTATTGGTCAAACATACAATAGTAATCTGACAGTTACCAAACATTTTTTACACTACAGATAATTGTTTTGGTATATAATCATATCAATATTAAAAAGTAGCATTACAAATTAACAAATAGTCTAATTTTCTACCATATGCAATTTAATAAAAATTTTCAGCTAGCTAATAACAACTTTGTTCTGGTTTCACCTCACTCCAGATTAAATGATTGTAGGCTAGGCCTATTTATTTTACTACACATTGTCAACAGAAATAAGATGAAATACTGTTGATAATTAAAAATAATTCTTACTACCCACTCTTGCTAAAATGGGTAAGCACTTGTGTTCTCATTTCAGTTGCGTTCTGAGTAAATTAATAAACTGAGTTCATGAGTTCAGTGTTGGACAGATCAGTTGTTCTGGCCAGTCGATAAAATGATTCGGTTCAAAGGAGTCATTAGGTCACGAATCGGACATTAGCAGACGCGTTGTGTGCGAATCCCGTCTGTTAGAACATCGCGAAAGATGTCAAGACACAGAAAACACTTCATAACTGGATATAATTTGTCTCCCGCTTATTGAAAGTATGCTTTATGTCAGCTGGTCAGAGAAGAGTCAATGTTTTTTGAGCGCAATTCACACCCAGTGATAATTCAAGGACAAAATTGTCCGAATGTGTCACGTGCAACATGGTTTCGGTCTTCCGAGCTTTTGATTTGGATTAATATGTGAAATATGAGAGCGAACACTGATTATTTTGAAGACCAGAGAGCGCGCGCGGGGGAGGAGCTCTCAGATCGGTCTCTCTGTCACTCAGTCACAAGCGCAGCATCTGTTCTACATCACTCGTAAATCACAATAACTCATCAAATTAGGCTTTGGCCGTCAAAAAAATGTCAATGCAGGAAAGACCCTGACTTTGCAGTAATACCCTCGAAACAGCGACGAACTAGTTGGCGTGGCAAGCGTGAAATATCTCCTCCACACAGCCGACTCTCTGGCTCGCTCCCTTCTAGCATGCGACACACGTGAAGCTGACGAATGACGTAGGTTCTGCTGCGACGGAAAAAAACACCTGGATCGGCTTGTGGATCTGTTAATTTTTCCGATCCCCGATCCAGCTATTTTGTCAGTATCGCGGCCGATATCCGATCCTAATATCGGATCGGTGCACCCCTAGTATAGACCAATTTGACCATTTCTAATTATTGGGGGAACTTGTCCTTCTCAATGTCTATGGTGGTTCCGGCCCTGATTTGTATTGTGATCGGGAACAACTTCATTATTTTGGGGTGGGCGGGGAAATCACAATGCCGGCTCAACAACTGTCAGCCATCGGTGATGGACGATCGGCCCAACCCTAAATACAACACTATAAATCTGCTGCTTACTTGCCATCCAGTAATACCGTCTCCTCCAGGAGAGGGCTTGAGCTTCTTTAGGATAAAGAGAGACAGTTTTATTTGTTTAGTTTCTTTTTACAGTTTGAAGAGCTGAATTTATGACCATTAAACCATTACAATGAACATTTAGAAACAGAATGACTATTAAAAAGGAAATGAGACATGATGTACCAGTATGTGCTAGTAATGTTCATTCATTTACAAAATAATATATAAAATAAATAAAAGTCATCTTATTAAAATGATGCATCAGTACAACACTATAAAGCTGCTGTTTACCTGGTGTCTGGTAATACGGTCTCATCCTGGAGGGGGCTTGAGCTTCATTAAGATAAAGAGACAGTTTTATTACTATTTATTATTTATTTTTCACAGTTTGAAGAGCTGAATTTATAACCATTAAACCATTACAAGGAATATTTAGAAACCTAAATGATAACTAATAAGAAGGAAATGAGACACCTTTGATGCGCCATGTGGTGTTAGTAATGTTCATTCATTAAAATAAAAATAAATAAAAGTCATCTTATTATAATGATGCATCAATACAACACTATAAATCTGCTGCTTACTTGTCATCTGGTAATACGATCTCCTCCAGTAGGGGGCTTGAGCTTCAATAAGATAAAGGCACACATTTTTATTATTTATTACACATTTTTACAGTTTGTTTGAGCGTTAATGTGGTTAATGTGGCGCACGTCTGGAGAACGAGAGAACGCATACGGAGCTGAAAGGGCTTGAATGAAGTGCGTTTGGCTTTCGATAAAACTACTATATATAGCACTGAATGTTTTTTATTTTTATAAAGCATAAAGAAAGAGAACAGTGAATGAAATTCTAGGTCTAATCCGAGTTGGGAAATAATAATTTTGGGAGGATTTACAAATAATATTTGCATCAATTTGCGTTAAATATATTGATAATCTTGAGTTTCTTTTATTTGAGATTGTAAATACATGGATCCGCTGTTCACATTTGGACTCCCTAGTGGTCTGGTGGTAGAATATTTGTCAACTGTGTCAAAAGTTGCAGGTTCTAATCCGCCCTCATATAGGTTTCTTCTTCTTCATTAAAATCAAAGATGGTCATCAGTGATTGTATATTAAGAACAGGGACACGTTTGTGTGCATTTTTTGTGTGTGATTTCACCGGAAAGAATAGAGTTTCTCTATTCGCAACGGCATTAAGCAATAGATTAAAGTCTGTGTGAAGCATGGACTGTAAACAAATATGGACGTAGTGTCCGTGACGTCACCCATAGGATTCTGAAGAGCGTTTTTGAAGCCTCAAAGGTGGCCTTTGCCATCTTGGCAGTGCGTCATCGCGCTTCACACCCGGAAAACAGACAATGGGCAAAGAGGCGGGATGTGGGCGGAGCTGAGGTGACTAACAGACAGCAGACAAACTGCAATCCATCTATCACTCAAAATGGCCACACCCTTAATTATGCAGAACTTTAAGGCTTTATATAATGTAAACGAATGAGTTATATAAAAAATTCACCCCCTCACAGTCGTCATGAAGGGTAAAATTAGCCGTATAGACTAGGGGTGCACCGATCCGACTTTTTCAGTCCCGATACCGATACCGATGCCTGGGCTTTGTGTATCTGTCGATACCCGATACCGATCCGATATATTGTTGAATTCATAATAAACTGTATATCTTCCACCTTATACCTTCCTTGAAGAGACTAAAGGCACCAGACTTTACTAACTAAACATAACTAAGACAAAATAACAGATGTATGTAAGGTGTTGAATTCTTATTTATTTAAAAAACAATTGTGCATTCAAATCTAAAATAGAATGTAATCTAACTTCTTTAAATAAATAAAATGTAGCAGTGGAAACAAAAAACAGTGTATTGGACAAACATACAATAGTAATCTGACAGTTACCAAACATTTTTTACACTACAGATAATTGTTTTGGTATATAATCATATCAATATTAAAAAGTAGCATTACAAATTAACAAATAGTCTAATTTTCTACCATATGCAATTTAATAAAAATTTTCAGCTAGCTAATAACAACTTTGTTCTGGTTTCACCTCACTCCAGATTAAATGATTGTAGGCTAGGCCTATTTATTTTACTACACATTGTCAACAGAAATAAGATGAAATACTGTTGATAATTAAAAATAATTCTTACTACCCACTCTTGCTAAAATGGGTAAGCACACTTGTGTTCTCATTTCAGTTGCGTTCTGAGTAAATTAATAAACTGAGTTCATGAGTTCAGTGTTGGACAGATCAGTTGTTCTGGCCAGTCGTTAAAATGATTCGGTTCAAAGGAGTCATTAGGTCACGAATCGGACATTAGCAGACGCGTTGTGTGCGAATCCCGTCTGTTAGAACATCGCGAAAGATGTCAAGACACAGAAAACACTTCATAACTGGATATAATTTGTCTCCCGCTTATTGAAAGTATGCTTTATGTCAGCTGGTCAGAGAAGAGTCAATGTTTTTTGAGCGCAATTCACACCCAGTGATAATTCAAGGACAAAATTGTCCGAATGTGTCACGTGCAACATGGTTTCGGTCTTCCGAGCTTTTGATTTGGATTAATATGTGAAATAAGAGAGCGAACACAGAGAGCCAGAGAGCGCGCGCGGGGGAGGAGCTCTCAGATCGGTCTCTCTGTCACTCAGTCACAAGCGCAGCATCTGTTCTACATCACTCGTAAATCACAATAACTCATCAAATTAGGCTTTGGCCGTCAAAAAAATGTCAATGCAGGAAAGACCCTGACTTTGCAGTAATACCCTCGAAACAGCGACGAACTAGTTGGCGTGGCAAGCGTGAAATATCTCCTCCACACAGCCGACTCTCTGGCTCGCTCCCTTCTAGCATGCGACACACGTGAAGCTGACGAATGACGTAGGTTCTGCTGCGACGGAAAAAAACACCTGGATCGGCTTGTGGATCTGTTAATTTTTCCGATCCCCGATCCAGCTATTTTGTCAGTATCGCGGCCGATATCCGATCCTAATATCGGATCGGTGCACCCCTAGTATAGACCAATTTGACCATTTCTAATTATTGGGGGAACTTGTCCTTCTCAATGTCTATGGTGGTTCCGGCCCTGATTTGTATTGTGATCGGGAACAACTTCATTATTTGTGGGTGGGCGGGGAAATCACAATGCCGGCTCAACAACTGTCAGCCATCGGTGATGGACGATCGGCCCAACCCTAAATACAACACTATAAATCTGCTGCTTACTTGCCATCCAGTAATACCGTCTCCTCCAGGAGAGGGCTTGAGCTTCTTTAGGATAAAGAGAGACAGTTTTATTTGTTTAGTTTCTTTTTACAGTTTGAAGAGCTGAATTTATGACCATTAAACCATTACAATGAACATTTAGAAACAGAATGACTATTAAAAAGGAAATGAGACATGAAGTACCAGTATGTGCTAGTAATGTTCATTCATTTACAAAATAATATATAAAATAAATAAAAGTCATCTTATTAAAATGATGCATCAGTACAACACTATAAAGCTGCTGTTTACCTGGTGTCTGGTAATACGGTCTCCTCCAGGAGGGGGCTTGAGCTTCATTAAGATAAAGAGACACACAGTTTTATTATTTTTACAATTTGAAGAGCTGAATTTATGACCATTAAAGGTGAACTATGTAGGATTTTTGCAGTAAAATATCCAGAAACCACTAGGCCAGTGTTATATATTTTGTTCAGTTGAGTACTTAGAATATCCCAAATGTTTCCAACTATTTGTAAATCGTGAGAAATTGCTATTTTAACCGAGGAACCGGGACGTGTGAGCTATGCGTGTGAGGGAGTCGCCTGTCGATTGTGTCATATCTGCGTTCCCCTCGGTTTCCGGTTTTATTTAGCAGAAACGCTGTACTCTCACTGCAGTGTGAACAAGTGTCATAGCAGCCGCCGAGCGAACGTCATAACTTAATTTTCAACACACTCAGATATATCTAATACGATAAACAGAGTTGCGTTACCTCATACTCATGACTGGAAAAGAGGAAGTGGCGCCGGCAACCGTGTCATAATAAAAGTCCCGCCGGCGAATATGCCATAATAACAGTCCCGCTCTTCAATCGCTCCTGCAGCCTTGCTCAGCTCCACAACACTCGCTCCTGCTCTGCTTCACTACAGTAACGTTAATAATCACATCCATCAACATGATTTCTGCCCGAGTCCTATCCTGACTCTTTTCCACCGGCTGTGAGCTGAAGACCACATGTCCCAAGATTCTGCGCTCAAACGTGGCGTCATCAAACTACACCTTTGTTTTGAACAGGCGACCTCTAGCGGACGGAAAAGTTACATAGTGTAGCTTTAAACCATTACAATGAACATTTAGGAAAAAAATTATAACCAATAAGAAGGAAATGAGACGCCTTTGATGTGCCAGTATGGTGTTATGAATGTTCATTCATTCAAATAAATGAATAAATAATAAGTAATCTTACTTTAATAACCTAAATTATGCATCAATACAACTAGGGTTGGGCGATGTCTACCAAAGTGGCATCAGACAATGTCCACAGTGAATCGCGATGGACGATATCATCGGGGGTTGTGTTTGAGCGTTAAGCTCCGTTAATGTGGTGCACATCTGGAGAAAGAGAGAACGCACACGGAGCTGAAAGGGTTTGAATGAAGTGCGTTTGGCTTTAGATAAAACTACTATATATAGCGCTGAAATATCATTACCACAAACCATCCCGAGTGCTTGTGGTGTGATCCGCATCCCTGTTTTGACGAAATAGAAAAATGGTGCTACCGTTCGGTCTCGCAGTCCAGATGGAAACATGCGGGGCTCTGGACTGCCATTTGAATATAATTGGTTTAGTTTGTGTAAAACATCTAGTAGCATCTCATTTGTTTGCCGTTTTTTGTACAATAAAATCGTTAGTGTTTAAATTGTGTTAATTGAACTGTTTTGAATGTATTTGTATTGTGATCGAAAACAACTTCATTATTTGCGGTGGGCGGGGAAATGCCGGCTCAACAACGTGATGTCTGTCAGCCATCAGTGATGGACGATCGGCCCAACCCTCAATACAACACTATAAATCTGCTGCTTACTTGCCATCCAGTAATACTGTCTCCTCCTGGAGGGGGATTGAGCTTCAATAAGATAAAGAGACACACAGTTGTATTATTTATTTTTACAGTTTGAAGAGCTGAATTTGTGAACATTTAGAAAAGAAATTATCACTTATAAGAAGGAAATTAGATATCTTTGATGCACCAGGTGGTGTTAGTAATGTTCATTCATTAATAAAAAAATAAAAGTAATCTTATTATAATTATGCATCAATACACTATAAATCTGCTGCTTACTTGTCATCTGGTAATACGATCTCCTCCAGGAGGGGCCTTGAGCTTTATTAAGATAAATAGACACAGTATTATTTATTGTTATACAGTTTGAAGTGCTGAATTTATGACCATTAAACCATTACAAGGACAATTTATAAACGATAAATAAAAAAGAAATTAGACATACCTTTAATGTGCCAGTATGGTGCTAATAATGTTCATTCATAAAAAAATAAATAAGTCATCTTACTAAAATTATGCATCCAAATTTATTAATCAATGAATTAAAATGATGCATCAATACAACACTATAAATCTGCAGCTTACTTGGTGTCTGGTAATACGGTCTTCTCCTGGAGGGGGCTTGAGCTTCATTAAGATAAAGAGACACAGTTTTATTATTTTTACAGTTTGAAGAGCTGAATTTATGACCATTAAACCATTACACTTAAAATGTAGAAATGAAATGATAACTAAGAAGGAAATGAGACATCTTTTGATGCGCCAGGTGGTGTTAGTAATGTTCATTCATTAAAATAAAAAAATAAAAGTCATCTAATTATAATGATGCATGAATACAACACTATAAATCTGCTGCTTACTTGTCATCTGGTAATACGGTCTCCTCCAGGAGGGGGCTTGAGCTTCATTAAGACAAAGAGACACAGTTTTATTATTTATTTACATTTTTTACAGTTTGAAGAGCTGAATTTATGACCATTAAACCATTATAAGGAAAATTTAGAAAAGGAATGATAACTAAGACGGAAATGAGACACCTTTGATGTGCCAGTATGTTCATTCATTAAAATAAATGAATAATTTGAAATATTGAGCTTGAGTTTCAATAAAACAAAGAGAAACGGGGATAGTTTTGAACAGCTGAATGTCAATTATATGATAATATATGAATATAATTATCTGCACACTTACTTGGGGCCCAATAACATGGTCCATTGTACCAGTACCAGCAGGGATTTGAAGATGCTCCTAAATATAAAAAGAGACACAAAGTACTACATTTTTTATCAGCTTTGATGATTTTATGATCAGAAAATAAGGTGCATCATGAATATTATTGTCACAAATCGCTGTATTGAAAGTAGAGAGTAGAGAAACCAAAAAATGTTATCCATAGGGAATACTCAGAAATAATATCACAAGTGAATATAACAGAAACAACGTTTAATATTGACAACACCGATCAATGAACTGAATGAACACTTAATACACATGTTAATACAAATACAATGTAATTAACAGAAAAGGAACAGGTGTGAAAAACTAATTAACAAACAAGGAAACTTAACTAGGAAATAAGGCAGGGAAAACGATGGGCTTAGAATTGTTGCATGATCCCAAATAAATAGATTCAATCCTCTACGGACACACTGACGCTTGAGTCACCATTGGCTAGTCAATTTATTTTACTCGCCATACTTTTTACATGAAATGCAAGAACAATGCTAATGGAAAAAGTCACCCCCTCCTTGTGGAATGTATTTGAAGTTAAAGGAGAGACTAATGGTGTGTGCAGACAGACCTAAAGCGGATTTAAAGGGGTCATGAATTGAGAAATCAACTTTCCCTTGAGCCTTTGATATATAAAAGTTCATTGTGATATTAGAATATCCGGTAAGTTTTGGAGCTGAAAACGTCCTTGTTAGTCAAAGAAAAGTTTTTATTGACACCAGGCCCAGGAAACGCTCGATCTCAGAATGTGCCAACCCTTGACGTCATCGTGTGGTGAAACACCGCCTCAACATGAATTTTCCAGCTCACGTGGGGAAGACATTGCATGTTTGTCCCTTCATTTCACCGCGGATTCGTTTGTAAACAAGACACAGGTTGAGACTGGATTTGCAGACAGATTGAGATTAAAACACAATGCTGTGCCTTCTATATTGGATCCGACAGGAACGGTGCAACACACTTATGTGAGTAAAAGATGTTTTTTATGTGATAGTATTGCATTGTTACAGATCGCTTGATATCTACTGATTATGTTGCGGAAGATTTGAACATCCTGATTTGTCTGCAGTGAAGTTTTGCTGATGCACGTTAGGGCTGTCAAAATGGCTGAAAAGCTAAATTCGAAATTCTTTCTTAAATATGAACAAAATTCGAATTATATTCGAATTCTAAAGGCAATACTTAATGTTAGAGGGAAAATGTACTGAATTGTCTCCTATGCCCACAAGAGGGCGCAAGCGAGCGCAACAAGCAAATGTAAACCAAATCAAGCATCGCATCTTTTATTGAAATCGTCTTTTATCGTCTTTTTTAAGTGCATTCACTTTTTTTAAACAATTGTTATTAAATAAAATATAATTTCATTAATGAGCATGCAAGGAAAATTAGGTAACAAAAGTGCATAAAACTGCAAGTGCATCAGTAACCTGAGAAAACACGCTTCAACATACAAAATAGCAAACTGACATTCAGAAACAATCCATTTCCACTCACTAAACATCTACATATTGTTTTGTCAAAAACACCAAACGGTCAACTTGACCTGCAGCGAGTGCTAAGCGTTTTTTGGTGAGGTATGGTCAAGTATGTCTTTGCCAGCTGCACAATATGTGGATACATACATACCGCATGATTTTTGCCACCAACTGAGAGGATTTTCGTCAGCAGGAAGCGTATCTTCCCTTTCATCTCATGCTCCAAAGCCCTGAGTGTCGTCTTCTACACTGCTCTGTGTCTGACTGTGTCCGATGCCGTCGAACAGGTTGCCCATATTTTACGACTTTTTTCAAATATACGAATATTCGAAATTCAGCCCTAATGCACGTACTTGGCTTGGCATTGTGTTTGTTTGATAAAGGCATTTTGCGAACCCTGTGGGCGGATTCCGGTTGCCGTTTCTCTCCACATTGGAAGTTTTCAAAACGATTCCCTACATGTACTGACTGGGGAGTCGAAACTCATTATAATATGCCAAACTGTTATCCAATCCTAGCCGTGGGCGTTTACTTCCAAGTCTTCAGTGCGGCACGCCCATAAAAAGGTGTGTTCCAGGAGAGAGGCTCAAAACCAGGGCAGAAAATAGCCTATTACTTATTCATTATGATATTTCTGAATGTAAAAACCGCGCAAACGTCAAAAGTAGACCTCAGACAACAGTTTTAGGGCTGCACGAGTAATCAAAATCGAACTGCAATCGCGATTTGGCTTATGTGCGATTATGAAAGCACAAAGGCTGCGATTTTTAATTAAATAAATAAATGCCCAGTGTGTCAGTGAAGAGCGGCTCTGTGATCAGAAGTAAATGCTGCTTCGTCTGAAAGCACTGCGAGTTTGAGCAACATGTGTCAAACATCTTTACAAACTAATGCAGAGCGCTCATAAACCTGTTGTCCAATTAAATACAACGTTTAATAATACGTCTTAACTCACTTCATATCGTCAGTCGAGCTGATGTGGCTTCTTATCACAGAATGTCAATCAGCACTGCATACTTTTATTATTATGAAAATACCCGAGAAGGCTTGAAGAACTCAATACACCATATTGATCAAGTATTATCTTCATGTTTAATCAGTCAAAGCATTTCTATCTTCGTTTTATTCAGCTACAGCGCAAGCTTCACATTAGGGATTTCCCATAGGGATTTCCTGAAAACAAATGATTACTTCTCTGGCGCAATTGTGGCGTTTCTGCTCGAGGGCGCCCTCTGGCCTCCAGTATGACTTAAACTTTTGGGGAGAAAATAAGAAAAATAAAACTTCTCTCTAAATAAATTGATATGACAATCCATATGTTTTTCTTCAATGTACTGGAGTTTTAATCCCCACAGTGGATTGCATAAGAGACTCATAGTTCATATTAAAGACATAGACTTTAAGAAATTGATATCACAGATAAAAAGCAAAGATTTGTATAATAATAATAATAATAATTGTTTTTTTTTACAATTAATCCTTAGACCTTTCTAATGATTTTTAGTCATAGGCTGTCTGCATACTAACAGGTAACTCATAATTTTTAGTTTTCTGTAAAATATAAATATTATTATTATTATACTGTTATATTTATTCTTAAATGCTCTATTTTTTTTTTTTTAATTAATGTTATTGTAATAGTAATATTTCTTATTTTTATTTATCAATAATAATAATCATAATTATTATTATTAGTTACATTAATATATAAACACAAAATGTTATATACACACTTTTCATGTGTAAAATAAATAATAATAATAATAATAATAATAATAATAATAATAATAATCGCATTTTAAATCGCAATCGCAATTTTAACCAGAATAATCACAATTAGATATTTTCCCCAAATCGTGCAGCCCTAGTCAGTTTTGAGAACTCAAAATAAAAAGAAAGTTCTAAATACTCAGTTAATTTGAACTTTTTTGTTTAATTTGAGTTGGCTCTACTCTAATTCATTTTTTTGAGCGTTAGAGTTTACAGTGAATGCACATCGCTTGTTTGCTGGGCATTTCACTTTTAAATGCATGATATGATCTCTTTGGAATGCAACATCCTGTCACACATTTAAAAAGAAACCACCTATATCTTCTCTACAAACAAAGGGAGTCGTAATACATGTATTTCATGTTTTAAAATACTATTTATAATGCTTTATAGATCTGTAGATCCATAGAGCTGCTCATATGCGTCATTAACTGCTTGATTGAAGAAGTGGGAAATGCTGTTGCCTGTTGTGTGACAGTAATTTCAACTATTACACAAACTTGCATGTGTATCACGAGGTTGAATCCAGTTATTCATTAGTCAGCTACTTATTGATGCTTTTCAGTTCTATCTTGAAAAACGTGACGCTTACATAATGCATTGTTCCCATAACACAGATGTAAAGCACTGTTTCTCTGGCATTTTCAAAGGCTCATAAAATATAATACTGTGGCTTGGCTTGATGCACAGTCTAATGGTGTAATGAAATCCAAATTTCAAACATATTTTTAGTGTTACGATTTGACAGGCCTTAAAGGTGCACTATGTAACATTTTTTCAGTAAAATATCCAAAAACCACTAGGCCAGTGTTATATATTTTGTTCAGTTGAGTACTTACAATATCCCAAACTATTTGTAAATTGTGAGAAATTGCTATTTTACCCGAGGAACCGGGACATCATATCTGCGTTCCCCTCGGTTTCCGGTTTTATTCTGCAGAAACGCTTTACTCTCACTGCAGTGTGAATAGTGTCAAAGCAGCCGCTGAGAGAACACACAGAGTAACGAATATTCAATCTGTAATTAAAATTCGAAAAATAAAAATACTATTCAAATTTTACTATGTTGCTTTGCTGGCCGTAAATGCAGTGAATCCATGATAAATCCCACTAAAACTTGCAGTTATAACTAAATCCCCTGGGTGGCGCTGTGGAGCGTGTTAATAAGTTTGATCACATAATGTCGTCATCTGCCTTGCGATGTTTGGAATTAGATGAAAGTTGACAATTATCTTACAAAATGGAGTTACTTTTGATAAAATGAATGAATGAAACTATCATATTATCACGACCACAGTGAGAAATCACATGAAATCCAGTCGAATGAGGAAAGACAGCTGTCCATCACTGCATCACGACTGCAGGTAAGCACAGATGTTCACCGAGTGAGAGAGAGATAACGTGTATGACAGCAAAATGATCTTGAGGCAAATGCATCCTTTAAGTTTCTTTAGGGTTTAAGAACAGAAAACACAAAATGCTGTTAGAAACTTCACTTAACACATTATCTTTGTGTCTCTGGAACGTCTGTCAGAGGAGCGCGTTTCTCACGCGAATATCATCCTCCACATGATATTACTGTTTTTCTGAACATTATAATGTGAAACAATATAAACACGATAACCATATTCTGACTCGAGTGTATATGCACGATAACTGGCTCGCTCTGCTTTATTAGTGTTTTTTTCCACTCGCGCTGCATGCTTGAGCTTATAATGCTTTTGTTCGTAAGCCTATATTTTTTGTTTACACATATTGTTTAATGTTTTGAACTGAATGTAAACCTTAAGATATAAACTTGTTGTGTATATTACCTAATCATTAGTTTGTTCAGAAATGATGAAAAAAACGTTATATAAATAAAATAATGTCTTTCTTATTTTCTCAAAATAACATCATTTAAATAAACAAATATTCAAATATCCGTTTTTTTTATGAGCCCAAATATTCTAATACAATATTTTGGAAAAATGCCCATCCCGAGTCCTATCCCGATTCTTTTCCACCGGCTGTGAGGTGAAGACCACATGTCCCAAGATTCTGCGCTCAAACGTGCCGTCATTAAACTACGCCTTCGTTTTAAATAGACGACCTCTAGCGGACAGAAAAGTTACATAGTGCACCTTTAAACGTATGTTTCTTGAATGTTTCCACAAATATGTGCAGCCATACACAAATGCATGGAAGTGATTTACATATGAATGCCATGCAGAGTTGTGTTTGTGACATAAAACAAATTTTTTTTTTTATTGCTAATCTTATGTCATTTATTTGTGAATCTCTTTACATTTATTTGTGAATCTCAAATCTATTTATTTAGAATAATGCAACAATTCTAACCTAATTCTTAACCATAATTCTTTTTATAAAAAACAGGAACAGAACACAGAGAAAACTAAACCAAAACAGTATACGTGACAGATATAATCTCAGCTAGTATCACTAACAGGCAAATTTCAGGCAAAGGTCTTTCCTGATATTAAATTGCACTTTAAATTATTTTTAAAATAGAGCACTAGATTAAAGTCATTAGATAATGCGCCTGATGTTGATGTGCAAACTCAACAAAACTCTACAAAACTCACAGCAAAAAAATATAGCGACTGCCACATTATATTAAAATGATAAGAAATTATATATTGACTGAATATATAAAATATTATGCAGATTACATAAGATTATATGAACTGAATACAGAATAAAAAAGAAAAGTATAGATGAAATAAAGGTTTTAGATAATGCACCTGTCTGTGAAGGTTGAGCTGTAGTACTAGGCGGCTCTGTACAAAAACACAGCAAACATTATATTGACTGCTATCCTTGCATTTGAAAACATCTCAGAATATTATATAGGAACATTACATGTTTCTGTATGTGTGTATATATACACATGTATAGATTAAAGATGCACCTGTATAGTAGTACCGTGCATCAGACGAATCTGTACAAAAACACAGCAAAATGTTATTAACTCAGTATAGACAGAAAATCTGAGGCAGAGAAATGTGATTTACTTACTGAAAGCTGACCAAAGGACCAATAAAAGGATATAAAGCAGGTTCATGCTGTCAAAGAATAGAGAGCTACAGCTTTCTGAGACACTCGTGTGACAGTCACACTGACTTCCTTTGTCTTAACTAGAAAAAATGCAGAGTAGATGTGGGGAGAAAGCAGAAGTGCCTCTCATGAGGAACATTTACTGTCTGGGTTTATTGTCAGTTGTGGCTGGGTTTTCAAAATCAGGCTGGAAATATTTAAAATCTGCAGCAAACAGTATCATTATTTTATCATTGAAATATGTATACAAAATGTAGGCCTAGCTCTTCATGTATAGATGGTTATGTGCACATTTGTTATGTGTGGTGTTAGGGGGTAACAGTTTAGGACCTAAGACCAGTTGTGAAGAATGAAGACCAAGAGTCAGGTGTGCAATTAATTAAAGAGAAATATACTGAAGAATAGTTTGCCAGCTTCAGGTCTCACGATGAGTTTGTAGGCCCAACAGTTATACACTCTTCAAGGTCTAGCCATGTCATTACTTCAGGCTAAATGACAGCCATAGTACATTTCCACACGTTGTGGGTTTATCAGTTTCACGTGTCCATAGATCACTTGTTGATGTTTTCACCCCGGAATTAGGCACGTTGTGACCTTCCAGGTCTGGAGCAGACATCCTGGAGAACAACATCCTGTCACTCTCCCGAGGATGCCTGATCTGTAACACAGAATACCACGCACATACACAGATACACAGTCTCTCCAAGGTTGGAGTTGGTTGAGCTCCAGTCCTGACCAGAAAGTTTCCCAAAACACAGTGATAACATGTGCTTTCTCTCAGTGAGAGGGACAGACAGTATTCACTAGGGGTGCCACGAGATCTCCAGACTAAACTGTGACGAGATTTCTAGTCGAGTTGAAAAGCTTGTGTCATATAGTAATGACCTGGTCATGATGTGTGTAATGCATTTCATAGATTGCTTCTTAATGGTAACCAATAATGTGGTAACATATTATAATATTTATGCTCAGAGTAGAAGAATTGCAGCTGTTGAATTAATCATTAAATACAAGTAAAAATGACCAAAATTGTTTTAATGTGACTTTAATCTGTAGGGTAACAGTAAGGAGACAGTCTTAAATAACATTCTGTATTTATTTTCAAGCCAATCTTGCCATTTAATTTTCCTCCATCTGCACACAAACACAAACAGGTTTCAAATTCAAAATTAGACAGTAGAACAGCTCGTTTTTGTTACATAATGAGTTATATAGATACTTCCTCTTTCCCAGATGAGAAACTGAACACTTGCAAGAGTTAGAAAAACAGAACAGTTTTTAGAAAAATGTGCCATAATAATCAACAAATTATATTAAAAAAAAATCCATGTACACGTTTAGAAAAAGAGTCAAAATGGCGCCACACCTCCGATTTGAATGAGTCAATGGTCAACATCTACGCACTTGTCATTGCCCTGTTTGACGGTGTGCACACTGACACAGAGCAGAGCGAGCGTTTTCAATTTATTCCCATTGAAGTTGAGCTTCACACTCACGCAAACACCAACGCTTCACAAGCTCAACTTCCATAGGAATGAACTGAAAGCGCTCTCGCTCTCTCAAAGCATTATTCAATCCTATTATTATTATTATTATTATTATTCATCCTCCTATTATGATTTTTAATGATTATTTCCAGTTATTATTAATCAATACCGCTGATTGTTTTTTTTTTCATATATGTTTTCTAAAGTGTGTATTTGGTGTCTGAGGAGTGACTGAGGGTCATGTGTTTATATATATATATATAAAATAATGACCAAAGAGTTTTGATATTTTTCCTATTTTAACATATACAATAACGAACACAGACAAACACTGAGGGAAAACTGAAGACTAAATACACAGGGCAAACAAGGGGATTAATGGGACACAGGTAAATTAAATAACTAATTAGACAGAATGGGGAGAAACTAGGTCACAGGGACTGAACTAAAAACACAAGGAACACGGCAGACAGGGCATACATGTAACATTAGCTCCCCCTCC
Source organism: Gobio gobio (assembly GCF_949357685.1). Classification (NCBI taxonomy): domain Eukaryota; kingdom Metazoa; phylum Chordata; class Actinopteri; order Cypriniformes; family Gobionidae; genus Gobio; species Gobio gobio. Next base: position 54,190,689 of record NC_137116.1, read on the forward strand.
CGGAAGGTGCGTCCTCGCGCCGTAAACAGTCCAACAGAGGAGGGTGGGAGGGGGCATGGAAACAACAGAAAAACACAGTCCAAAGCAAAGCAAAAACAGTCCAAGGAGGAGTGGATGGGGGCGGAGCCAGAGGGAAGCCAGGAGGAGACCCCAGGGCGGAGTTGACAGAGGGAGGAACCATGGAGAAGGTAGGGCTATAATCAACACTTACTAACTCGTTCATCTCGCTGTAATGGTACATTACATGTGTTACAAAGTTGGTAGAATAATGATGAAGACGGACTCGGCGTGACTGGGACTCGTGTTTATTCAGAACTCTCAGATACAAACACAATAAACTCGCGCTGATAGACAGCGCTCTTACAACTCAGTAGTTACTATAAATAACTTTGTTAGCAATCGCTCCGTCTCTGTGATGTCCGGTTCGCGAACGAATCATTCTTTTGAATCGGTTCTTTTTAGTGAACCAAACCAGTTCACCAAATCGGACTGAATCATTCTAAACGGTTCGCGTCTCCAGTCAGCGCTGATCCATAATTTACTAAAGTTATTAACTTTCTGACATGAGTGACAGTCCCTCCGACTAGAAATAAACTAATAACCTGAAGTATATTCTAGTAACAACAACAGTTCACTGAACTGATGTGAAGTGAACTCAGGTCCACCCGTCTCTCTGGCAGCAGCTCGTGCGTCGTAGACCTCGTTAAACCACGCCCCCTCAGCTCATTTCAAATGCAAAGATGTCAGCCCTTTAAATCAGACTAAATTCCTGAATTATTTTGTACATTTAATATTGACATTAATGATATCTGCAATACATTGTGTTGGTTCTGTTCTGTTTACCCTAAGGGAGGTTATTGCTGCTCTTATCCATGATAGGCTGCATGGAACCATTACCGCCAATCCAAACTGTATGCTAATAGTCAATCAATCATCTTTGACGATAGTGGTCCTGACAGAAACACTATCACTTGGCAATGGAAGTAAGATCTCTAGTGTCTGGCCAGCAGTAAGCAGACAGACTCCAGACAGTGCCTTTGAATATGCTTTAATCACGGCCGGGAGAGAGAATCCCCAGACCAAAAGAGTACAACAGTTTATAGAGTAAGTCCAAGGCAAAGGTTACATGATTCATTACATTACATTTTTCTCTAATATGATTGGTTCTTTATGCAGTATGTATAATTCTCTATTACTAGGTAAAAGCAAATTTGGTTAGTTAGTTATAATTAAAAAACATTTCCATCTCACTATACAGATGTAGCCTATAAAACAGTAACAGTTCAGCATGCAGAAAATGATTTGATCAATCTGAATTGATTAATTGATTAGTTCTCTTTCATAGGTTCACTCAACGCTGCGTAGCTATGATGCAATGGGAACGCCCTCTGGGTGTGTCGATTGTCTGAAGCCCTTATAGAATCACGGCAATTCATTGGCTGATGGTGCGGGCACCGTCCCGATGCTCTTACGTCGTCATATTATACTGGAGCGCGCACCATCCGCTCCTCAGATTTCTCTGCCTTCACGAGGCGGCCATTTCTAGCCCTTCGGTTTCGTTTTTTCTGGCCCAAATATATTGGAATTCTTACAACTTTCGTCACCAGCACTTCAGCGACTGCAGATAGTGGAACTTTGTTCCCCTTGTGGTGAAGTGTCATGGAGTTTCGTCGCTGCCTGCCGCCATGCACTCGCTTTATTGCGAATGATGACCCTCACAGTAAGTGTGTTAAATGCTTGGGGTTTTCACACGCTCTTCTAAATGCAAATTCTGCGATAATCTCCTTCTCAAAATCCTTCGCTCTAGGCTTGTGTATTTTGAGAAGGAGTCGTCTGTTTTTCCCTGTTGCGCTCCTGAAGCCGCTCAGGCCTCCCTCGGATCCGTGACCTGGGGTTCGGATATAGAGCTCGAGGATGTGGAGTGCGATCACCCTTTCTCTCCCTCCATCCCCCGAGCACGTGCACAAGTTTTCACACGACTACTTATGTCCTAGCCCGGAAGCGAGTCGGTTTCTTTCGGGCTAGATGATGTCATTTTCACTGCAGTGTCTGACTCAGAGGATTTCGGGCCTGCTTTAATCGACAACGCTTTCCCACCTAGCCTCCAGGAAGCACGACTTTCGGCAGCCTACGCTGAGCTTGTCGACGTGACTTTCGTGTGCTACTGAAAAGCTCGCTATTGATTGGCCGGACAAGCCCCGTGAGTCACAGTCGTCTAGACTCGACGAGAGATTTTCTCTACAAAAAAAAAAGACCTACAAGCTCTCTCTGTTAACGAGACATGTATGGATTTCGCTCCTGGTCTAGTCAAGGTAACCCTAAGACCCAGGCAGGATATGTGCCCAAAGTTCTGTCCACATCGTTTTGTTCTCAAGTTATCACCCTTCACTCTTTCCACCCTCCTCCTTTCGCCTCAGAAGAGGATGAAAAGCTTAATTTGCTCTGCCCTGTATGAGCGTTGAAGTTTTATGTAGATCGGTCCGGTGGTTGGAGAAAATCAAACCAGCTCTTGGCATGTTTCGTGTCGACCGCCGCGGGCTTGCCGCATCAAAACAAAGAATTTCCCATTGGGTGACGGAGGCTATTTTGTTGGCATATGAGGTGCGTGGTTTACCTTCACCTCTCAGCATTCAGGCACAATCTACCAGAAGTGTGGCTTCCTCTCAAGTGCTTTTTAGAGGGGCTCTTCTGGAGGACATTTGTGTAGCGGCAGGTTGGTCCTCCCCGCACACTTTTGTCAGATTCTATAGTTTTGATCTCGACATGGCTCTGGGTTTGCATGTTCTATCTGCTTGATCCGGCCATGTATGTTATCTGGTATATCATTGCATCATAGCTACGCAGCGTTGAGTGAACCTATGAAAGAGGACATAGGTTACACCAGTAACCTGAGACGTTGTCCATTCTTTCCCCTTCAGAAACTCTTCTTAAGTCTTCTTATACATCATCATAGTAATTCGCTACCCCAGTAATCACTGAACCTGTTGAAACAAATGCATTAATTTAAATAATACATTTCAAAATGTAAAAATATGCAATCTACTCGACTTTACTGCAAAAATATCATTATTTTAATTTCATGATTTGATGCAAATGCACGTGAGAGTTCACCAAACCTGAACAAAACTTTTCGCATGAGCTTGCATTTGCTGTCTGACATATTCGCATGCATATGAAAGTCAATGGAACGAAAAGTGTAGTAGTCTTTTATTTAAAACCAAATGCTACAACATGAATGATGTATACCAGGGGTGGGGAACGTTGATCCTGGAGGGCCACTTTTACAGATGTTAGCTCTTACCCTGAAAACTACACTCGCCTGCCTGTAACTTTAGTAATCCTGAAGACCTTGATTAGCTTCAGGTGTGTTTGATTAGGGATGGAGCTAAACTCTGCAAGAGAGTGGCCCTCCATGATCAACGTTCCCCTGATGTATACAGTAGTTTTATGTGTATGTTGTTGTTTTGGAGAAATGCGCACCTTTAGCATTGCTCATAGTCCTAAGGTTGGCCATGAGCACTGCTGCAGTCATGGCGAAGAGACCAACAACAATGAAGGAGAAAAAGCCAATGTAGAATGAAGATACTCCAGTCTCATGCTGATCCAAGACTGCAGAAAAATCTGGAAGCAAACACAAGCACGAAAAAAAAAAACCCATGAATTTTATATGTGAAACACATTTTGAAACATGGTTTTGGAACAGTTCCCATGTGATCACATTTGGAAAACATGGTTTTTCTGTAAGAGAAAAAAATAAACATTTACAGAAAACATGTAGCTTTACTATCGTCATGCTGGACTTGCTCTATACTAAAAAGTTGAAAACTATATTTAGCTATCAAGGCGGCTTACTGTGCATGCTCTGAGATGGAGCGAAACACAAACAAGTATAGGCTACTTTGGGCTTCGGGTAGGGCTGGAACGATTCATCGAGTTACTCGATTAACTCGATTACAAAAATTCCTTGTGGCCTCGAAGCCTCGTTAATTCAGGAAGCACACCATAGCGCGTGATACATTTTGAATTTAGTTGGCGCGATGGCGGAGAGTAAAGATGTCCATAAATGGCAGAGAATGTATAAAGTTTGGTACCATTAGATTCTTAAAAAAGAAGAGAACAAGATGCAAAGTATCTACTGCAAAGTAAACCTGGCATTCCACAGCAGTACGACTTCAATGATTCAGCATCCAAGCGTAGCTGAAACGTAGCCTAAGCCTATACATTGATGTTCGCTGATTTTAATCCCATACTGTATTTGTAGTGATGTCGTGATGCGGTTTGACTAGATATGATGTTTAGCTTTGATGTTTTTAAGTAGTAAACGTATTCACGTTCAATTGCAAGAGAGTATAGCCTAAAAAAAGAACCCCTTCACACACACACACACACACACACACACACACACACACGCATGCACTCTCGTCTCTGTGACCGGTCTGGATCGTCGCTCTGCGTTGTGTTGGCAATTAAGGCGGACCGGACAACAGAAATTCCAAAGACCATTTTTTATTCTGGGTGAATAAAAAAAGACACTTTGTGAAAAAGAGGCCTTCACCCGGAACTCATTTCTTAAAGGGGAACAAACACTTTAGAAATGCATATATAAACATAGAAAACAGCTCAAATAACAGAAAATAATATTAAAAGAATACAAAATAATTGTGTAAATTGATAAAGGGAGAAATTTTGTGAAATTAATAAATTGATAGCCTATAACATCTGTTACATCTCTCTCACGTGCCAGTCAGACCAATCGTGCCAATGCATCACATATGCTTAAACTTTTATGTAGCCACGCAACAATAATTTCAGCATTCACTGTATACACCGGGACGTGATGTTGTGACGCGATTTTTCGAACGGATGCTTCACCTTAAATGCACCGCAATGCAAGCCAAATTAAGCGTTCTTTTGAAAATGAATGTATGTATTTCTGCCGCACCAAACTGCAATGAAGCAACTGGTCTGACTGGGGCGTCACTCTTCCACACACACACACACACACACACACACACACACACACACACACACACACACACACACACACACACACACACACACACACACACACACACACACACACACACACACACACACACACACACACACACACACACACACACACACACACACACACACACACACACACACACACACACACACACACACACACACACACACAGGTTGCTAGGTTAACATAACAAATAGGCTCACCCCAGAAATTATATATTATTTGTTAGTAGCCTAATGGTAAATGCTGCAGGTGTAGAAATCTACATAATACAGATATTTACTTTGATGTCAGGGCTAGATTACAGCCTGAAACCTGTTGTGTATATTAATAAATTAAATTGCTTTTCCTCTTTTTCTCCCTCTCAACACATTTTTAAAAAAAATCCAATTAATCGATCGATTAAGTGCTAGATTAATCGATTACAAAAATAATCGATAGCTGCAGCCCTAGCTTCGGGTGTGGCATAAACGGACAAATACACACAAAAATATTTCAGAATGTCCACCTTGGGGAGTTTTCACTTAAAGAGTTGGGAAAGCAATTGAATGCTTGTCAGTGTATTAGGTCTTTGCATTCGGTTTTAAAGTGACAGCAGCCTAATAAACCTGCTGCGGACGAGGGATGTGACAGTGAGGACATTTTCCCACTGCTTAATCATTGTGTGACATGTCGAACTGACGTTGACGTTTTTCCCTCTTTTTCCACTTCAATTTTAAATCGCTTACGGTCCGTGTCCACCAGCACAGAGCAGAGCAATTTTTTTCAATGAAAGGGATAGTTCACCCAAAAAATTTTAATTATCCCATGATTTACTCTCCCTCAAGTCATCCTAGGTGTATGACATTCTTCTTTCAGACGAACACAATCAGAGTTATATTTAAAATGTCCTGGCTCTTCCAAGCTTTATAATAGTATTGACTTGATGGGCTGTTTTTTAAGTCCATAAAAGTGCATCTATCCATCATATAACTGCTCCACACGGCTCCGGGGGTTAATAAAGGCCTTACAATGTGTCTTGTAATACGGTGTGCTCATGTTGGTTTGAGCTTCTATAAGATGTAAGGAGACGCATACTTTTTACAATTTTGAAAGGCTATATAATGGCCATACTTAACAAAATTTTAACTAGTAAAAAGGAAATTATATATCTTTGATGCTCCCACATGTTGCTAGTAAGGTACCTTCATTTCAAATTTCTCATGTTGATGGGTTGTGCTTCAATAAAACAGATATATATATTTTTTAATTACTGAACATGAAATAATGAACCAGTGTGCCGCTGTATTACTGCCATTAATCCATTGGAAGGAAACCTCATTAAAGGGTAACTAAACCCCTGCTCAGAGCAATTTTTTAAAAATGCTGGAAAAGTGGGCAGAGCCCGGCGGAGACAGAGGGGATGAACCGAGGGCGGGGCTGAGCGGAGGGCGTGACCTGAGACCCGCAGTGACGGATTGATTGACAGCTGTCAGACCTGCGAGTCGCAAAAATGGAGAATGACTGGAGTGACGCCAGCTTTGCAACAGTGCGGTCATTTCTCCTACCTTCACCTGAAGTGGAGAAAGGTGGATTGTCTGTAGAAACAGACCCAGAGCCTTATCAATGCGAGCCGCTGCTCAAACTGCGTTAACTCCCGATGCCGATGATGCTAATGAAGCAGCCGCACAAGAGAACTGACCTAATCTATGAACAGTCAAATCCTTACACTGAATAACACTAAAATAGATCAGATATCTGATATACCTACGATTTTCATTCAAATGAACTGAATCAATAAGCAGCGCAGGACCAATAAGTTAAGACCTAAAAGCCTATTATAAACAGATTTCCTCAAATAAGTTAGCCAGCACGTTACGGTATTGTTGTCCGTTACCGCGGCAACCACTTGCGTGTCAGGGTTTGAAAGCGAGTCTCATGTATGAAAATGATCTGTACACATGACGGGCGGCAATAATATCGCAAAAAAGCCTGACGTGTACTGACAACTGCATTATTTAACCGTATTTTCTTCATTACAATGTTAAAGTAAGTGTCAAGTCAGTTTCATTCATAATGTTTCTACTTCATGTAACATGAGAGTTCATACTGGAGTGAATCATGTGATTGGGGGAAACATTTCTGAGGGCGTGGTGAGCTCGTGCCAGAGGCGCGGATAGTGAGCCGTTGGAGGTACCATCCTACGTCACGATGTACCACAACGTCCAATAGGAAAATTCAACTGCAGTAGCCACCTTCAACCTTAAGAGGGCAGCACTTTGGCGGTTTTACACCATATTTTATAGAATTAAAACACTTTATACTCAAATGTCAAAACATTTACTCAATAATAATAAATCAATAAACAATTAACAATTAACAATTAATCAATAAACAGCATTAACAAAGCCCCAGTATTACAGATCATTAACTAAAAAAAGTTGGTTTAGGGTTTAGTTATACTTTAAACATTACAGGGGGACAAATCTTACATTTTAAAGTATTTAGATCACATTGACGTGTGTTGAGGTGTCAAAATCCAACATGCCAGCAAAACAGAGCATTAGGATTATAATACTTTGGAAAATGTAATTTGTAGTGTATTTACCGTATGTTTTACCAGATGGGCTGTAGGCGTAGGTCTCACTGTGACGGTTCACCGCAGAATTAATCTCGTGCACACAGGTGAAGGAAACAGGTGTGCTCACGTTCACATCAAACAAACGCTTTTCATTTGAACAACACAGTGGGATCTTCAGTGTGTAGCTGTGATCACCCTCCACTGACAGCTGGAAAGAGCTCTCAATGAACCTCCTGCCAAATGAACACATCACGATCACATGCTCTCTGTCCTGCATCGGCCTGAACACTGTGATGCTGGGCACTGGGGCGTCTGAAATCACATTGACATGCTCATTAATTCCAAACTGTGCTCTAAACTAAGTCAAGATGAACGAAATCAAAATGTTATCCTGCATATTTATTTATTTAAATGTTGACTAATTTGAAGGAAATGAAACTTACCTTGGATGCGCCAATATGATGCTGTTATTTGAAAGAATACAAAAGAAAATATTGTTGTAAAAACAAAGTAGACAAAAAAGTTTTAAAATCCAGTTTGTACATTAATAGCAACAATAGTGTGAATCTGCTAACTTGCTTGGGTCCGCATGTAGGGTTGAGTGCAGATCTGGACACTCACCAGATTTTTTAAAATGGTTTTTAAGTGGTGTTCTATGCTCTACTAGGAGCTTCGTCCCATCCAAGCGGCAATCTCCCCCAGTTTCTCTTGAAGCCAATACAGAAGTGACTTAAACTGCAATTCATCGACTGGCCAATAGAGACAGACTCCAGAAGGAGCAGAATCTCATTGAGCTCATGTTAAAATGCCCAACTTTACAGCAGAAGAACACATGTTTACAGCCTGGGACAAATTTTGGTTTTGCCCTATACTAGGGATGCACCGATACCACTTTTTTCAGACCAAGTACAAGGACAAGTGCTTACATTTGGGTACTTGCCGATACCGAGTACTTAATACCATTACAGTTCTTCTAACAATGTTTTATTTTCATCAGATGTTTTTTCACTTTCTGACTGTAACAAAGTAAATACACAAATTGATGCTGTTGCTGACATTTTAACATTCAACTTGGTGTTCTCCTAAACAAACATGGCACTGCTGCCCATTTCACATAAATGTAACCTGTAACATTCAGTGGATTCCAGTACCACACAACATAGTAGCAGAACAACTGAATTAAATTATTCTGTTATCATAGCCATACAGCCCTTTTTGGAGATGAAAAGAAGCTTCTCTGCATTATCAGCTATGAGCCTGTTTCTGTTTTCATCTACAATGTGTGACACTGAGCTAGGGATGTGCGAGACTAGTCGATTAAACGTTAGTGCTGCTGCTAGACGACTTTTAAAATACTTTAAAAACGTTAGTCGTTTACATTTTTTTGGCACATTTAAGGTTTTGCTTTAAATATATATATTTTTTTTACAAAGGCTATGTTTAAATTACTGTTGTGTTAATGTTATATCTTGAAATTAATATATTATTTTGGAAAGAGTATATCTGCAGCAAAACTAAATAATTTAATTTTACCTCAGGTTTTTTACCTTTCGAGGGAACTCGCACTGCTTTATTGACATTATTGCTCTTCAGCATGCGCTCCAGGGGGCCGAGGTGTGGCGTCGGGATGCAGTGTTCAATCCCTATCTCAGGGAACAAGGGTTATATACATAACCCGAGCAGTTCCCTTTCGAGGGAACTCGCACTGCATCGGAACGACACTTTGGGGAACGAGTACTCACTAGGCCACACTGAGGGTAGTGCCTGCCCTAGTGTGAAGCCGGAGACCGGGCACAACTAGGACTGGAGCACCCTAGCACCAGGCGTCGTAGGGAGATCCAGGCTATAGAACCTGATAAAGGTGTGTGGGGTAGCCCACCCGGCCACCTCGCAGATATCCTGCAAGGGGACCCTAGAAAGAAGGGCCACCGAAGAGGCCATGCCTCTGGTGGAATGAGCCCTCACGGCCACAGGTGAAGGCAAACTGCGCACCTGGTAGGCCATGGTAATTGCCTGGACAATCCAATTACTGATCGTCTGAGTAGTCTCCCATGGCTGACCTGCTAGCAGAGCTATGATATCTGAGAACCAAACTCGAGTTGGCCAACGGGGTGCTACCAGCAGTAGACTGACCCCCTGTCGCCGGACCCTCTCCAGGATTCCCGGGAGCAGAGCAATCAGGGGAAATGCGTACAGACACAGCCTCGGCCACGTCTGAACCATGGCATCCAACCCCAGAGGGGCTGGATGCGTGAGGGAAAACCACAGTGGGCAGTGGGACGTCTCTCGAGACGCAAACAAATCCACTTCCACTGGGCCGAACCTCTTGCATATGGCCTCCACCACCTCTGGGTGGAGTTGCCACTCCCCGGGCCTCAGCCCATGCCTCGACAGGATGTCTGCTCCATGATTTTGGACCCTCGGGACATACATTGCCCTGATGGACAACAGTTTCCCTTGGGACCACAGGCGGATGTGATGCGGCAGTCTGCAAAGAGGGCGCGACCCTTAAACCCCCCTGATGGTTGATGGACGCTACGACAGACGTATTGTCTGTCCGTACCAGGACATGTTGGCCGCGAAGGTCCATGGAAAAGCTCCTGAGAGCTTTGTAGACCGCCATCATCTCCAGGCAAAATATGTGCCAGGAGGAATGACGGCCCTCCCACGGGCCCCTCGCAAAGCGACCGTCCATGACCGCGCCCCAACCAGTGAGGGAGGCGTCTGTTGAAACGGATTCCCGGCAACAGGACGCTCCCAACACTGGCCCTTGGGACAGAAACCAAGGTTTCTTCCATATGACTAGGGAACGAAGGCCACTGCGCGTTACCCTGATCATACAGAATGGATTTCCCCTCAAGGAAAGCCACCTGGTTCACTTCCGTATCAGGACATGGTGGCCGCGGAGGTCCGAGAAAAAGCTCCTCAGAGCTTTGTAGTCTGCCAGCATTTCCAGGCAGTAGATGTGCCAGAAGAAATGCCGGGTCTCCCACAGACCTCTCGCAAAGTGGCCGCCATGACCACGCCCCAGCCAGTGAGGGAGGCGTCTGTTGAAACGGATTCCCGGCAACAGGACGCTCCCAACACTGGCCCTTGGGACAGAAACCAAGGTTTCTTCCATATGACTAGGGAACGAAGGCATCTGCGCGTTACCCTGATCATACAGAATGGTTTTCCCCTCGAGGAAAACCCCTTGATTCCCAGCCACCACTGTAAGGGTCTCATGCAGCAGGCCAAGAGATATTCTGTTGGACGCAGCCGCAATGAGCCCCAGCAGTCCTTAAACTGCTTCACAGTGATGCTGTGGCCTAGCTACATTTTAGAGACCACCGCCCGTATGGACTCTATACGTGCGGGAGACAATTGTGCCCACAACGCAGAGAATCCCATACGACTCCCAGGAACACAGTTCTCTGAGAAGGCGTCAACACGCTACTGCGTGTAGAGTCTCAAAGGGCTAGGCCGCCTGGAACAACCCGATATTGGGGAACAAGGGTTATATACATAACCCGAGCAGTTTTCTCTGGCGCTCGCGGAGGCTTCAGATAAATCCACTCGGGTGAAGGAGGATTTTGAAAGCTTACACAAAACTTTTCCATTTTCTTCCATGTCAAGTCAAACTAGTATAACAATTAAGCTTGCTTAGGCTTGTTATACTACCGGGGTTAGGCTAGTCATTGCGCACATCCCTACCCAATGGAAAGTGGCTTTCTGCACTGTGTCACCCCTATTCTCTAGATAGCTACATTAAACAACCCTCTGGTGCTCCTCGGTCACAGCTTCATCGGAATGATATGAAACTTGGTGACTGTTATGGTATTAGGTATGTAAACACACAAAACAATTGAGGCCCATGATTCGAGCATGCTAAGTGGTCATAAAAAAATACTAGCGTTCATTATCTTCGGCCACAAATGACTGAGCATAGGAAATGAATGGGAAATCGGCAAAAATAAAAAAATTCACTGAATATTTGTGTGTACAATCTACAAATCGGCCACAATGCTGAAAAAAGTACACAGCAGTAAAGGGGTGACACTCTAAAACCGGGGTCGCGAGATGCGTCCATCCGGACCGCGAAGCCTTTTGACGTAATTAAATAAATAAATGCCAAATGCCATAAAATTTAAAAATTAAATCACATTTATATCAGGCAGCTCAGTAGAACCGTTTGGGTCCTATGTCGCCACAGGTTGCGACGACAGTTAGCGTTACTTTGCTCACTGTTGCTACGTTCAGACGTGCGGTCACACATGCAGTGAAGAAGAGACTGAGAGTAGAAAGCGACGCTCAAAAACAATGGCATTTTCAAAAATTGAAGATGAATGGGTGGAAAGAAATCGCATTTATTCTTCCTGCATCCTGTACAAGGCCTGTGTGTCTCATTTGCTCTGATTCTGTTGCGGTTTTAAAAAGTGGAAACCTGCTCGGGTTATGTATATAACCCTTGTTCCCTGAGAAGGGGAACGAGCACTGCATCGGGACGACGCTTTGGGGATGCTCCCTTAGCATCAGCGAATCTGAAACCAGAATGCCAACTAGGCCAATCCGATTGGCGTGCGTGATGACGTCATCGTGACGGCATACCCGGAAGTATAAAAGGGTTGCTGGAGCGTAATGGCGGTAGTAATTGCTCTGAAGCATGCGCTCCAGGCGCGCCAAGGTGTGGCGTCGGGATGCAGTGCTCGTTCCCCTTCTCAGGGAACAAGGGTTATATACATAACCCGAGCAGTTCCCTTTCGAGGGAACTCGCACTGCATCGGGACGACGCTTTGGGGAACGAGTACCCACTAGGCCACACCGAAGGGTAGCGCCTGCCCTAGTGTGAAGCCGGAGACCGGGCACAGCTAGGACTGGAGCACCCTCGCACCAGGCGTCGTAGGGAGATCCAGGCTATAAAACCTGATAAAAGTGTGTGGGGTAGCCCACCCGGCCGCCTCGCAGATATCCTGCAAGGGGACCCCAGAAAGAAGGGCCACCGAAGAGGCCATGCCTCTGGTGGAATGAGCCCTCACAGCCACAGGTGAAGGCAAACTGCGCACCTGATAGGCCATGGTAATCGCCTGGACAATCCAATTACTGATTGTCTGAGTAGACGCAGGCAATCCCTTCTTAGGTGAGCCAAAACACACCAACAGTTGTTGTGATCTCCTCCACTGTGCAGACTTCGCCAGATAAACTCTTAGAGCCCTAACCGGGCAGAGTAGGTGAAGCCTCCCTTCTTCCGCCGTCACATGAGGCGGAGGATGAAATGCCTGCAGGACCAATGACCTGACCACCCTTGATGGCACCTTAGGCACGTAGCCCGGCCTAGGGTGTAAGATGGCCTTTACTCCTCCCGGGGCAAACTCCAGGCAGGTTGGCGTTACCGCCAAGGCCTGGAGATCTCCCACTCTCCTGAGAGAGGTAATGGCAAGGAGAAAAGCCACCTTAAGGGTCAGATCCTTCGGTCCAGCCGACTCCAATGGTTCGAAGGGGGCCTCAGCCAATCCTTCGAGAACCACTGCCAGGTCCCAGGTTGGAACTCTGGACCGAGCCGCAGGCCTCATCCTCCGAGCCCCACGGAGGAATTGTACAACCAGCTGGTGCCTACCCAGAGGCCCATCACCCAAAGGAGTGTGGAAAGCCGCAATGGCAGCCACGTACACCTTGAGTGTGGACGGGGTAAGCCCTGCAGAGAAACGATCTTGGAGGAACTCCAGCACTGAAGCCACTGGGCAGTTAACTGGGTCCACCTCACGTTCTCTGCACCAAGTGGAAAATACATTCCACTTGAGGCTGTACAGTCTCCTCGTAGACGGAGCCCTGGAGCTGAGTAAGGTCTCTATCACGTCTGCCGATAGGCCAGCCTCTATGAACCTGGTCCCCTCAGGGGCCAGACCCACAGGTTCCAAATCTCCGGGCGGGGGTAAAATATCGTACCCGCCGCCTGAGATAGGAGATCCCTCCTCAGAGGAATCTCCCACGGCTGACCTGCTAGCAGAGCTATGATATCCGAGAACCAAACTCGAGTCGGCCAACGGGGTGCTACCAGAAGTAGACTGACCCCCTGTCGACGGACCCTTTCCAGGACTCCCGGGAGCAGAGCAATCGGGGGAAATGCGTACAGACGCAGCCTCGGCCACGTCTGCACCATGGCATCCAGCCCCAGCGGAGCTGGATGCGTGAGGGAAAACCACAGTGGACAGTGGGACGTCTCTCGAGACGCAAACAGATCCACTTCCACTGGGCCGAACCTCTTGCATATGGCCTCCACCACCTCTGGGTGGAGTCGCCACTCCCCGGGCCTCAGCCCCTGCCTCGACAGGATGTCTGCTCCCTGATTTTGGACCCCCGGGACATACATTGCCCTGATGGACAACAGTTTCCCCTGGGTCCACAGGAGGACTTGGCGTGCTGTCTTGTACAGAAAGCGCGACCTCAGTCCTCCCTGGCGGTTGATGTACGCTACGACAGACGTATTGTCTGTCCGTACCAGGACGTGCTGGCCTCGGAGGTGCGGGAGAAAGCTCCTGAGAGCTTTGTATACCGCCATCATCTCCAGGCAATTTATATGCCAGGAGGAATGACGGCTCTCCCATGGGCCCCTCGCAAAGCGGCCGTCCATGACCGCGCCCCAGCCAGTGAGGGAGGCGTCTGTTGAAACGGATTTCCGGCAACAAGACGCTCCCAACACTGGCCCTTGGGACAGAAACCAAGGTTTCTTCCATATGGCTAGGGAACGAGAGCATTTGCGCGTTACCCTGATCATACGGAAAGGATTCCCTCTGGGGGAAAACCCCTTGGTTTTCAACCACCACTGGATGGGTCTCATGTATAGCAGGCCAAAAGGTATTATGTTGGACGCTGCTGCCATGTGACCCAGCACTCTCTGAAAGTGCTTCACAGTGATGTTGTGGCCTAGCCTTATTCCTGAGACCATCGCCTGTATGGTCTCGACTCGCGCGGGAGACAATCGTGCCCGCATCGTTGTCGAGTCCCACACGACCCCGAGGAACGTAGTCCTCTGGGACGGCGTCAACACGCTCTTTTTCGTGTTGAGTCTCAGCCCCAAGCATTTCATGTGGTTCAGAACGACATCTCGATGCCGAACCGCCACCTCGTACGACTGGGCCAGTATGAGCCAGTCGTCGATATAATTCAGCACACGGATGCCCTGAAGTCTCATTGGAGCCAGAGCTGCATCCATGCACTTCGTGAACGTGCGTGGGGAGAGGGCTAGGCCAAAGGGAAGCACTCGATACTGGTACGCTTCGCCCCCGAAAGCGAACCTCAGGTACTTCCTGTGACATGGAAGGATGGAGATATGGAAATATGCGTCCTTTAGATCTATCGTGACGAACCAGTCCTCGGACTGGATCTGACTCACGATCATGGGAATAGTGAGCATTTTGAACCTGAAGCTCCTCAGAGACAGATTCAAAACCCTCAGATCTATAATCGGACGCAACCCTCCATCCTTTTTGGGAACTATAAAGTACCGGCTGTAGAACCCGGACTCTCTTTCCAGCGGAGAAACACGCTCTATGGCTTCCTTCGCTAGAAGAGTTTTTACTTCTAGTTCCATTACCCGAACCTGCTCGGGTATCACTGCTGTCCAGTATAACCCCCTGAATTGTGGAGGAGGAAAACCGAACTGCAGTTTGTACCCCTTTTCTACAGTACGCAGGACCCATGTAGAAATATTCGGAAGGCATTTCCATGCGCCGAAATAATCTACTATGGGAACCAGCCTCTCGAGGCTGGCGTCGGGTGTTACACGGTTCCCGTTCCCAACCTCCTGAAGCGGCTGACCGGCAGGAAGTAGTTGGGAACGGTTCTCCGTGTGCGGACGCGCGAGCTGACCAGCCGCAGGTCTTTCCAGAGGCGGCTGGTGCAGCATGCGTTCGCGGGAAATCGATGTGGCCCGAAGCGTCATAGACGGCGGGATTACCACATCGATTTTCCCAGAGCGCCGCGGAGGAAACAACCTCGGTTGTTTCTCCGCGGGGGGGACCGCTCTTAGAAGCCCAGCCGTGGCTAGGACTTCTTCCCAGCAGCCTTCCGCGCCTGAAGGACGTTCCGAAGATCGCCTTTAGGGGCTGAAGGTTGCTGCTGAGAGCGCCGCCTCTGTTGCCAGGCTCCCGGGGGAGGGGCTCTAGAAGCGACGCTCTCCTTTTGCACCTTCCGGTGCGAGGAGCTGGATGACGGCTGAGGCTGCCCGCTAGGGCCAGCCTTCCCAGGTTTAGAGCGGCGAGGGAGATACTGGTGGAAGGCTGCTGACTGTTTCTTCGCCTCCTGGTGTCTGGAAACGACGGTGTTAACCGCGTCTCCAAACAACCCAGAAGGCGAGATCGGGGAGTCCAGGAGAAAAGCTCTATCCTTCTCCTTTATCCCCGACAGATTCAGCCAGAGATGTCTCTCCACTGTCACCATGGAAGCCATGGAGCGGCCGATAGCGCGGGCCGTCTCCTTGGTGACTCGGAGAGACAAATCTGCAGCCTTCCTCAGTTCCAGAATGTCCTCCGGAGAGGGACCATCTCCCTCGTCCAACTCTTTAAGGAGGTCGGCCTGGTAGGCCTGCAGAATTGATAATGTGTGCAGGGAACCACCAGCCCGACCAGCCGCCATATATGCTTTGCCCACCAAAGATGAGGTGTCCCGACAGGGTTTGGTGGGCAAAACCGGAGCCTTAAGGGACGATGCAGAGTCGGGTGAAAGATAGCTCGCGAGAGCTTCCTCCACCCGAGGCATCGCCCCATAGCCCGCTTCGCGTGCCCCCAGAACATTGGAATAGTCCAATACTGGGGGATTGCAAACACGCGAAGAATAGGGCCGTTTCCATGATCTACACACCTCGGTGTGTAGATCCGGGAAAAAAGGCAGGCCCCGGCGAGGTGTTTGAACCCGGTGTGAGAGGAACCGGTCATCCAGCCTGCTGGGTAGCTGGATTTCCGGAGCCTCTTGTGGCCAACTTATATTTAATTTGACCACTGCCCGGGCCAACACCTCGACCAGCTCCTCTTGGGCGGGTGGATGAAGCGATGAAACAATTCCTGCTTCATCCCCCGCCTCGGTGCCTATTTCCTCCGGCTCCTCGGAACCGGAGAGAATAAGCATCGGACCTCCCACCCCGGGGGAAGAAGCCGCAGCGCGGGCTTCCACACGGGGAGGAAGATCCTCGGAACTGTCAGAGGAGGATCGGGAAAGTGCCGCAGCAGTCCCGAAACCCTCTGACAAATCCCGCTGTGAGCCCCATGATCTGCGACGCCGAGCCGCCTCAGCGACTGCGGGTCCAGAACCACGAGGCTCACGAGGCTGGCCGGCCTCATCAAACGCAGCCAGCCGAGAGCGAAGCACCCTGAGCGTCAGTTTTTCGCAGTGCTCACAAGCGGCTCCCTCGAGAGCCGCTTGGGCATGCTGGACGCCCAGGCAGTGCACACAAAGCAGGTGTGTATCCGAGCCCGACATGAACCTGGGACACGGATGCACACACTGTTTGAATTCATTCACTCTCACACTTTCCATTTTACTTTTCTCACACACTTTCACTGACAAACAACAGTAAATAGACAGACAGTAACAGATAGCGCTATGCTGAAGAGCAATAACTACCGCCATTACGCTCCAGCAACCCTTTTATACTTCCGGGTATGCCGTCACGATGACGTCATCACGCACGCCAATCGGATTGGCCTAGTTGGCATTCTGGTTTCAGATTCGCTGATGCTAAGGGAGCATCCCCAAAGCGTCGTCCCGATGCAGTGCGAGTTCCCTCGAAAGGGAACTTAAATAAAATGTTTCTTGCACTTTACATTTTTCCAACACTTGTGGCACTTTATTTTCTCCTGTTTGTGTTTCTGAATGATATTGCTAATGATATTTTACCAGTGCAATTTGAAACACAGAATAGAGCAGTGTTCAATATTAGATACATTTAGTTAAGTAGAGATTATACATATGAATAAACATAAAATGTGTTATGAGATTTCAGATTTTTTTTTTTTTAACCAGGGGGGTTTGCGTTCATTGATTTGTTATTATTTATCTCAGTTCAGCAGGAAAAAGCACTTTATTTGCTAGTAATGTTGAAATTAATGTATTTTCAGTGCAGATTTAGAGATGAAGGCATTTTTCGATCATCATATTTCTGTCAGACATGGTTACTGGTTGAATTTAGATATTTTGTACCAAAGCAACTTAAAGGACATAACAGAACTTGTAGAGGGGGCTTGAGCTTCATTAAGATAAAGAGACACAGTTTCATTATTTTTACAGTTTGAAGAGCTGAATTTATGACCATTAAACTTTTACAAGGAAATTAAAAGTCATCTTACTTTAATATCCAAAATTATGCATCAATACAACACTATAAATCTGCTGCTTACTTGACGTCGGGTAACTGGAGGAGGCTTGAGCTTCATTAAGATAAAGAGACACAGTTTCATTATTTTTACTGTTTGAAGAGCTGAATTTATGACCATTAAACCATTACAAGGACATTTAGAAACATAATGACTATTTAAAAGGAAATGAGACATGATGTACCAGTGTGTGTTAGTAATGTTCATTAATTTACAAAAAACAAAAAAAGTAATATTACTTTAATATCCAAAATTATGCATCAATACAACACTATAAATCTGCTGCTTACTTGATGTCGGGGAACTGGAGGAGGCTTGAGCTTCATTAAGATAAAGAGACACATTTTCATTATTTTTACAGTTTGAAGAGATGAATTTATGACCATTAAACCATTACAAGGAAATTTAGAAACAAAATGACTATTAAAAAGGAAATGAGACATGATGTACCAGTATGTGCTAGTAATGTTCATTCATTTACAAAAAACAAAAAAAAAGTAATCTTACTTTAATATCCAAAATTATGCATCAATACAACACTATAAATCTGCTGCTTACTTGACGTCGGGTAACTGGAGGAGGCTTGAGCTTCATTAAGATAAAGAGACACAGTTTCATTATTTTTACAGTTTGAAGAGCTGAATTTATGACCATTAAACTTTTACAAGGAAATTAAAAGTCATCTTACTTTAATATCCAAAATTATGCATCAATACAACACTATAAATCTGCCGCTTACTTGACGTCAGGTAACTGGAGGAGGCTTGAGCTTCATTAAGATAAAGAGACACAGTTTCATTATTTTTACTGTTTGAAGAGCTGAATTTATGACCATTAAACCATTACAAGGACATTTAGAAACAAAATGACTATTAAAAAGGAAATGAGACATGATGTACCAGTATGTGCTAGTAATGTTCATTAATTTACAAAAAAAGACAAAAAGTAATCTTACTTTAATATCCAAAATGATGCATCAATACAACACTATAAATCTGCTGCTTACTTGACGTCGGGTAACTGGAGGAGGCTTGAGCTTCATTAAGATAAAGAGACACATTTTCATTATTTTTACAGTTTGAAGAGATGAATTTATGACCATTAAACCATTACAAGGAAATTTGGAAACAAAATGACTATTAAAAAGGAAATGAGACATGATGTACCAGTATGTGCTAGTAATGTTCATTCATTTACAAAAAAACAAAAAAAAAGTAATCTTACTTTAATATCTAAAATTATGCATCAATACAACACTATAAATCTGCTGCTTACTTGACGTCGGGGAACTGGAGGAGGCTTGAGCTTCATTAAGATAAAGAGACACAGTTTCATTATTTTGACAGTTTGAAGAGCTGAATTTATGATCATTAAACTTTTACAAGGAAATTTAGAAACGAAAAAAGGAAACGAGACATGATGTACCAGTATGTGCTAGTAATGTTCATTCATTTTGGGTTGCCTAGCAACGAGGGGGAGAGGACGCTGGCGTTGTCTGTTCGCCGCATTTCCACCCGACTTTGGTTTAAACTTTAATGTTAGATTTAGATTTTATTTTTATTTTTTTGAACGTAACTAGTAAAATCAGTCAGCACTAATATTGGGACCGTTGCTTGGATCTTATCGTCTCAGATGACTCCACTCGGCTGTTTACAGTTGGTCGTTGGCAGTTGGTAGTTAGAATGGATTTACTCATGACAGGAGAGGACGCCCGCTGTTACGTCTAAAACTTTATTTTATGGATTGTTACGGCTTGCTTCTAATCTGAAGGACATTTACTCACCTATTGCTATCTCTTCTAAATATCGGCTGTTTGCTGGTGATCCCCATCAGCTGTCCCGTTGCAGTTTGCCCTCGAGCCTAGGACCGCTGCCCTTGCAGTACTAGCTGGGAGTTGGCTCATGTCATGGTATGGACCATCTTCTCGCTGTGCCTGACAATGCCTAGCGCTAGTCAAAACCTTTCAGCGGCCGTCATGAAGCTCAAAAATTCCATCCCGCAGCTGCTAAATTTCAACAACCGCACCATTCCGGCGTGAATTGCGGTCATTAAGGAACATGGACTTCTGCGCCGACCGCGATACATCCATAGAGGCTCTCGTCGTGGGCTTGTTTACCATCAGCCTGAACACTCTGCTTCGACCATCCCATCAATCTGGACCACTGTAGCACATCTACCGCGTCATCAGTGTATTACGGCCAATAACGAGATTCATCACCCCATCAACGCTCAAAATGGAACTTTTTAATGCACAATCCCTTACAAATAAATCATCTTTCATCCAAGACCACATCATGGATAAGGGATTAGACCTTATGTGCTTAACGGAAACATGGCATCAGCCTGCCGTTTACTCAGCACTAAATGAAGCCTGTCCCCCTGGTTACAGCTACCTTGAGAAAGTCCGTAACACTGGTCGTGGTGGTGGCTTAGCTGTAATTCATAGACAATCATTGGAGCTGTCTTTTCTCCCTTTGCCCACAGTGTCATCATTTTTTATTTATCGGCCTCCCAAAACAAATTCTGTTTTTATCACTGACTTTCTTACAACTCTCTGTTCTACTTCTGCCAACATTTTAATATTAGGATATTTTAATATTCATGTTGATACGCCCTTCTGCCACCTGACAGTTGAGTTTCTGCAATTATTGGACTGCCTCAATCTCCAACAGCATGTGGATGTCCTCACTCATTCTAGGGGGCACACTCTGGACTTGGTCATTTCCAACTCTCCTCATATTAGAAACCTCTTGGTGTATGATCTGGGTGTGTCTGACCACCAGGCCATCTCAATGGAGCTGCCACGCCCCCTTTTCATACCAAAGATACTCGTCAAATTTGCTTCAGGAACCTGAAAAAGATTAACCAAGACACTAGCTATAGACCTCCAGCAACTCTCCTCTGCTAATCTCTCCTCAGTCACGGAGTCGGTTGACTTCTACAACCAATCTCTGAGCAACATTCTGGATCTTCACATCCCTGTCAGAGCTAGAATGGTCACCTTCTCGCACTCAGCCCCCTGGTACACAGACGAACTCCGGAAGATGAAGACGGTTGGGCGTGTACTTGAGAGCCGTCTCAAGCTTTCAGGACTCACTGTTCATAGGCTAGCTTATAGAGAGCATCAGAAGGCATACGCAAGGTCCTTGAGAGATGCTCAGTCGCAGTTCTACTCTTGCATCATTAACAATAACCCTGGAAACTCCAAGAAACTTTTCTCCACTATAAACCACATCCTCAAACCGCAAACTCGCTCTTTTTCAGAAGCCACAGAAGAGAGGTGCAATAAGTTCAGGACCTTTGTTAGGAACAAAGTAGACAACATCCACTTTCACCTTTCTAGCACCTCCGCTCTGCCTGTCCCGACTGACAATCCACAGCCTGGGACATTCCAACATCTCTGCTGCTTCTCCATCATCACACAGCGCCAGATTGAGGACATCTTCAGAAAGATGAAACCATCCACCTGTGCACTGGATCCTTTTCCCACAGCCTTGGTAAAATCTAACCTCTGTGTCTTAAGTCCCCTTATAACCAAGATCATTAATCATTCCCTCCAGGCTTGCCATGTTCCTTCATCATTCAAAACTGCTATCATCAGACCACTTCTTAAAAAACCCACTTTAGACCCAGATATTACTGACAACTACAGACCCATCTCCAACCTTCCATTCCTCTCTAAGGTGCTGGAAAAAGTTGTTGCTGCAGAGCTTCAGGTCCATAAAAAAAAAAAAAACAATCTTTATGAGAAATTTCAGTCTGGTTTCCACACTGGACACCGCACTGGACACAACACAGAAACCGCTTTGGTCAGGGTCACAAAGGACCTATTGATGGCGGCAGATGCTGGTTCCCCATCCAGGGGCGTAAATCACGGGGGGGACGGGGGGACAGGACCCCCCCAATCTGAGGGCTGTCCCCCCCTAAAAACCATGCTGAGTATTGTAAATAATATAATGATATATACTTAAAATAAATGTGTAAGTAGTAAAACAATACAAAAGCAAACGGGACAAAAAATGCGTTTAAGTTTAGAAACATTTTGAGTCCCCCCTCCCCCTTGCCCCACAGTGGTTTGATCCACCGCGCACCTCAACTAACGTTACCCATTGAACGTAAAAAAAACTACCACCACAAGTTTGGGGAGAGAACAAAGCTCTTCAGACAGCAGTTGTAAAACTCCAGTAAGCTGTCAATACTATTTTATTCACTTTAAACATCAGATGAAGTGACTCTTTTCTCTTTAATACAGATTAGGCAAAACACTGTTAGCGTCACTTGCCCACCGCGGCACCGCCCCGGGCCACCGTTGTTTTCATTTTTATAGTAATAAAATAATTTTGTTTAGTTAGAGAACAGACACAACAATTAAAAACTGAACGTGTCTGCTCAATACAGCACGAGCCGAACGAGAGTCAGATTTCATTCATCATTAGAGCAAACAGCTGACAGACAAGATGATCGCGGAAGTTTTGGTTTCAAAGCGAAATGTAAAAGTGCCTATTTAAGGGAGTGTGTCATTGTACTGTTTTCTTGCTGTGTTTTTCATTAAGAATAATAGGCTAATGAACCCATAATTCAAGCAACCCACCCTCGAATTGGCGCTAATTCTAAATCTAAAGTAGCCTATATGCGCGCGGCGCTCTGTCAGATCTGTGTTGGGTTTTGCTCAATATGATAAGTGGCAGATCAGAGGGCTTGCTGCAGTTGAATATCTAAAGATCTGAATATCATAGTATAAAATACTATGTGGAGGATGCAAGATCATTTTAAATAATATGACTGTGTGGTGAACCTACTCATATTTAAACAACTATTGCTTTGTGTTGTTGGTCAGATAAAATGACAGAGAAAAGAAAAACGGACATTAGATAATTATTCAGTGCACCAAAACGCCAAATAAGCACAATTTTTTTTTTTTTTTTTTGTGGTACACATATCCTTACAAGTACGATTTTGGCTATATTATTTGTGTCCCCTTCAAAAATTGCTCTTAAGAAATTTCATGTTTATCGTCCCCCCCTATTGTTAGATAAAATTTACGCCCCTGTCCCCATCCTTTCTCATCCTCCTGGACTTATCTGCAGCTTTCGATACGGTTGATCATAACATCCTCCTTCACCGCTTACATTCCACCATCTGGCTCTCTGACTCTGTCCACAACTGGTTCTCATCGTATCTCACTGGTAGAACTGTATATGTTGCATTGGGAGAAGCTACATCCCTGTCACACAACATCACCTGCGGTGTCCCTCAAGGCTCAGTGCTCGGCCCCATCCTGTTCATTCTCTACATGCTCCCCCTTGGCCGTGACACTCAACTTTACCTAAGGACAAATTCTTCCCCCTCTGCTGTCCTCACTCCATCCATTTTGATCACTTGCCTGGATGAGATAAAGGTGTGGATGAAGCAAAACTTTCTGCAGCTAAACAGCTCCAAGACCGAAGCAATCCTAGTCGGCACTCCACTTCAGGTCTGGAAAATTCGTTATCACCAGCATTGCTTTCTCTGATCAGGACATTCCACTTTCCACATCAGTCACCAACCTGGGGGTCAGAATGGAATCCCAACTTACTTTTGAAGCCCACATCAAGCGTCTGTGTAAGACCTCCTTCCTCCACCTCAGAAATATTGCCAAACTTCATCCCTTACTAACACTGGCAGATGCGGAGAAGCTTGTCCACGCCTTTGTCTCCTCCAGGCTGGACTACTGCAATGCGCTCCTTATCGGGATCCCTTGCAAAAATCTCCAGAAGCTGCAGTATATTCAGAACAACGCTGCTAGGATCCTGATGAGGGTGCGCAAATACGACCATATCACCCCCATTCTCAAATCTCTCCACTGGCTTCCTGTCTCGTTCAGGATTGAGTATAAGATCTCCCTCCTCACTCATCAGTGCATCCATGGTGGCGCACCCACCTATCTCAAGTAACTCCTCACCACACAAACATTCACACGTAACCTCCAGTCTGTTATAACATATCTTCTCAAAACTCTCACAACCAAACTCTGTACTATGGGAGATCGGGCCTTCTGCTCAGCAGCCCCTCGTCTGTAGAATGCTCTCCCTGACCACTTGCGGATCCCACAGACTGTTGATGCTTTTAAATGTGGTCTTAAAACCCACCTTTTTAGCAGAGCTTTCGATTAATTTGTTACTTTAATTTTTCAGTTGTATTTATTCTTATTTTATTTATTTTTTTATTGTTTTAAATCTGTAGCACTTTGAGATTTTGTTTAATGTAAAGTGCATTATAAATAAAATGTATTATTATTATTTACAAACAAAAAAAAGTCATCTTACTTTAATATCCAAAATTGTGCATCAATACAACCAGTCCCTCCTGAAAAACGCGATTATGCGATCGCATGATTTAATGCATAATCAGCCAAAGTCCGCATATTTATGTGGGGGCCGCATTTTTTCAAATTCGGCGCACTTTCGCCGCGTAAACTGCCTATTTCCGCGTGCAAAATATGCGGGGCTAGCATGATTTCATAATCCCCACATTTTCGTTACAAAAAAGTCATATATATTAGCAGAAAGTTGAAAAATGTTAGTTTACTTCACACAAGAGCCTCCATTTCCCCCCATGGGAACATTTTGAAGTGACGTAATTACCCGACGTGAACGTCATCTAAAAAATGCAAACCCCGTGGTGAAACCATAGATATCGGTGAAACCATGATGAAGCACGCAAATACCCATTTGCCAACAAAAATAACAGCAAAAGGCCGCGCAAAGCTGTTTCCCGGTATGTTGACCAATTAAAAAAAACAGCATCAAGCGTTATGAATCAGTGAGTCGATTCAGCGGTTTCGATTGCCAAAGTCATGTATTTCAGCAGTTTGAATCGAATCATGAATCACTGATTCATAACGCTTCGAAGCTTCATGATGCTGTTTTTGAAATAGGTCATCACTATATAAGTCTTTATTTAGGATTTTTTTTGTGCACAAAAACTATTCTCGTCGCTTCATAAAGTTATTGTAGACCCACTGTAGTGAGATGGACTTTGTAACAACGTCTTTAGTGCCTTTTATGGGTCTTGAGAGTGTAAAGTGCATTGTGCCAATGGAGGCCTTTCTGAGCCATCGGATTTCAACAAAAATATCTTCATTTGTGTTCTGAAGATGAACAGAGGTCTTATGGGTGTCGAACGACATGAGAAGTCATTAATGACAGAATTTTCATTTTTGGGTGAACTAACCCTTTAAGAGATTGCACTTTGTGCATTGGAAGCACTCAAATGTCTGTTTGTATAGCTACCTCTGTAAAACAGGAAGTTATTTATTCATTTTTTTTCATAAATTGTAGCATATTCCTTTTTTAAAGCTACAGAACTTGTTTGACTCAATGTTTTGTACATTTTAGCCATGTGTTTATTAAGGTCTTCAATAAAACAAGATGAGAACTTAAATATTCCCAGCACTTTCAGTGATGTAGTGCTTTTTTTCTCTTTTTCATCAAACTGCAGTTTTTGCAAGTTCCCGCAATTTTATCGCATAAAATTGCATGCATATCCCGCATTTTCCATCGCATTTTTTAAGAAAACGTGCCGCATAATCAAGGATTTTTACCTGCAACAATCACTGAAAGGACTGTACAACACTATAAATCTGCTGCTTACTTGACGTCAGGTAACTGGAGGAGGCTTGAGCTTCATTAAGATAAAGAGACACAGTTTCATTATTTTTACAATTTGAAGAGCTGAATTTATGACCATTAAACCATTACAAGGACATTTAGAAACAAAATGACTATTAAAAATGAAATGAGACATGATGTACCAGTATGTGCTAGTAATGTTCATCAATTTACAAAAAACTAAAAAAGTCATACTTTAATATCCAAAATTATGCATCAATACAACACTATAAATCTGCTGCTTACTTGACGTCAGGTAACTGGAGGAGGCTTGAGCTTCATTAAGATAAAGAGACACAGTTTCATTATTTTTACAATTTGAAGAGCTGAATTTATGACCATTAAACCATTACAAGGACATTTAGAAACAAAATGACTATTAAAAAGGAAATGAGACATGATGTACCAGTATGTGCTAGTAATGTTCATCAATTTACAAAAAACTAAAAAAGTCATACTTTAATATCCAAAATTATGCATCAATACAACACTATAAATCTGCTGCTTACTTGATGTCGGGTAACTGGAGGAGGCTTGAGCTTCATTAAGATATAGAGAGACACAGTTTCATTATTTTTACAGTTTGAAGAGCTGAATTTATGACCATTAAACCATTACAAGGAAATTTAGAAACAAAATGACTATTAAAAAGGAAATGAGACATGATGTACCAGTTTGTGCTAGTAATGTTCATTCATTTACAAAAAAACAAAAAAAAGTAATCTTACTTTAATATCCAAAATTATGCATCAATACAACACTATAAATCTGCTGCTTACTTGACGTCGGGTAACTGGAGGAGGCTTGAGCTTCATTAAGATAAAGAGACACAGTTTCATTATTTTGACAGTTTGAAAAGCTGAATTTATGACCATTAAACCATTACAAGGACATTTAGAAAAGAAAAAAGGAAACGAGACATGATGTACCAGTATGTGCTAGTAATGTTCATTCATTTTGGGTTGCCTAGCAACGAGGGGGAGAGGACGCTGGCGTTGTCTGTTCGCCGCATTTCCACCCGACTTTGGTTTAAACTTTAATGTTAGATTTAGATTTCATTTGTATTTTTTTGACCGTAACTAGTAAAATCAGTCAGCACTAATATTGGGACCGTTGCTTGGATCTTATCGTCTCAGATGACTCCACTCGGCTGTTTACAGTTGGTCGTTGGCAGTTGGTAGTTAGAATGGATTTACTCATGACAGGAGAGGACGTCTACATTTTTGTTACGTCTAAATACGTAACTTAATACGTAATTTTTGTTAAGTCTAAATACGTCTAAAACTTTATTTTATGGATTGTTACGGCTTGCTTCTAATCTGAAGGACATTTACTCACCTATTGCTATCTCTTCTAAATATCGGTTTTTAAGTGCTTCGTCCCATCCAAGCGGCAATCTCCCCCAGTTTCTCTTGAAGCCAATACAGAAGTGACTTAAACTGCAATTCATCGACTGGCCACTAGAGACAGACTCCAGAAGGAGCAGAATCTCATTGAGCTCATGTTAAAATGCCCAACTTTACAGCAGAAGAACACATGTTTACAGCCTGGGACAAATTGTGGTTTTGCCCTATACTAGGGATGCACCGATACCACTTTTTTTCAGACCAAGTACAAGTACAAGTGCTTACATTTGGGTACTTGCCGATACCGAGTACTTAATACCATTACAGTTCTTCTAACAATGTTTTATTTTCATCAGATGTTTTTTCACTTTCTGACTGTAACATAGTAAATACACAAATTGATGCTGTTGCTGACATTTTAACATTCAACTTGGTGTTCTCCTAAACAAACATGGCACTGCTGCCCATTTCACATAAATGTAACCTGTAACATTCAGTGGATTCCAGTACCACACAACATAGTAGCAGAACAACTGAATTAAATTATTCTATGTTATCATAGCCATACAGCCCTTTTTGGAGATGAAAAGAAGCTTCTCTGCATTATCAGCTATGAGCCTGTTTCTGTTTTCATCTACAATGTGTGACACTGAGCTAGGGATGTGCGAGACTAGTCGATTAAACGTTAGTGCTGCTGCTAGACGACTTTTAAAATACTAACGTTAGTCGTTTACATTTTTTTGGCACATTTAAGGTTTTGCTTTAAATATATATATTTTTTTTACAAAGGCTATGTTTAAATTACTGTCGTGTTAATGTTATATCTTGAAATTAATATATTATTTTGAAAAGAGTATATCTGCAGCAAAACAAAATAATTTAATTTTACCTCAGGTTTTGCATCCGTTGGTTCCCTTTCGAGGGAACTCGCACTGCATCGGAAATGACACTTTGGGGATGATCCCTTTGCATCAGCGAATCTGAAGTCAGAATGACAACTAGGCCAATCCGATTTGCATGCGTGATGACGTAACTGTGACGGCATACCCGGAAGTATAAAAGGGGATCTAGAACGTAATGTCGGCAGTTATTGCTCTTCAGCATGCGCTCCAGGCGCGCCGAGGTGTGGCGTCGGGATGCAGTGTTCAATCCCTATCTCAGGGAACAAGGGTTATATACATAACCCGAGCAGTTCCCTTTCGAGGGAACTCGCACTGCATCGGAACGACACTTTGGGGAACGAGTACTCACTAGGCCACACTGAGGGTAGCGCCTGCCCTAGTTTGAAGCCGGAGACCGGGCACAACTAGGACTGGAGCACCCTAGCACCAGGCGTCGTAGGGAGATCCAGGCTATAGAACCTGATAAAGGTGTGTGGGGTAGCCCACCCGGCCGCCTCGCAGATATCCTGCAAGGGGACCCCAGAAAGAAGGGCCACCGAAGAGGCCATGCCTCTGGTGGAATGAGCCCTCACGGCCACAGGTGAAGGCAAACTGCGCACCTGGTAGGCCATGGTAATTGCCTGGACAATCCAATTACTGATTGTCTGAGTAGACGCAGGCAATCCCTTCCTGGGTGAGCCAAAACACACCAAAAGTTGTTGCGATCTCCTCCACTGTGCAGACTTCGCCAAATAAACTCTGAGAGCCCTAACCGGGCAGAGTAGATGAAGTCTCCCCTCTTCCGCCGTCACGTGAGGCGGAGAATGGAATGCCTGCAGAACCAATGACCTGACCACCCTTGATGGCACCTTAGGCACGTAGCCCGGCCTAGGGTGTAAGATGGCCTTTACTCCAGCCGGGGCAAACTCCAGGCAGGTTGGCGTTACCGCCAAGGCCTAGAGATCTCCCACTCTCCTGAGAGAGGTAATGGCAAAGAGAAAAGCCACCTTAAGGGTCAGGTTCTTTGGTTCAGCTGACTCCAATGGCTCGAAGGGGGCCTCAGCCAAGCCTTCGAGAACCACTGCCAGGTCCCAGGTTGGAACTCTGGAACAAGCCGCAGGCCTCATCCTCCGAGCCCCACGCAGAGGCCCATCACCCATAGGAGTGTGGAAAGCCGCAATGGTAGCCACGTACACCTTGAGTGTGGACGGGGTTAGACCCGCAGAGAAGCGATCTTGGAGGAACTCCAGCACTGAAGCCACTGGGCAGTTAACTGGGTCCACCTCACGCTCCCAGCACCAAGTGGAAAATACATTCCACTTGAGGCTGTACAGTCTCCTCGTAGACGGAGCCCTGGAACTGAGTAAGGTCTCTATCACCTCTGCCGATAGGCCAGCCTCTAGATACCTGGTCCCCTCAGGGGCCAGACCCACAGGTTCCAAATCTCCGGGTGGGGGTAAAATATCGTACCCGCCGCCTGAGATAGGAGATCCCTCCTCAGAGAAATCTCCCATGGCTGACCTGCTAGCAGAGCTATGATATCCGAGAACCAAACTCGAGTTGGCCAACGGGGTGCTACCAGCAGTAGACTGACCCCCTGTTGCCGGACCCTCTCCAGGATTCCCGGGAGCAGAGCAATCGGGGGAAATGCGTACAGACGCAGCCTCGGCCACGTCTGAACCATGGCATCCAACCCCAGAGGGGCTGGATGCGTGAGGGAAAACCACAGTGGGCAGTGGGACGTCTCTCGAGACGCAAACAAATCCACTTCCACTGGGCCGAACCTCTTGCATATGGCCTCCACCACCTCTGGGTGGAGTTGCCACTCCCCGGGCCTCAGCCCCTGCCTCGACAGGATGTCTGCTCCCTGATTTTGGACCCTCGGGACATACATTGCCCTGATGGACAACAGTTTCCCTTGGGACCACAGGCGGATGTGATGCGGCAGTCTACAAAGAGGGCGCGACCTCAAACCCCCCTGATGGTTGATGGACGCTACGACAGATGTATTGTCTGTCCGTACCAGGACATGTTGGCCGCGAAGGTCCGGGGAAAAGCTCCTGAGAGCTTTGTAGACCGCCATCATCTCCAGGCAATTTATGTGCCAGGAGGAATGACGGCCCTCCCACGGGCCCCTCGCAAAGCGACCGTCCATGACCGCGCCCCAACCAGTAGGGAGGCGTCTGTTGAAACGGATTCCCGGCAACAGGACGCTCCCAACACTGGCCCTTGGGACAGAAACCAAGGTTTCTTCCATATGACTAGGGAACGAAGGCCACTGCGCGTTACCCTGA
This sequence comes from Gobio gobio, assembly GCF_949357685.1. Classification (NCBI taxonomy): domain Eukaryota; kingdom Metazoa; phylum Chordata; class Actinopteri; order Cypriniformes; family Gobionidae; genus Gobio; species Gobio gobio. The sequence continues at coordinate 54,220,773 of NC_137116.1, forward strand.
TCATACAGAATGGATTTCCCCTCAAGGAAAGCCACCTGGTTCACTTCCGTATCAGGACATGGTGGCCGCGGAGGTCCGGGAAAAAGCTCCTCAGAGCTTTGTAGACCGCCAGCATTTCCAGGCAGTAGATGTGCCAGAAGAAATACCGGGTCTCCCACAGACCTCTCGCAAAGCGGCCGCCATGACCACGCCCCAGCCAGTGAGGGAGGCGTCTGTTGAAACGGATTCTCGGCAACAGGACGCTCCCAACACTGGCCCTTGGGACAGAAACCAAGGTTTCTTCCATATGACTAGGGAACGAAGGCATCTGCGCGTTACCCTGATCATACAGAATGGTTTTCCCCTCGAGGAAAACCCCTTGATTCCCAGCCACCACTGTAAGGGTCTCATGCAGCAGGCCAAGAGATATTCTGTTGGACGCAGCCGCAATGAGCCCCAGCAGTCCTTAAACTGCTTCACAGTGATGCTGTGGCCTAGCTACATTTTAGAGACCACCGCCCGTATGGACTCTATACGTGCGGGAGACAATTGTGCCCACAACGCAGAGAATCGCATACGACTCCCAGGAACACAGTTCTCTGAGAAGGCGTCAACACGCTACTGCGTGTAGAGTCTCAAAGGGCTAGGCCCCCTGGAAGAACCCGATATTGGGGAACAAGGGTTATATACATAACCCGAGCAGTTTTCTCTGGCGCTCGCGGAGGCTTCAGTTAAATCTCCACTTGGGTGAAGGAGGATTTTGAAAGCTTACACAAAACTTTTCCATTTCCTTCCATGTCAAGTCAAACTAGTATAACAATTAAGCTTGCTTAGGCTTGTTATACTACTGGGGTTAGGCTAGTCATTGCGCACATCCCTACTAAACAGCCCTTCAATTTTGGCACTCACTACCGAGAGGTATCTGCCTCACGAGCGGTTAAGCTTGGTTTATACTCGCCGTGTCCGCACTAGCGCTTGGGTGCGCGCGGCAATAATGACGCCATACTATGGCAGTCGCGCGCTTTGAGAGCGCGAGAACCCTTTGCACTTGGCGCCGTGGTGTGCGGGTGTGCACAGCGAATTATGTAACTTTCTCGCGGCTCCGTATCCGAAAATGCGTTGCCATAAAGTGGTATCGGGAGCGGTTGTATTGGGGTAGTTTTATGAGTACGAGTACGAGTACTTGACAACAGTATCGAGTACTTGACAACAGTAAAACAGTATTCCCAGACTTTCTAGAACCCAGTTGAAAGTGGCTTTCTCACCCCAGTGTGTGAACCCTTTTTGTTGCAGGGCACCTTCAGGAGTGCTAGAGTCTTGAGATCTGGATTAGATGGTGATTTCAAGTGGTTATAGCTAAAAACCTTTTGGGCTCCCCTTGATTCGCAGGTTTTCAGGGTTTGGTGTGCAGTAGAACCCTTCCCTACTGCTGGGATTTCTTTCAGTGAGGGTCGTCCACCCCCTGTGAGAGAGCTTGACATGATTCCTGTTTAGTGGCTCTGTCTAGTGGTGTGATTTATGCTTTTTACAAGCGCCCCTTAATTCACGAGTTCGCACTTGCATATAATTTATAGAGAGTAATTCAATACGTATTTGGCGTGCTGTCCGGGGGGAGGGCTTCAAACTCGGAATTAGGCCCGAACCCAGAGTACCCCCCGAATATGTAAGTGTTTTTAGAGTTAAAAGGTGTGGCGAAGGGGTGGTGGAAGGGTTGCTGATAACTGTCAACAAACGGAAGTAGGACTACTGCGTGTATATATATACCTCTATTGTTGATTAGCTGAGTGCTCTCCACCTGTGTCAATTATCTGAACGTGCTTCTCCTGAAACTTGTTACTAAAACATAATTTAGTGAGTCTTCAGGGTTTAGCGTGGAGTAGAACTCTTAAACACACTGATTAAACTCAGGCCGATCTCTAGAACCTGACAAGAAGTGGTATTTCACCACTTTTTTGTTGTAGGGCACCTTTCGGGAGTGCTGGAGTCTTGAGACCTTGGTACGGGAATGCAGTAATTTGAGTTGTTGCAGCTAGTGCTCCACTGGCTCCCCTTGATAAGCAGTTTCCTGGGGTCAAGTATAAAGTATTCCCTTCCATACTGTTCAGGGTTCCTAATTAGGGTCCTCTGCTCCCCTGGTCAGATTCCTTGAATCACATTCTCTAGTAGGGGTGGCACGGTTCACAAAACCCACGGTTCGGTTCGTATCACGGTTTTAGGGTAACGGTTTTCGGTTCTGTACGGTGCTTGTTGTTGTTGTTTTTTCTTTTAAATCATTAACACTCCAGAAATGTACTTCAGCATATGATATATAGCTTAATTATCCACAATTTAGGATATAGTATTAACAAAATTGTTATATCATGTAGAAGTTGTTTCCTAACTGGCTGTCTCCTGCTTACGCTGTCTACCGAGTCCGACACATTGGTGTAACATTTTTCATGTTAAAGGGAAATTGAAAATGAAAATTCTGTCATCATTTACTCACCCTCAAGTTGTTCCAAACCTGTATGAATTTCTTTATTCTGCTGAACACAAAAGAAGATATTTTGAAGAACGTTTGTAACAAAGCAAAGAGAGCAACCATTGACTACCACAGTATTTATTTCCCTACTATGGTAGTCAATGGTAGTCAATCTGTTTGGTTACCAGCATTCTTCAAAATATCTTCTTTTGTGTTCAGCAGAACAAAGAAACTCATACAGGTTTGGAACAACTTGAGGGTGAGTAAATGATGACAGAATTTTCAGTTTTGGGTGAACTATCCCTTTGTTAATCATGTAAATTTTTATCCAAACAATGCACTGTGGCTTTAATTCAGCGTGAGAAGCTGACATTGATTAACATGAAAAATAACAAATGACACCATGAAATCATGTAGTGAAGTGTTCCGTGTGTTTCACAATCACCATATGACATCAAGCGCTGTGAAAAAAATTATAAAATGCACGAAAACACAACACTGCCAGAAGTTTTTGCCCAAACTTCAAAGGCCTGTTTAAATGATTAAAACTATAAGCATATCTTAACTTTAATGTTACATTTATCATGTGAACTACTTAGGCTATATACAACATGTTAAATGCATGTGTGTTTGGGACAGAGGGGAACACGTCGCATTTGCAGCAGATATGCTGCCCATCATAAATCAAAGCACGATACAGACTGGGGTCGGAGGAGAACACCGGAAAATGGGACAGAATGGACAATATTCGTCTGTATTTGCAATACACCGTTCTCCATACACACTGCTTCTGCCCTGCCAATGTGCATCCTCCAACTCCGGACAGCCTTCCTTATCTCTCCCACTTGCCATTTCTACACGACCTGACCTGCAGCACTCCACTTTTACTGTCTTTTTTTTCTTTTGCTGTATGTCCACACACACCTCTTATTTCTCGCGAAAAGGTTACCCACTGTCTGAGGTAACATTCAGGCACGAGGCTACAATGCGTATGCGTCGAACCTTGCGACGCACACACACTCCGATCCGAGACAAGCGAACCGAATGGTTCTTTCATGTACTGTGTCACCCCTATTCTCTAGATAGCTACATTAAACAACCCTCTGGTGCTCTTCGGTCACAGCTTCATCGGAATGATATGAAACTTGGTGACTTTTATGGTAAAACCGGGGTCGCGAGATGCGTCCACCCGGACTGCGAAGCCTTTCGACGTAATTAAATAAATAAATGCCAAATGCCATAAAATAAAATAAAAATCACATTTATATAAGGCAGCTCAGTAGAACCGTTTGGGTCCTATGTCGCTACAGGTTGCGACGACAGTTAGCGTTACTTTGCTCACTGTTGCTACGTTCAGACGTGCGGTCACACATGCAGTGAAGAAGAGACTGAGAGCAGAAAGCGACGCTCAAAAACAATGGCATTTTCAAAAATTAGGAAATTTGACGCTGAAAACCGAGTTTTCCGAGATGAATGGGTGGAAAGAAATCGCATTTATTCTTCCTGCATCCTGTACGAGGCCTGTGTGTCTCATTTGCTCTGATTCTGTTGCGGTTGTCAAAAGTGGAAACATTAAATAAAATGTTTCTTGCACTTTAAATTTTTCCAACACTTGTGGCACTTTATTTTTGCCTGTTTGTGTTTCTGAATGATATTGCTAATGATATTTTACCAGTGCAATTTGAAGCACAGAAGAGAGCAGTGTTCAATATTAGAGACATTTCGTTAAGTAGAGATTATACATGTGAATAAACATAAAATGTGTTATGAGATTTCAGATTTTTTTTTTTTTTAACCTGGGGGGTTTGCGTTCATTGATTTGTTATTATTTATCTCAGTTCAGCAGGAAAAAGCACTTTATTTGCTAGTAATGTTGAAATGAATGTATTTTCAGTGCAGATTTAGAGATGAAGGCATTTTTCGATCATCATATTTCTGTCAGACATGGTTACTGGTTGAATTTAGATATTTTGTACCAAAGCAACTTAAAGGACATAACAGAACTTGTAGAGGGGGCTTGAGCTTCATTAAGATAAAGAGACACAGTTTCATTATTTTTACAGTTTGAAGAGCTGAATTTATGACCATGAAACTTTTACAAGGAAATTAAAAGTCATCTTACTTTAATATCCAAAATTATGCATCAATACAACACTATAAATCTGCTGCTTACTTGATGTCGGGTAACTGGAGGAGGCTTGAGCTTCATTAAGATAAAGAGACACAGTTTCATTATTTTTACAGTTTGAAGAGCTGAATTTATGACCATTAAACCTTTACAAGGAAATTTAGAAACAAAATGACTATTAAAAAGGAAATGAGACATGATGTACCAGTATGTGCTAGTAATGTTCATTCATTTACAAAAAACAAAAAAAAGTAATCTTACTTTAATATCCAAAATTATGCATCAATACAACACTATAAATCTGCTGCTTACTTGACGTCGGGTAACTGGAGGAGGCTTGAGCTTCATTAAGATAAAGAGACACAGTTTCATTATTTTTACTGTTTGAAGAGCTGAATTTATGACCATTAAACCATTACAAGGAAATTTTGAAACAAAATGACTATTAAAAAGGAAATGAGACATGATGTACCAGTATGTGCTAGTAATGTTCATTCATTTACAAAAAACTAAAAAAAATAATCTTACTTTCATATCCAAAATTATGTATCAATACAACACTATAAATCTGCTGCTTACTTGTCATCTGGTAATATGATCTCCTCCTGGAGGGGGTTTGAGCTTCATTAAGATAAAGAGACACAGTTTCATTATTTTTACAGTTTGAAGAGCTGAATTTATGACCATTAAACCATTACAAGGAAATTTAGAAACAAAATGACTATTAAAAAGGAAATGAGACATGATGTACCAGTATGTGCTAGTAATGTTCATTAATTTACAAAAAAAAAAAGTAATCTTACTTTAATATCCAAAATTATGCATCAATACAACACTATAAATCTGCTGCTTACTTGTCATCTGGTAATGTGATCTCCTCCAGGAGGGGGTTTGAGCTTCATTAAGATAAAGAGACACAGTTTCATTATTTTTACAGTTTGAAGAGCTGAATTTATGACCATTAAACTTTTACAAGGAAATTAAAAGTCATCTTACTTTAATATCCAAAATTATGCATCAATACAACACTATAAATCTGCTGCTTACTTGACGTCGGGGAACTGGAGGAGGCTTGAGCTTCATTAAGATAAAGAGACACAGTTTCATTATTTTTACAGTTTGAAGAGCTGAATTTATGACCATTAAACCTTTACAAGGACATTTAGAAACGTCTCGGTTACGGATGTAACCCTCGTTCCCTGAGGAGGGAACGGAGACGTAACGTTAGTGACTAACGAATGGGGGTTTCGCTTAGAAGCCTATCAACTTCGAGTTTAGAGAAAACGCCCAATGGCGTGCCAATGCCATGGGGCATGCGGAATTTGCATACGTAACTCCGCCTCACCGCGTGAGTATATAAGGAAGTACGTGGCAATATCGCATTATGTTACCTGCTTGAGGAGCCAAGACTGAACTCCTGCGTTCCAGGTAGCACAGCTGATGTGGCAACGGGACGTTACGTCTCCGTTCCCTCCTCAGGGAACGAGGGTTACATCCGTAACCGAGACGTTCCCTTTCGTTCAGTCACTACGACGTAACGTTAGTGACTAACGAATGGGGGTCCCAATATAATCCCGCCACTCAGCTGTCTTCCAGCGCCCTGCGTAAGTGTGAGTACCCTGTCGTAAGACTAGTACGGACGAAGGACTCCCACTTAACACAGGAATACCAAGGTACACTGGGAAGCATATCCCAGTGAGGGAATGCCAAAAACGCCTGCCCGTGGGGAGGACTTAAGAGACACATATGAGCCGGTAGGGGCTGCATATGGAAGATATCTAGGGTACCAGCCGAAGGTGGATTTTTAACCCTAGGGGTGGCGGGGACACGCCAAGGGAAGAAACCCGCTCACTGCGGAGACTTACGGTGAAATACACATGTGGGGGTCGCCGGAGGGAACCGTGCACATGGGGCACCTGGCCGGACATGAGGGTCTGGGCTCGAAAGGGCAGACTGAACTGATGTCGGCGTCGACAGTGCTGGAGGAGCTCAGGGCTCTCGGGGAGCTCATCTGAGGAAATATCGCACATATCCAGTCCGTGGAGTGGAGTGGCGAGCAAGCGAAGACACCTGAACCTGGCCCATCACCGGCCCCTCGGGGGGGGGGTGAGTACATAGTCGGACACTGGCTCCACTCGGAGATTGTAGAATCTGGCGAATGTGTTGGGTGTCGCCCAGCCTGCAGCTCTGCAGATGTCTGCTAGCGAGGCGCCATGCGCTAGAGCCCAAGAGGAGGCCACACTCCGGGTGGAGTGTGCCTTCACACCAAGGGGACATGGTCGGCCTTGCTGCTGGTAAGCCAAAGCAATGGTGTCCACTATCCAGTGAGACAGCCTTTGCTTTGAGAGAGCACTTCCCTTCCGCTCTCCACCATAACAGACAAGAGCTGGTCTGAGGTCCTGAAACACTGCGTCATGTCTACGTAGGCGCGGAGGGCGCGTACTGGACAGAGCAATGCCAAGGCTGGGTCTGCCTCCTCCAAAGGCAGCGCTTGCAGGTTCACCACCTGGTCCTTAAACGGAGTGGTGGGAACCTTGGGCACATATCCAAGCCGGGGTCTCAGGATCACGTGAGAGTTAGCCGGCCCGAATTCCAGGCACGCTTCGTCAACCGAAAATGCCTGCAGGTCCCCGACCCTCTTGACTGAGGCCAATGCGGTCAGCAGAGCCGTCTTCATAGACAGAAACTTAATATCAACCGACCGCAAAGGCTCAAAGGGAGGCCTCAGCAGAGCAGTTAACACTACTGCGAGGTCCCAAGAGGGTACGAGAGGAGAGCGAGGAGGATTCAGTCTCCTGGCTCCCCTCAGAAACCTGATGACCAGGTCGTGCTGACTTACCTTCTTGTTCTCCAGGAGATCGTGGTGGGCAGATATTGCGGCCACATATACTTTGAGGGTGGAGGGAGACAGCCTTCGCTCCAGCCCCTCTTGGAGAAACTCAAGCACGGACCCGATCGGGCATTTCCAGGGGTCTTCTTGGCGGGAAGAGCACCAGGTGACGAAGAGGTTCCACTTCAACGCATAGGCATGCCGAGTGGACTCTGCCCTAGCGGAAGTGATGGTGGCGACCACCGTAGGTGGTAGGCCACTCAAACCTGCCGCGTCCCGTCTAGGAGCCACACGTGGAGGCTCCAGAGGTCGGGACGCGGGTGCCAAAGGGTGCCCCGTCTCTGAGTAAGGAGGTCCGGTCTCAGAGGAATAGGCCAGGGAGGGGCTGTCGCAAGGAGTATGAGTTCGGGGAACCAGGTCCGGCCGTGCCAGTACGGGGCGACCAAAAGGACCTGCTCCTTGCCCTCCCTGATCTTGCACAGGAGCTGTGCGAGTAGGCTCACTGGGGGGAACGCATATTTGCGTAGGCCCCGCGGCCAGCTGTGCGCCAGTGCATCCGTGCCGAGCGTGCCCTCGGTCAGGGAATAATACAGGCTGCAGTGGGAAGAGTCGTGGGAGGCAAACAGATCTACCTGTGCGTCGCCGAACTGTTCCCAAATCAGCTGAACCGTCCGGGGATGGAGTCTCCATTCTCCCGGGAGAGGCTGAAACCGCGAGAGCTCGTCGGCTGCGTGGTTCAGGACTCCCGGAATATGGACAGCACGAAGGGACCTCAGGCGCTTCTGACTCCATAGGATGAGATGGCGGGCGAGTTGAGACATACGGCGGGAGCGTAGACCGCCCTGGTGGTTGATGTACGCTACTACGGCCGTGTTGTCTGTCCGGACAAGCACATGTTGACCCTTCAGCAGCGCTCGGAAGCGGTGCAGGGCGAACCGTACTGCCAGCAACTCGAGGCAATAGACATGCAGGAGGCGCTGGGGTCCTGTCACGGAGCCCGCGGCTGCTTTTCCATTGCACATGGCACCCCAGCCCGTGGCAGAGGCATCCGTCGATACGACAACATGCCTGGAAACTCGTTCTAAGGGCACACCGGCCCGTAGAAAACTGAGGTTCGACCACGGGGTGAGCGTCTGTAAGCAGGCCCGAGTCACTTGGACCCGGAGTGTGCCAGACTGCCATGCCCATCTCGGGACTCGATCGCGAAGCCAGTGCTGAAGCGGTCTCATATGAAGCAATCCGAGCGGCGTTACCGCGGCTGCAGATGCCATATGCCCCAGGAGCCTCTGAAATAGTTTCAGTGGAACCGCACTCTTGCTCTCGATTTGTCGGAGGCAAGTCAGCAGAGACTGCGCGCGCTCGCTCGAAAGCTGCGCGTACATGGCGACCGAGTCGATCTCCATACCGAGAAAAGAGATCCTCTGCACGGGGCAAAGTTTGCTCTTCTCCCAGTTGACCCGAAGGCCCAGACGGGCTAAGTGGTGGAGAACCAGATCTCTGTGTCCGCAAACCTGCTCTCGAGAGTGGCCTAGTATAAGCCAGTCGTCGAGGTAGTATATATAGGGGGTTCGTGGACAAAAGCCCATGTTAATCGATTGCCATTGGGCGCATAATGACTGCGAGGGATCGTAGTGCCAATTGGGAGTCCAAATGCCTGCTTTTTAATTGACCAAACTGACGTTTCGTGATTACCCCTTGCCCGCAGATTGCCCCGGGACAGGGGGTATTTGTACCATATAGGGGGCGCTGTCGAGGGCAAATACCCCCCCCCCCCACATCCACGAACCCACTATTTGTCCAATTACCCACTAAAGTGGGCAAATGACCCCAGGACCCCCGCTGACCCACCCCCCCACCCCCCCCACGTCCACGAACCCACTATTTGTCCAATTACCCACTAAAGTGGGCAAATGACCCCAGGACCCCCGCTGACCCACCCCCCACCCCCCCCCCACATCCACGGACCAACTATTTGTCCGATTACCCACTAATTTTACGGACCGCCCCTGTTCGGACACGGAAGGTCGTTGGATCTTGAGATCTGAGATCCGGAGGCTCAGTGGGCCCCCAACTCGGGGCCTCGAATCGCGGAGCTCTGCAACATTCCAATTTTTTTCCCTACACCCTAGGGTCACGCCCTTTGGGTATGTTGCTCAGGGCCCCCCCAGGAGCCACTGTGCAAAATCTGGGGCCCCTGGGACCTTTCTGTAAAAATCCCACCTACCCATTAAACTAATGCGTTTGCCATAGTGGGTTCACGGATGTGTACGAAACGGCTTGGGAAAGGCCGATTGACTAGGGGAGGCCATTTTTCTTCTCGCCACGTTCCCCTGAGTCGGGCGGTCAAGTTTGGTGGCCTTTCGACCTCGTTCAGGGGTCAAAAGGTCAATAAAGGGACGAACGTCCACCAAAGGCCTACGCGTTTAATGGGAGCAATGCGGGGCTCCCATACGGAGATGGAGGGTCGTGGCCCCTTGAGGTTTGAGATTCCTACTCTCCAGGGGCCCCCGACTGATGGACCTGAAGCACGAAACTCTAGGACCTTCCTGAAAAAAGTGCCCCTCCCCCACCATCAAACCATTTTTGACTCAAAAGGCTTTTAGATGGTATGAGTGTTAGAGGCCTGAGGTCAATATTAGGGTTAGAAGTTGAAAAAGAGTTCTCTTTGCTCTAGGGCCACGCCCTTTGGGTATGTTGCTCAGGGCCCCCCCAGGAGCCACTGTGCCAAATCTGGGGCCCCTGGGACCTTTCTGTAAAAATCCCACCCACCCATTAAACTAATGCGTTTGCCACAGTGGGTTCACGGATGTGTACGAAACGGCTTGGGAAGGGCCGATCGACTAGGGGACGCCATTTTTCTTCTCGCCACGTTCCCCTGAGTCGGGCGGTCAAGTTTGGTGGCCCTTCGACCTCGTTCAGGGGTCAAAAGGTCAAAAAAGGGACGAACGACCACCATATTAGGGTTAGAAGTTGAAAAGGATTTCTCTTTGCTCTAGGGCCACGCCCTTTGGGTATGTTGCTCAGGGCCCCCCCAGGAGCCACTGTGCCAAATCTGGGGCCCCTGGGACCTTTCTGTAAAAATCCCACCCACCCATTAAACTAATGCGTTTGCCACAGTGGGTTCACGGATGTGTACGAAACGGCTTGGGAAGGGCCGATCGACTAGGGGAGGCCCTTTTTCTTCTCGCCACGTTCCCCTGAGTCAGGCGGTCAAGTTTGGTGGCCCTTCGACCTCGTTCAGGGGTCAAAAGGTCAAAAAAGGGACGAACGTCCACCAATAGCCTACACGTTTAATGGGAGCGAGGCGGGGCTCCCATACGGAGGAGGAAGGTCGTGGCGACTTGATGTTGGGGATTCCGAATCTCTAGGGGCCCCCGACTGACGGGGCCAGAGCCCGAAACCCTGGCATGTTCCTGACAGAAGTGCCCCAATTTTATCCAACTTTGACTCAAAAGGCTCTTAGATGGTATGAGTGTTAGAGGCCTGAGGTCAATATTAGGGTTAGAAGTTGAAAAAGAGTTCTCTTTGCTCTAGGGCCACGCCCTTTAGGTATGTTGCTCAGGGCCCCCCCAGGAGCCACTGTGCCAAATCTGGGGCCCCTGGGACCTTTCTGTAAAAATCCCACCCACCCATTAAACTAATGCGTTTGCCACAGTGGGTTCACGGATGTGTACGAAACGGCTTGGGAAGGGCCGATCGACTAGGGGACGCCATTTTTCTTCTCGCCACGTTCCCCTGAGTCGGGCGGTCAAGTTTGGTGGCCCTTCGACCTCGTTCAGGGGTCAAAGGGTCAAAAAAGGGACGAACGACCACCATATTAGGGTTAGAAGTTGAAAAGGATTTCTCTTTGCTCTAGGGCCACGCCCTTTGGGTATGTTGCTCAGGGCCCCCCCAGGAGCCACTGTGCCAAATCTGGGGCCCCTGGGACCTTTCTGTAAAAATCCCACCCACCCATTAAACTAATGCGTTTGCCACAGTGGGTTCACGGATGTGTACGAAACGGCTTGGGAAGGGCCGATCGACTAGGGGAGGCCCTTTTTCTTCTCGCCACGTTCCCCTGAGTCAGGCGGTCAAGTTTGGTGGCCCTTCGACCTCGTTCAGGGGTCAAAAGGTCAAAAAAGGGACGAACGTCCACCAATAGCCTACACGTTTAATGGGAGCGAGGCGGGGCTCCCATACGGAGGAGGAAGGTCGTGGCGACTTGATGTTGGGGATTCCGAATCTCCAGGGGCCCCCGACTGACGGGGCCAGAGCCCGAAACCCTGGCATGTTCCTGACAGAAGTGCCCCAATTTTATCCAACTTTGACTCAAAAGGCTCTTAGATGGTATGAGTGTTAGAGGCCTGAGGTCAATATTAGGGTTAGAAGTTGAAAAAGAGTTCTCTTTGCTCTAGGGCCACGCCCTTTAGGTATGTTGCTCAGGGCCCCCCCAGGAGCCACTGTGCCAAATCTGGGGCCCCTGGGACCTTTCTGTAAAAATCCCACCCACCCATTAAACTAATGCGTTTGCCACAGTGGGTTCACGGATGTGTACGAAACGGCTTGGGAAGGGCCGATCGACTAGGGGACGCCATTTTTCTTCTCGCCACGTTCCCCTGAGTCGGGCGGTCAAGTTTGGTGGCCCTTCGACCTCGTTCAGGGGTCAAAAGGTCAAAAAAGGGACGAACGACCACCATATTAGGGTTAGAAGTTGAAAAGGATTTCTCTTTGCTCTAGGGCCACGCCCTTTGGGTATGTTTCTCAGGGCCCCCCCAGAAGCCACTGTGCCAAATCTGGGGCCCCTGGGACCTTTCTGTAAAAATCCCACCCACCCATTAAACTAATGCGTTTACCACAGTGGGTTCGCGGATGTGTACGAAACGGCTTGGGAAGGGCCGATCGACTAGGGGGCGCCCTTTTTCTTCTCGCCACGTCCCCCCGAGTCAGGCGTAAAAGTTTGGTGGCCCTTCGACCTCGTTCAGGGGTCAAAAGGTCAAAAAAGGGACCGAAGCCCACCAGAGGCCTGCACGTTTAATGGGTTGGAGGCGGGGCTGAAAAAGATTTCTCTTTGCTCTAGGGCCACGCCCTTTGGGTATGTTGATCAGGGCCCTCCCAGGAGCCAATGTGCCAAATCTGGGGCCCCTGGGACCTTTCTGTAAAAATCCCACCTACCCATTAAACTAATGCGTTTGCCATAGTGGGTTCATGGATGTGTACGAAACGGCTTGGGAAGGGCCGATCGACTAGGGGAGGCCATTTTTCTTCTCGACACGTTCCCCTGAGTCAGGCGGTCAAGTTTGGTGGCCCTTCGACCTCGTTCAGGGGTCAAAAGGTCAAAAAAGGGACCGAAGCCCACCACAGGCCTGCACGTTTAATGGGTTGGAGGCGGGGCTGAAAAAGATTTCTCTTTGCTCTAGGGCCACGCCCTTTGGGTATGTTGATCAGGGCCCTCCCAGGAGCCAATGTGCCAAATCTGGGGCCCCTGGGACCTTTCTGTAAAAATCCCACCTACCCATTAAACTAATGCGTTTGCCATAGTGGGTTCATGGATGTGTACGAAACGGCTTGGGAAGGGCCGATCGACTAGGGGAGGCCATTTTTCTTCTCGACACGTTCCCCTGAGTCAGGCGGTCAAGTTTGGTGGCCATTTGACCTCGTTCAGGGGTCAAAAGGTCAAAAAAGGGACCGAAGCCCACCACAGGCCTGCACGTTTAATGGGTTGGAGGCGGGGCTGAAAAAGATTTCTCTTTGCTCTAGGGCCACGCCCTTTGGGTATGTTGATCAGGGCCCTCCCAGGAGCCAATGTGCCAAATCTGGGGCCCCTGGGACCTTTCTGTAAAAATCCCACCTACCCATTAAACTAATGCGTTTGCCATAGTGGGTTCATGGATGTGTACGAAACGGCTTGGGAAGGGCCGATCGACTAGGGGAGGCCATTTTTCTTCTCGACACGTTCCCCTGAGTCAGGCGGTCAAGTTTGGTGGCCCTTTGACCTCGTTCAAGGGTCAAAAGGTCAAAAAAGGGACGAACGTCCACCAAATGCCAGCACGTTTAATGGGTTGGAGGCGGGGCTGCCGTTCGGAGGAGGAAGGTCGTGGCGCTTTGAGATTGGAGATTCCCACTCTCCAGGGGCCCCCGAATGATAGACAAGAGCACAAGAATGGTGGCCCTAGACCCTTCCAGACCCCAACGGGAGCCCAAAACACATGACGTCCCAATTCCCAATTAAGCAGTAGCCAAATAAGTGGTCCACGGAGACTGTCATTTCTATGCAAATTAAGCACTCAAATGAGTTGAAAGTTACATCAATGTGTTCAGTTGAGTGTGCCAAGTACAGTAGAGGTGTTTAATTGACAATAAATGTTAAGTATCATCCATAAACACTGACTCCATGGACCACTTATTTGGCGCCCACTGCTTCAATGAGAAGTGGGACGTCTTTGCTTTTCCAGCTCCGAATGTCCGAAAGTTGCTCCGATTGTCTCCAAACTCTGGATTCCGATAGGGGGCGCTGAGGCGTAGATAGGAGCACAAGAATGGTGGCCCTAGACCCTTCCAGACCCCAACGGGAGCCCAAAACACATGACGTCCAATTCCCAATTAAGTAGTGGCCGCCAAATAATTGGTCCACGGAGACTGTCATTTCTATGCAAATTAAGCACTCAAATGAGTTGAAAGTTACATCAATGTGTTCAGTTGAGTGTGCCAAGTACAGTAGATGTGTTTAATTGACAATAAATGTTAATTATCATCCATAAACACTGACTCCATGGACCACTTATTTGGCACCCATTACTTCAATGAGAAGTGGGACGTCTGTGTTTTGGGCTCCCGTTCGGCTCTGGAAGGTACTAGGGCCCCCAAACTTGCGCTCCTGTCTATGTCTCGATGCCCTCTACCAGAATCCAGAGTTTGGAGAAGATCGGAGAAACTCCAAAATTACCCTCCAATACCCCTTACAGTTTTTTGGGGTCGGAAAATAAAGTTGCTCCGATTATCTCCAAACTCTGGATTCCGATAGGGGGCGCTGAGGCGTAGATATGAGCACAAGAATGGTGGCCCTAGACCCTTCCAGACCCCCACGGGAGCCCAAAACACATGACGTCCAATTCCCAATTAAGTAGTAGCCGCCAAATAATTGGTCCACGGAGACTGTCATTTCTATGCAAATTAAGCATTCAAATGAGTTGAAAGTTACATCAATGTGTTCAGTTGAGTGTGCCAAGTACAGTAGAGGTGTTTAATTGACAATAAATGTTAAGTATCATCCATAAACACTGACTCCATGGACCACTTATTTGGCGCCCACTGCTTCAATGAGAAGTGGGACGTCTTTGCTTTTCCAGCTCCGAATGTCCGAAAGTTGCTCCGATTGTCTCCAAACTCTGGATTCCGATAGGGGGCGCTGAGGCGTAGATAGGAGCACAAGAATGGTGGCCCTAGACCCTTCCAGACCCCAACGGGAGCCCAAAACACATGACGTCCAATTCCCAATTAAGTAGTGGCCGCCAAATAAGTGGTCCACGGAGACTGTCATTTCTATGCAAATTAAGCGCTCAAATGAGTTGAAAGTTACATCAATGTGTTCAGTTGAGTGTGCCAAGTACAGTAGATGTGTTTAATTGACAATAAATGTTAATTATCATCCATAAACACTGACTCCATGGACCACTTATTTGGCACCCATTACTTCAATGAGAAGTGGGACGTCTGTGTTTTGGGCTCCCGTTCGTACCGTGATTCCCCGAATGACTTGAAATTTTGCACAGTGGCTCGTGGGGGCCCCTTGAGCGGCATACCCAAAGGGCGTGGCCCTAGTGCGTAGGGAAAAAAAATGGAATGTCGCAGAGCTCCGCGATTCGGGGCCCCGAGTTGGGGGCCCACTGAGCCTCGGGATCTCAGATCTCAAGATCCAACGACCTTCCGTGTCCGAACGGGGGCGGTCCGTAAAATTAGTGGGTAATCGGACAAATAGTGGTTCCGTGGGAGGGGGCGTGGCCTGGGGGGGGTCAGCGGGGGTCCTGGGGTCATTTGCCCACTTTAGTGGGTAATTGGACAAATAGTGGGTTCGTGGATGTGGGGGGGGGGTACGGTGGGTGGGGGGGGGGTCCTGGGGTCATTTGCCCAACTTAGTGGGTAATCGGACAAATAGTGGGTTCGTGGATGTGGGGGGGGGGGGGGGGGGGTCAGAGGGGCCCCGGGAATCGGGGGTAAGTGCGAAAGCGTCCAATGGCAGCCTAAACCAATGGCCCGAGATCCCATTGAACTAATGGGGCCGTGGACCTGGTGGTGGAGCCACACTGTGGGCGAAGGCAGTACTGCATCTGTGGGCCTCATACTTGGGGGGGCTCCCGTCCGGCCCCCGGTGGGGTCAGGCCCCCCGAAATCCCGATCAGGGTCATCGAGCGGCCGGGGAGGGTCGTCGGGCGTCGTCGGCCGGACCCCCAAAAATTTCGGGGGGGCGGCGCGCAGCGTCCGAGAACAGCCTACCGCGAACCCACTTTATAATGGACCGTTTGGACGCTCTGATAATTTCTGAGCTACGTCGAGGTAGTTCAGGATGCGGACCCCGTGCTGCCGAAGGGGCGCAAGGGCTGCCTCGGCGATCTTCGTGAAGACGCGAGGGGACAGAGATAACCCGAATGGGAGAACCGCGTACTGGTATGCCCGCCCCTCGAAAGCAAACCGTAGGAATGGTCTGTGTCGAGGAAGGATGGAGACATGGAAGTAGGCGTCCTTCAGGTCGATCGCTGCAAACCAATCGTACGGACGAACGCATTCGAAAAGGCGTTTCGCAGTCAACATCTTGAACGGAAGCCGGTGAAGGGATCGGTTCAAGATGCGAAGGTCCAGGATTGGTCGTAACCCACCGGTTTTCTTGGGTACAATGAAGTAGGGGCTGTAGAACCCCGACCTCATTTCGGCTGGAGGGACAGGCTCGATCGCACCCTTCGCCAGTAGAGTGGCAATCTCCGCACGCATGACGGGGGCATGGGCCCCGGTCACGGTATAGCGGACTCCCCAGTAACGGGGAGGAGCCTGCGCGAACTGAATCGCGTAGCCGAGCCTGACGGTCCGGGCAACCCAGCGGGACAGCCCCGGAAGCTGAAGCCAGGCTTCCAGAGACTGCACCAACGGGGTCATACGTACGACAGACGTACCCTGGGTGGGGCAGCGAGGCAGCGTTACCGGCGCGGACAAGGGAGGCTGTTGGGCGTCCCGGGGTCGGAGCACGGTTAACGGCTGCGCCCTGACAGAGGAGACCAGGGAAGGACTCGCGTTCCACTGGGGTCTGCTCTGCCAGGGGGCTGGTGACAGAGAGGGATGCGAGTGGCGAGACCCGAGGGTGGCGCGCACTGTCATCACCGGTCTCTGGGTGCTCAGAGACAGGAACATGAGTTCTTCCCAAGCGCTGCTAGCCCGGGGGCCAGCAGCGGAAGGATTTTCCCCCGGCCCTCCACCGGGGGAAGGAGAGGCCATGCTACCATCCCCTGGGAAGAACTGGAACCCATCTCTGAGTTGTCCACCTCCATCCTGGCGTTTAACCAGTCTGGGGAGCGGACTGGGCGACATCCTCAACCACCTCCACGGCGCGGCCCAGGTGAAGGCTGCTGCTGGGGCCGGGCGGGAAGAGGGAGGGCGCCCTCGGCGGCGAGCGGACTGAGGCGACTGGGCCGGCGGCTGGTGCAGCAGCTGGCCGCCGGGGCAGTACGTGTTACAGCCTCAGTCTGCTCTGGGGCGGTCGAGAACTGTTGGGCGCAGTTCTCAGCCGCGCCGCCGAAGAGGCCAGCCTGGGATATGGGTGAGTTGAGGAGGCGGGCCCGCTCAACGTCCTCCACATCACCAGGTAAGGCCCGGTGTTCTCCCGGACCACAGCTGTGGACATCGCCCGACCCAGGGAGCGTGTGGCCACCTTCACCGCCCGGGGGCGGGGTCAGTTGCGGCACGCAGCTCAATGAAGAGCCCTGGGTCGGCTCCACCCTTGTGCATGTGCAAAGGGGCGGCGGCCTGCCCGTAGCTCTGCGGGACCACGCCACCGAAGTAGACGAGCCCACAGGCTTTGGGGGGGGTGCTTAGGACAGCCACACCACGCCACGTCAAAGCCCTCTGTGGACACCGTAGTGCGCAACAGAGAGTTCAACAGTGGGGGGGAGGGGGCCCCAGTGTACCCTAGGCCGCGGCCCCATCAAGGGCAGAGAAGGCGGAGGAGGCCACCAAACGGTCACAGGAAGCACGGGGACTTCGGGGACCGCGTGATCTCCTCATGCACCCCGGGAGCGAAAGGCATTGGGGGCGGGGCCCAACAGCTGTCGGGTGCCGCCCCCAAAAACCAATCGCGCAACCACGAGCACCCGCGACTGGGCGGAGTTCCACACCAGCGCGAGACTCGCGGCTGCCCGAGATAACATGGCTGTCAACTTTAGGTCAGATCAGGCAGTGCTAACACACCCAGAGGCGGAGCACAACCTAATCGTCATCCCCAAAGGACTCCAGCCCACCTTGGGATGCGGCGATCGACATCTCACTGCTATCCGGAGCGTGAACTGAACGAACGGGGCGTCAGAGACGGGCCGTAGATTCAATCCAACACTCACGGAAGCGATGTATAAGAAGGGGGCGTGGCCCGAGGAATGAACGTCGGGGTTCTTAATACCACAGCACCGCCCTCAGGTCACCCTGGCCACCAGCCAAAGTACCATCTCACTCGGGGACGGTAGATTGGGGTGTGGCAGAGGGGACTCTCTCTCCTCACGGAGATCATTGAGTCTCGACCGCGACATCGCGATGGTCACGCCCCCGCAATGGAAACGTGACACATCCGCAAACACTGCCCGAACGTGCTGAAGCCCAAACACGCTCGAGCAGTGAATGCGTCCACAGACAGCAGCGGAAAATCGATCGCACCCGGAAGTGCACGGGCGAGCCGTCTTGAAAAAGACGTGCCACGCGCAAGCTCTTTTTGTGAGAGGAAAGCCTCGCAGTCGATGCCGAAGCGCCCAGGGAAACACACACCAGCTGTCAAACGGACCACTGCACAGATCAGCAGGCAGGAAGTATGCGATCACTGGAACGCGCCGCCACACCAACACCGACTGGAAAGCTGCTCGTCTCGAAGAAGCTGAAAGAGTCTCAGAAGGCTGTAGGAGTGAAGAGGTAGGTACTCTTGGCTCCGAAAGCAGAACATAATGCGATATTGCCACGTACTTCCTTATATACTCACGCGGTGAGGCGGAGTTACGTATGCAAATTCCGCATGCCCCATGGCATTGGCCGTTTTCTCTAAACTCGAAGTTGATAGGCTTCTAAGCGAAACCCCCATTCGTTAGTCACTAACGTTACGTCGTAGTGACTGAACGAAAGGGAACAAAATGACTATTAAAAAGGAAATGAGACATGATGTACCAGTATGTGCTAGTAATGTTCATTAATTTACAAAAAAAGAAAAAAAGTAATCTTACTTTAATATCCAAAATTATGCATCAATACAACACTATAAATCTGCTGCTTACTTGTCATCTGGTAATGTGATCTCCTCCAGGAGGGGGTTTGAGCTTCATAAAGATAAAGAGACACAGTTTCATTATTTTTACTGTTTGAAGAGCTGAATTTATGACCATTAAACCATTACAAGGAAATTTTGAAACAAAATGACTATTAAAAAGGAAATGAGACATGATGTACCAGTATGTGTTAGTAATGTTCATTAATTTACAAAAAACTAAAAAAAATTTTTTTTACTTTAATATCCAAAATTATGCATCAATACAACACTATAAATCTGCTGCTTACTTGTCATCTGGTAATATGATCTCCTCCTGGAGGGGGTTTGAGCTTCATTAAGATAAAGAGACACAGTTTCATTATTTTTACAGTTTGAAGAGCTGAATTTATGACCATTAAACTTTTACAAGGAAATTAAAAGTCATCTTACTTTAATATCCAAAATTATGCATCAATACAACACTATACATCTGCTGCTTACCTAATGTCGGGTAACTGGAGGAGGCTTGAGCTTCATTAAGATAAAGAGACACAGTTTCATTATTTTTACTGTTTGAAGAGCTGAATTTATGACCATTAAACCATTACAAGGAAATTTAGAAACAAAATGACTATTAAAAAGGAAATGAGACATGTACCAGTATGTGCTAGTAATGTTCATTCATTTACAAAAAACAAAAAAAAGTAATCTTACTTTAATATCCAAAATTATGCATCAATACAACACTATAAATCTTCTCGGTTACGTATGGTAACCCTCGTTCCCTGAAGGAGGGAACGGAGACGTACGTCGGACGTACCGACGAATTGGGATCACTTCTGGGAGCCCCTATCAGCTTCGAGCTATCTAGAACCGGCCAATGGACAATTGGCGTGCGAGATTTGCATCTCGCGCTCCGCCCCGCGCCGCGGGTATAAACAGGAAGCGAGAGCGAATGCACGCTGTTTTTCACTGAGGAGCCAAACGTAATGGCTCAACCTGCAGTGATGGTACAGCAACTGTGGCGACGGGACGTACGTCTCCGTTCCCTCCTTCAGGGAACGAGGGTTACCATACGTAACCGAGACGTTCCCATTCAGTCGGTCACGTTCGACGTACGTCGGTCACGTTCGACGTACGTCGGACGTACCGACGAATTGGGATCCCCTATGGAAAACGCCACAGTTACTACCACTTCCAGCGCCCAGCGATGAGCCCCTCAGACCCCGATCTGATGCGGGCGGGAATTCACGCAGGGAGAGTCCAAGCTGCTGTTCCGCAAGACCCATTCAGCTGACTGTATTGGATAACGCTGGGAAAGCGTGCCTGTGAAGGCAGCTGCGGAAGCCACATCATGCCCAGAGGGAGTTAACATGTGGAAAATACACGTATGGGCTGACCGAGGGCAGCACAACATACAGAAGTCCCAGGGGTGGCCCCGGCCAATTAGTGGAGGGGGAACAACACGTACCTGGAACGGTAGAGGAACTCTGCCGAGGGAAAGACACGGGCTCGCCGTAGGGAGCTGTACCGTGGAAGAATACACATATGGGACCGCCGTGGGGGTCACTACATATGGAACCCAGCCTAACACAAGTTCCACCAATGCATACGAGTGTTAGACCTGGCGTCGAACGCTCCGCCACGTCCGACTGCCGCGGGTTGCGGAGGGCTCAACAGGGTTCGCCGTTCCGGGGAACTCGACTGGAGCAGAATAAGCGCACGCATCCGTCTACCATAGGGGAGGGAATGGCGCAGCAAGCCGACACTAGAACGGGCACTTCGGTGTTACTGACTATGGGAAGTGAGCACATAGGAAGAGACCGGCTCTACAAGGAGGCTATAGAATCTAGCGAACGTGTTAGGTGTCGCCCAGCCCGCAGCTCTACAAATATCTGTTAGCGAGGCGCCACGAGCCAGCGCCCAGGAAGAGGCAACACCCCTAGTGGAGTGGGCTCTTAACCCGAGCGGGCAGGGCACGTCTTGGGACTGATAAGCCAAGACGATGGCATCCACTATCCAGTGGGCCATCCTCTGCTTGGAGACAGCCTTTCCCTTCTGCTGTCCTCCGTAACAGACGAAGAGCTGCTCTGAGGTCCTGAAGCTTTGCGTTTTGTCCACGTAAGTCCGGAGAGCACGGACGGGACAGAGAAAAGCTAGGGCTGGGTCTGCCTCCTCCGAAGGCAGCGCTTGCAGGCTCACCACTTGGTCCCGGAAGGGAGTAGTGGGAACCTTGGGCATGTATCCAGGCCGGGGTCTCATGATCACATGAGAGTTACCGGGCCCGAATTCCAGGCACGATTCGTCGACCAAAAATGCCTTCAGGTCCCCTACCCTCTTGATGGAGGCCAACGCAATCAGGAGTATAGTCTTTAACGACAGGATTTTCAACTCAGCTGACTGCAGAGGCTCAAAGGGTTCTCTCTGTAGTGCAGTAAGCACCAGAGCTAAGTCCCAAGAGGGTATAGAGGGAGGACGAGGTGGATTTAATCTCCTCGCTCCCCTAAGGAACCTGACGATCAGATCGTGCTTACCTAGAGATTTTCCATCTACGAGCTCATGATTAGCGGCGATAGCGGCGACATAGACCTTGAGGGTGGAGGGAGACAGCCTTCGCTCCAACCCATCCTGTAGAAAGGTAAGCACAGAAGCGATCGAACATCTTCGGGGGTCTTCTCGGCGAGAAGAGCACCAATCGACGAACAGGTTCCACTTCAACGCATAGAGGCGCCTCGTAGAGGGGGCTCTAGCGGAAGTGATGGTGTCAACTACCGCTTGCGGTAGGTCACCTAGAACCTCCGCGTCCCGTCCAGGGACCAGACATGGAGTTTCCAGAGGTCTGGACGCGGGTGCCATAGGGTGCCCCGTCTCTGAGTCAGGAGGTCCTGCCTCAGAGGAATGGGCCAGGGAGGTGCTGTCGCAAGGAGCACTAGTTCCGGGAACCAAGTCCGGTTGGGCCAATACGGAGCGACCAACAGGACCTGCTCCTCGTCCTCCCTGACTTTGCACAGTGTCTGCGCAAGAAGGCTCACTGGGGGAAACGCATACTTGTGTTCTTCCCGGGGCCAGCTGTGGGCCAGGGCATCCGACCCGAGGGTCCCCTCGGTCAAGGAATAAAACCACTGACAGTGGGTCGTCTCTGGGGAGGCAAACAGGTCTACCTGTGCGGCCCCGAAACGACTCCAGATTAGCTGGACCGCCTGGGGATGGAGTCGCCATTCTCCCGGAAGTACCTGCTGACGTGACAGCTCGTCGGCCGCACGATTGAGCAGGCCCGGAATGTGAACAGCACGAAGCGACCTCAGATGCTTCTGACTCCATAAGAGGAGATGGCGGGCGAGTTGCGACATGCGACGGGAGCGTAGACCACCCTGTTTGTTGATGTACGCTACGGCCGCAGTGTTGTCCGTCCGGACCAGAACGTGCTTGCCTCTGAGCGGCACTTTGAAGCGGCTGAGCGTAAGACGAACTGCTAACAACTCGAGGCAATTGATATGCCATTGCAGCTGAGGCCCCGTCCACAGACCCGAAGCTGCAAGCCCGTTGTACGTGGCACCCCAACCCGTGGATGAGGCATCCGTGGAGACAACGGAGTGCCTGGACACTTGTTCTAGGGGGACTCCCGCCCGGAGAAACAAAGGGTCCGACCACGGGCCGAAGGTTTGGCGGCACCTCGGAGTCACTTGGACACGGAGCGAACCGCTGTGCCACGCCCATCTCGGGACTCGATCGTGTAGCCAGCGTTGAAGCGGTCTCATATGAAGCAATCCGAGCGGCGTTACTGCGGCTGCGGATGCCATATGCCCCAGGAGCCTCTGAAAATGTTGGTACCGCTGTCCTGCCTTTGAACGAATTCAAGCAGTTCAACACTGACTGGACGCGCTCCTCGGTGAGGCGCGCTGTCATGGCGACCGAGTCTATCTCCATACCGAGAAAAGAGATCCTCTCTGTGGGACAGAGTTTGCTCTTCTCCCAGTTGACCCGAAGTCCCAACTGGCTGAGGTGACTGAGCACCTTGTCCCTGTGTTCGCACAACTGCTCCCGCGACTGGGCAAGGATCAGCCAGTCGTCGAGGTAGTTGAGGATGCGAACGCCATGCTCTCTCATGGGAGCGATGGCCGCCTCCGCAACCTTCGTAAAGACGCGGGGCGATAGGGACAGGCCGAAGGGTAAGACGCGGTACTGATATGCCCGTCCCTCGAACGCGAAGCGCAGAAAGGGCCGGTGTCGAGGGAGAATCGAGACATGAAAGTACACGTCCTTCAGGTCGATCGCTGCATACCAATCTCGGGGACGGATGCACCTGAAGATGCGCTTCTGCGTTAACATCGTGAACGGCAGCCTGTGAAGGGACCGGTTCAGGAATCGCAGGTCCAAGATCGGTCGTAACCCGCCGCCTTTCTTGGGTACAATGAAGTACGGGCTGTAGAACCCGGACCTCCTATCGGCTTGAGGGACCGGCTCTATCGCGTCCTTCGCCAGTAGGACAGCGATCTCCGCCCTGAGCACGGGGGCGTTCGCCTCCACTACAGTCGTGAAGTGAACGCCCCTGAACTTGGGGGGACACCCGGCGAACTGAATCGCATAGCCGAGTCTGATGGTACGGAGGAGCCACCGAGACGGGCTGGGAAGCGCTAGCCAGACGTGCGAGTGTGGGGAGGCCGCTTGTGTGCGTCCCGACAGCCGGCGTCCCCTGCTGGCGAATGGAGAGGTACTTGAGGGTGGCGAGGCATGGAAGCGTCGACCACCGCCAAGCGCGCTCTCTTGGCACCCAGAGATATTGGAAACTGCTCTTTTATTGAACAGGCGGAACAGACAAACAAAAGATTTTCCCCCGGCCCTCCTCCGGGGGAAGGAGTGGTGCTGCAGCCATCTCCCTCAGAGCAGTTTCCTCCATCTCTGGGTGGCCCGTCTCAGGGCCGCTTGCGACGACGCTTGCCACCTGGCTTGGCGGCGGCCTGAGCGGGCTGGACGTCCTTCCCACGGCCGGCCCCACGCCGACGGCTGGTGGAAGGGTGCTGCGGCGCCTTGGCGGGGGCGGCGGCGGGTGGACGTCCTCGGCGGTGAGTAGTCGGAGGCGCTGCCGCCGGCGGCGGGGTGGAGGCAGCAGCGGGCCGCCGGGGCAGGATGTGTTTAATCGCCTCTGTCTGCTTCTGGGCGGCCGAGAACTGCTGGGCAAAGCTCTCGACCGCGTCGCCGAATAACCCAGCTGACGAGATGGGGGAGTCCAGGAACCGATATTTATCGGTCTCCCTCATGTCAGCCAGGTTCAACCAGAGATGACGCTCCTGGACCACAAGTGTGGACATCGCCTGACCGATGGCACGGGCGGTGACTTTCGTCGCCCGGAGGAGCTCTGGGTCAGGCCTACCCTCGTGCATGTCAAGGAGTGCTTGGGCCTGGTGGACCTGAAGCAACGCCATGCCATGCAAGGCAGACGCAGCCTGTCCGCAGGCCTTGTAAGCCTTCTCGGTCAGACCGGAAGAGAACTTACAGGCCCGGGACGGGAGACGTGGGTCACCGCGCCAGTTAGAGGCGGTCGCCGGACACAGTTGCATCGCGACGGCGCGCTCCACTGGCGGGATCCCCACGTAACCCTTGGCTGGCCTGCCGTCGAGGGTAGTGAGGGGGGAGGAGTCACTCGGCCGGTTTCTGGCAGAAAAAGGTGCCGTCCACGACCTCGTGAGCTCCTCATGCACCTCCGGGAAGAAAGGTGTCGGGGCGGGACCCTGAGAACCAGCGCGACCCACCCCGAGGAACCAATCGTCCAACCTAGAGGGTTCGGGACACGGTGGAGGGTCCCACTCGAGCCCAACCCTTTCGGCGGCCCGGGCAAGCATAGCAGCCATCTCAGGGTCCGGGGCAGCCGTTGCCACTCTCCCAGAGGGAGGCAGTACAACTGACCCTTCATCCCCCGAGGACTGAAACTCCCCCTCCGATGCAGCGATTGACATCTGTTCGTCCGCTGGAGCTCCAAAAGTCACCACTGGTCTCCCGTGGGAGGGTCCAGCGGGTTCCCTTGGAGGCTCTACCGGCTGCGGAGCAGAGGGAATAGGGGCCTGCGGAGATTCACTCGGCGGGTTTGCCCTAAACGTGATCCTCAGATCACCCTGGCCATCCAAAGAAGCAGGTCCGCCCGGGTTAGGGGCAGACCTAGTTCGTGGGATGGGTAAGGGGACTCCCCCAGCCCGGAGGTAGGAGAGTCTCGATCTTAGCTCCGAGATAGTCATGTTCCCGCAGTGGGAACATGAACTATCCACAAACGCCGCCTCAGCGTGCTGTGTGCCCAAACACGTGAGACAGCGATTGTGACCGTCAGCAGGGGACAGGGAACGACCGCATCCAGAAACGCACGGGTGGTAAGACATCTTGAAAAAGACGGCACGTCACCCGTGAAGCTCTTTTTGTGAGGAAAACGCTCTGTGCTGAAGCACTCAGGGGAACCGCGACAGCGCACGGGATTGTAGTGCAGCCCGTGCCTGTACTCAGACGGGAAAACGCCCTACCCAGACCAACGGGGTTGCTGTGATAACAGCAGTTTTCTCTGTTATCTCAGAGGCAGCTGGATGAGTCAGCGCGGTCCCGCTGAAAGGTGCCGTTTTCTCCAACACGCGTCCTCCTCTGGTTCTCTCCGGTCCTAGAAGTCTTGCTGTAGCAGCGAAAATACTCGTCTTCATAGATGAGTGAGTCCTCTTCATATGCCTGTGTGGCTCCGAAGTGAATGACAGCGTGCATTCGCTCTCGCTTCCTGTTTATACCCGTGGCGCAGGGCGGGGCGCGAGAGGCAAATCTCGCACGCCAATTGTCCATTGGCCGGTTCTAGATAGCTCGAAGCTGATAGGGGCTCCCAGAAGTGATCCCAATTCGTCGGTACGTCCGACGTACGTCGAACGTGACCGACTGAATGGGAACTGCTGCTTACTTGACGTCGGGGAACTGGAGGGGGTTTGAGCTTCATTAAGATAAAGAGACACAGTTTCATTATTTTTACAGTTTGAAGAGCTGAATTTATGACCATTAAACCTTTACAAGGAAATTTAGAAATAAAATGACTATTAAAAAGGAAATGAGACATGATGTACCAGTATGTGCAAGTAATGTTCATTAATTTACAAAAAACAAAAAAAGTAATCTTACTTTAATATCCAAAATTATGCATCAATACAACACTATAAATCTGCTGCTTACTTGACGTCGGGTAACTGGAGGAGGCTTGAGCTTCATTAAGATAAAGAGACACAGTTTCATTATTTTTACAGTTTGAAGAGCTGAATTTATGACCATTAAACCATTACAAGGACATTTAGAAACAAAATGACTATTAAAAAGGAAATGAGACATGATGTACCAGTATGTGCAAGTAATGTTCATTAATTTACAAAAAACAAAAAAAGTAATCTTACTTTAATATCCAAAATTATGCATCAATACAACACTATAAATCTGCTGCTTACTTGTCATCTGGTAATATGATCTCCTCCAGGAGGGGGTTTGAGCTTCATTAAGATAAAGAGACACAGTTTCATTATTTTTACAGTTTGAAGAGCTGAATTTATGACCATTAAACTTTTACAAGGAAATTAAGTCATCTTACTTTAATATCCAAAATTATGCATCAATACAACACTATAAATCTGCTGCTTACTTGACGTCGGGTAACTGGAGGAGGCTTGAGCTTCATTAAAATAAAGAGACACAGTTTCATTATTTTTACAGTTTGAAGAGCTGAATTTATGACCATTAAACCATTACAAGGAAATTTAGAAACAAAATGACTATTAAAAAGGAAAAATGAGACATGATGTACCAGTATGTGCTAGTAATGTTCATTAATTTACAAAAAACAAAAAAAAATAATCTTACTTTAATATCCAAAATTATGCATCAATACAACACTATAAATCTGCTGCTTACTTAACGTCGGGTAATGTGATCTCCTCCAGGAGGGGGTTTGAGCTTCATTAAGATAAAGAGACACAGTTTCATTATTTTTACAGTTTCAAGAGCTGAATTTATGACCATTAAACTTTTACAAGGAAATTCAAAGTCATCTTACTTTAATATCCAAAATTATGCATCAATACAACACTATAAATCTGCTGCTTACTTGACGTCGGGTAACTGGAGGAGGCTTGAGCTTCATTAAGATAAATAGACACAGTTTCATTATTTTTACAGTTTGAAGAGCTGAATTTATGACCATTAAACCATTACAAGGACATTTAGAAACAAAATGACTATTAAAAAGGAAATGAGACATGATGTACCAGTATGTGCAAGTAATGTTCATTAATTTACAAAAAACAAAAAAAGTAATCTTACTTTAATATCCAAAATTATGCATCAATACAACACTATAAATCTGCTGCTTACTTTTCATCTGGTAATGTGATCTCCTCCAGGAGGGGGTTTGAGCTTCATTAAAATAAAGAGACACAGTTTTATTATTTTTACAGTTAGAAGAGCTGAATTTATGACCATTAAACTTTTACAAGGAAATTAAAAGTCATCTTACTTTAATATCCAAAATTATTCATCAATACAACACTATAAATCTGCTGCTTACTTGATGTCGGGTAACTGGAGGAGGCTTGAGCTTCATTAAGATAAAGAGACACAGTTTCATTATTTTTACTGTTTGAAGAGCTGAATTTATGACCATTAAACCATTACAAGGAAATTTAGAAACAAAATGACTATTAAAAAGGAAATGAGACATGATGTACCAGTATGTGCTAGTAATGTTCATTAATTTACAAAAAACAACTGTTCTAACTGGAAGAGGCTTGAGCTTCATTAAGATAAAGAGACACACAGTTTCATTATTTTTACAGTTTGAAGAGACACACACGCGAACACTCACACACACAAACTGTGCACTTGGAAGCTCGGGGTTTATCCTTTGCATCTTTCTGAGCATTTTAAAAAACAAAATGCATAATTCAAACAAAGTGTTATGATTGAATGAATGTTTTTTTTTTTTAATACAAATTCTGAATAAAAAAAATGAGTAGTAAAATGCTTCCTTGCTTTGTCTTCCTAACACAATGACTAGGTTTACATAATAATAATTATTATTATAATCATAATGCAAAAACTAACACTTTAAATAATTATTTCTAATAAAAAAATTATCTAAAACTTTATAATGAATAGTCTTTGAGGTTTTTTAAAATATATAATCAAATCCATCTAAAATTAAAGCTGCACGCAGCGATGAAAGGGCCCTCTCACATGCTCCGCCACCCGATGGCCTCAGGAAAACAGTGAATAGTGGGCGACATGTATTTAAGTGAGTAAATATAGGAGAAATATGGCAAACTCACTTCAATGTGCCACACTTCCTTCTGCCAGCAGGTGGCGCTTTGACTATGACTGAATGTTGCCATGTAGATGTCTTCAGGTCAGAACTATTATCAAACGTGAAGTTTGAGGCAGATCGGACATTATATGTCCAAGTTACAACAACTTCCTGTTTGATGGCGAAACAATAAGATTTGTGAGGCCGCCACGGACATGCAATTTAACATTGCCAAGGCCTTGAGATTAGACTGACCAAATATTATGTTGATCTGACTAAATCTCTAGTCGGAGTTGATTAAAGTACGTCTGGAAATGGCAAAATTTGCAAAAATGTTTGTAGGGCTGTTACATGTGTCTACCGAATTTTATACCTGTACGTGAAACAGCGGGAGGGGCACTTCGTTGAAATGTTGTAGGTGGCCTATTGAGCCATTTTACCACGCCTAATTCTGAAACCAATAACAGACGTAAATTTTCCGCCCCTTTTGACACGTGTGCAAAGTTCCCCTTCAGTCAGTCACGTTCCCGCGGTCTTCCCTGGGTGCTTCAGCACATTCTTAAAGAGTGTTTCCTCACAAAAAGTGCAACACGGGTGTGACACCGTCTTTTTCAAGATGTCATTCCACCCATGCGTTTCTGGATGCGGTCGTTCCCTATCATCTGTTGACGGTCACAATCGCTGTCTCGCGTGTTTGGGCGTTCAGCACGCTGAGGCAGCGTTTGTGGATAGTCCTGTTCCCGCAGTGGTCACACAAACTATCTTGGAGCTTAGATTGAGACTCGCCTACCTTCGGGAAGGTGGAGTCCCCCTCCGCATACCTTGATCTAGTGCTATCCTTGCCCAGCAGGATAGACCTACTTCGACGGATGGGGGGGAGGGACCCCGAGTTGACGGCTATGCTTTCCCGGGCCGCCGAAAAGATTGGGCTTGAGTGGAACCCTCGCGCTGGTTCTCAGCATCCCGCTCCGGTACCATTCTTCCCGGAGGTGCATGAGGAGCTTTCTAGGTCGTGGACGGCGCCTTTCAGTGCCAGAAACAGACCTAGCAGCTCACTACCCTCGATGGCGGACTGGCCAAGGGTTATGTGGGGATCCCACCAGTTGAGCAGGCCGTCGCGATGCAGCTGTGTCCGGCGACCGCCTCCAACTGGTGCGGTGACCCACGTCTCCCGTCCCGGGCCTGTAAGTTCTCTTCCAAATTAGTTGCGAAGGCTTACAGGTCCTGCGGACAGGCCGCGTCCGCTTTGCATGCCATGAGTTTGCTCCAGGTGCACCAGGCCCAGGCGCTCATGGACATGCACGAGGGTAGGCCTGACCCAGAGCTCCCCCGGGAGCTCCGGACGGCGATAGACCTCGCCCTCTGGTCGATGAAAGTCATCCCTCGGTCAGGCAATGTCCACCTTAGTGGTCCAGGAGCGACATCTCTGGCTCGACCGGGCCGACATGAGGGAGACCGACAAGTACCGGTTCCTGGACTCCCCCATCTCGTCGGGCGGGTTGTTCTGCAACGCGGTCGAGAGCTTCACCCAACAGTTCTCGGCCGCCCAGAAGCAGACGGAGGCCATCAAGCACATCCTGCCCAGCTGCTGCTCCCACTCCGCCGCCAGCCGCAGCGCCTCCGCCTGCCCGTCGCCGAGGACGGCCACCCGCCGTTTTTACCCACTTTTTTGTAGGTATTGGGCTGTTACATATGTCTACCGAATTTCATACTCGTACGTGAAATGTAGCTCGAATGGCGCTTAATTGAAATTTTGTAGGTGGCGCTATCGAGCCATTTTGCCACGCCTAATTCTGAAAGCCATATCAGACGTAAATTTTCACCACTTCTGACACGTGTGCAAAGTTTCATGAGTTCCCTTTTCGAGAGTACTCTCGTATTGCGTTTTGCTAAATGCTATGGGGAATTTCCTTTCCTCAAGATTTTGAAGCAATTTTTATCCTAAAAATACCATGTAAAATGCAGTGCAGCTGCACAGCTCTCAGCAGGAAGCAGCTGCATACTGATTGGCTGTGCTGCTGCAACTGTGGGAACCTATGGCGAGAACGCTGGGCGGGAAGGACCAATCAGGTCCCTCTAATATTCCCGCCACAGGGGGCAGCAGAATTTGCATAGCCAAGGGTATTAAAGACCCTGTCTCGCCAGGTTAGTCAGATTATTTATTCTTCAGCGACTCACCTCGCTGAGCTCTGGATTGAAGCCCGCCGTCGAAACGCTAGGAGAAACAGCCCTGAGGACACCGGATTCCCGCCTGGCCTCCGCCTTCAGCCGCCTGCTGTTCCAGCTGCGCCATCCGACGTTAAATATCCTTTATTACTGTGTCTATGTGTGTGTGTGTGTGTGTGTGTGTGTGTGTGTGTGTGTGTTGCCGCTGCAACACCACTTTTAAGAGCTTACTAAGCTCTCCCCACTCTTCTCTTGCGTCCGCCGCGCTTGTGAAGCGCCGCAGACAGAGAACGCTATGCTTGCGCCGCGCTAAATAACGCCGCGGACATACGGAGCTCTCCTCTTCTCTTGCTTCCGTCGCACTGATAAGCGCCGCGGACAGAGAATGCTATACTCCAGCCGCACTAATGGCGGCGTGGACATACGGAGCTCTCCTCTCTCTCTTTACTCTTCCTCCTCCTCACTCCCGCCGCTCTGAAAATGGCCACGGACAGAGAATGCTATACTCCCGCAACGCTGAACTCAAGCCTAAGCTCTCCTCACTCTTCCTCCTTTCTACTCTTCTTCTTCTCTCGCTCCCGCCGCTCTGATAATAGCCGCGGACAGAGAATGCTAGAGTAGACGAGCGAACTCAGGCTGCTGGATATATCGAGAACGCGGCTTACATCACAGCCGTTCTCACTGCAGCGCGCGCTTGCTGCCAAGGGAGTTATAAAATGGCAGCGCGCGCATTCGCTGACTAGAGCGCGTCCTGCGTCATAGCACACGCTCTCTGTCTAGAGCTTAACGGTATCGTAATATGGCTGCCAAGCCTGCGCCCTTTTTTCACTATATCACTTCTCCCAGTCCCCTCTATTCAGGCGGCTGGAGTGGTTCAACACTGTAGGTAATGTGTCCACTACATAGTGTGCACTCCTGCATAAGCACTGTTCATTCAGTGCCACAAAATCACTCAATAAATCCGATATTCTCCCAGTTCCCTTGGTTCAGGTGACTGGAGATGTAAATATTGCAATTAACTAGCCTGTGGTCAAACATGCTCGGTTGCACACTAATGCTGTTACGCGTTTACCTCTGTGAACTCTCTCACCGGCTTACGCCGTGAGTACTCTAATGTTATTTACAATGAATCAGAGAATGAATCAATCTTTTTCTAGTGGCCAGGCAGACCCGCGCCTGCAGAGCACGCGCTATCCATGACTGCCAGAGCCCTGCCGCTGAGTGTGCACGTGGACTAATCTTGCAAGAACGCATCCACTTTACAATCTGCACAACTAGGGAGGTGTGGCACACGCCCACTTCAGGAGTGCGCCGCCTAACATAACACTATCCTACACAGTGTTACGAGTTCATCTGTAGGCAGTGTGCCAACATCAAAGTTGTACCCCAAGCACTTCCCTCTCCGCCATTCAGTGCACGCGTACATATTACATATTCCTTACAATTACAAAACCAGGACCACTCATTGGTTTATTATGCTCACTAATATAATTATATACAATATTTAAACTGTATAAAATCATTATAATAACACTACTAATCACATTTTGTCAAAATTTACCACTTAATTTGTTAATTTAAGGGATGTTTTTGCAATAATATTATATTGCATTTACAATAAGACCTGAAAATGTTTTAAAGGGGAAAACCTCGAATAAGCTATTTGTTAACTATCATTTATTTCAAATATCTATATCTGCAACAAAATGTGCATGTAAGTTAGCACGTTTGAAGGCATTAACTTGGAAAATGTGCCTATTAAATGAAAAACAGACATTTAAAATGAAAGTGAGCCAATGAGTGGTTCTCTGCTGCCACCTGCTGGTCAAAATAGTAATTTTGTCATAATGCTTAGTAATATTATTGTGTTTTAATTCAAGGTTTACCAATTCATTTGTTCACTTGAGGTATGTTTTTGCAATAATATTACTTTACAATAAGATAATAAATTGTTTTATAGGGGAAACCTAGAATAAGAACCTATCATTTATATAAAATATATATCTAGACCCTTTTAAAATGAAGTTATGAGTGGTTATGAGTGGTTCTCTGCTGCCACCTGCTGGTCAAAATAGTAATTTTGTCATAATTTTTAGTAATATTGTTCTTTTAATTCATATTTAGACATTATAAAATCCCTATTATAACATTTACAATCACATTTAGTCAAAATAAACCTATTTCAAATATCAATATCTATATTTGCAATAAAATTTGTATGTGTGTAAGCATGTTTAAAGAAGTTAACAAAGAAAATGTGCCTTAAAACAAACAGAACACTTTTAAAATGAAAGTGAGCCAATGAGTGGTTCTCTGCTGCCACCTGCTGGTCAAAATAGTAATTTTGTCATAATTCTTAGTAATATTGTTCTTTAATTCATATTTTGACATTATAAATTCCCTATTATAACATTTACAATCACATTTAGTCAAAATAAACTTTTCAAATATCATTATCTATATGTATCTATATTTGCAATAAAATGTGTTTGTGTGTAAGCATGTTTAAAGAAGTTAACATAGAAAATGTGCCTTCAAACAAACAACACTTTTAAAATGAAAGTGAGCCAATGAGTAGTTCTCTGCTGCCACCTGCTGGTCAAAATAGTAATTGTATCACTTCAATTTATCCCTTCATTTCACCTAAGCTCTGTTTTAACTAATTTACTGCTTAAAGGCCTTAAATGCAAAAGGCGTTAAATGCTTAAAGACCTTAAATGCTTGAACCCCGATAAATGCTGCTCGCAGCTTTAATCTTTTGTTGTGGCACACCACAGCCGACCATCACTCATGCCATCCACAGTGCAGTCAGCGTACCACCGGCCTTTATACTTAAAAGGGAACTGGCATGGTTTCCCATCTGAATTACCACCTATAGTAGTCACCTTTGCAGAACATAAAGAACTGAAATTAGAGGTTTATGTGATCTGGAAAACGTAAATGACTAAAAAAGCAAAAGTATTTTACCTATTTTAACATTTAACATTTTGACAGCCATAAGATTAGGGCTGAAACGATTCATCGAGTTACTCGATTAACTCGATTACAAAAATTCCTTGATGCAAAAATTCTCCCTCGAAGCCTCGTTAAAATCCCTGCGCGTATAGTGCAGGGATTTTAACGAGGCTTCGAGGGAGAATTTTTGCATCAAGGAATTTTTGTAATCGAGTTAATGACCCTGATCCTTTATACAACTTCATATTTGGCTCGTCATAATCTCCATAATTCAGGTGCAGTGGATATCCCTTCAAGCCAAACAAGTTCTCCTCTTTACATTCCCAGGTTTGTCCAGGGTCAGATACAATGCAGGGCTGAAGGATAACTTTGACCCCGTCTTCAATCTTCTCGGCCCCCAAACAGAGACTAAAAGCGAGGCTGATGATCCGTGAAGAGGAAATCCATCGGAAACGCTGAGCTTTGAAAGATGATTGGCATTGCGCAGCCAGCACTACACTCTAAAAACATTTATGATTTACTCCATTTTTTAGGTGAAACATTTTTACACTAAAAAAATTTAGTAAATTTAAAGCAGTGTAATCAATTACATACACCGTATAAGTTGAACAAATGCAAGTAAAAAAATTAAGTAGATCTGAGTAACTACATTTGGCACGTTTACAAATAAAAAAAATTAAGGAAAAACATTTAAAAACCAATATTTATAAGTAATATTAACTGTTTTTATTCATGAGTAATATTAACTCTTATAGTATAACTTCAATATTAATTTCCTCTAAACCTTTGTAAAATACACTCCACACCACACTTATACATGACATTGGCCTTTATTGTCGATGAGTACAGCAATACAGCATATATTACAGTTTTGACTTGTATACAATATTGGCAACATTTAAACTTATGTACAAACATTTTAGAAGTAAAAATTAAACATTTAAAAGTAATTCAAGTGTAATAAACCTGTCTGTTATCCCATTTCCACCGTATCAGCGCTGTTTCTGGAGCCTGAGATGGACTCGCGGTCTGCGGGTGGACTTTGAACTTCAGACCGCCGTCCTGCGTTTCACTCGTAGCTTAAAGATGCTGCAACGCGCCTAACTCCATAACCTGCCAATAAACAAACAGTGCACAGTTTTAAAAACATTTTATCATCCAAATTAATTATATTCATTATCTTAAGGAATAAAGTCGTGTGCTATGGCTTCAAAGACAGATGCCACACACGTTTAGGTGACTCGCATTGCATCCCTGTATGTTGTTTTGCATGAAATAAAATTATTTTAAGCACAGTAATGATTTTATAGATAAAATAAAACACACAAACCTGAATTTCACAGAGGAAATGCACTAGAGCCCTGCGCGGGACTGTTTTCTTCATCCCGCTCCCGCCCGCACCCGCCGAATTTCTGACCATTACCGCCCGCTCCCGCAACGTATGTGTTACACTCCCGCCCGCTCCCGCAATATGTATGTCCACTCCCGCCCGCACCCGCAGAACTCTGAGAATTTATTCCCGCACAATAATAGAGATGCATTGATTTTGTGTCTTCTCCCGTCCCGCAGGGGAAAAAAAACACGTATTTGTATTGATATTATTAAAGAGATTCATGGGGTTGTTTGTTTCGTTTCCCTGGCCTGCATGTAAAAAAAAAAAAAAAAAGACAAATACATTCAAATATAATTTAGTTTTTATCAAAAACTTTGCACCTAAAAATAGACTGCTTTGCAAAACAGAAAACCAGATTGAGAAACAAAAAACAGATCCCAATTCCGTCGAACGTGACCGACTGAAAGGAAACCTGAGAAAACATGCTTCAACAGAACGTAATGTGAACACAAAATAGCAAACGGACATTTAGAAACAATCCATTTCCACTCACTAAACTTCTATGTATTGTTTGTCAAAAACACCAAACAGTCAACTTGACCTGCAGAGAGTGCTGAGCGTTTTTGGTGAGGTATGATCAAGTAGCTATGTATTTGCCAGCTGCGCAATATGTGGATACATATAACGTTATACCGCATGACTTTGCCTACCAAACCAATTGAGAAACTTCTCCAAATGTCAGACTTTCCTTGCTTAGGTTTTGTGCTATAAATACCTCTTTTGAGGTTCTTTTCTACATCATCTATTGACATCTTCTCCATCATGTCGTTAGGCAACCTCCCTATCCCGGCGATTCCCGCAGTGTTTTTTTTAGCCGCCCATTCCCGCCCGCAGCAAAATTCAAACCGCCCGCTCCCGCGAGATTTACGTTGGGTCCCGCGGGACCCGGCGGGACTCAATCCCAATGCAGCCCTCTAAAATGCACCAATTCTGCAACGCTGAGAAGAAGGAACTGCTCTGGTGGAGATTGAAGAGAATTCAAACAGCCCGCGCTCAATCAACCGTCGAGCCGTCGTCACGTCAAGGAGCGGGGGAGGGTTGCAGTGTTTTAATCAAGTTAAAGGGATAGTTCACCCAAAAATGAAAATTTGACATTTATCTGCTTACCCCCAGGCCATCCAAGGTGTAGGTGTCTTTGTTTCTTCAGTAGAACACAAATGGAGATTTTTAACTTCAACCGTTGCTGTGTGTCAGTCATATAATGGATGTCAATGGTGACTAAATCTATTAGGGTAAAAAAAACATGCACAGACAACTTCAAATTAATTCATGCGGCTTGTGACGACACATTAATGTCTTAAGACAAGAAACGATCGGTTTGTGCGATAAACCGAACAGTATTTATATCATTTTTTACCTCAAATACAACACCATGTCCAACAGCCCTGAAAGCGCAGCACTTCACGTCACGAGCCGCATGGATTAATTTGAAGTTGTCTGTGCATGTTTTTTTTTATTTTTTTTTTAATAATATTTTATTTTATTTTTTGAGGTTTTTCAACATTAATATGAGTTCCCCTAGCCTGAATATTGTCCCCAAGTGGCTAGAAATTTTGATCTGTGTAAACCGAGTTCTGGCTGTCTCTCTCTGCCTTTGAGAAAATGACAGCCCAGACGAGCTGATCTGGAATTTTCCTGTTATGAAGTCATAACAGGAACGGTTACCTCCCTTTCCTCCGCCCAGCGAATTTGGCACGCCCATGCAGCGCTATATTTGTCCTTGAGAGATCATGGCTTGTGAACGAGTGAATGCTGGCAGTTTCTCAGTGTTTGGATGTACAAATGAAAACAGAAGTCTTTTTCCAGTTCCTTCTGATCTGTGATCAATAATTTCTGATGTGTAGCTAATTATTCAAGTTCACACAGAACTTTAATATTCGTGCTGCGGCTTCTCTCCCGACAGAACAGTGTTTTCTATCTTGTGAGTCTTGTGTGTACGTCCTCGTCGCGTCTATCTGTTCTAATACAGTCGTGAGTAACTGATTCAGTCAGTTCTGCTCAACATCGGCAGACTCACATCTTTAGAGATAAACCTCATGCACGCCGAGGCTCGGGCTGCACTGACTGGCCGGCCTTCAACATCACCGACCCCCAGTACTGCATCTGGCCCACAGCGGAGGCACCATACACGGCGCAAGATTAAGCAGAAGGGGGGTAAGCGTGGGGGTCTCAGGGCTAGGCTAGCCAGCTATCACCACAATAAATTGGATTACATTCGATTACTGCTGTTGTGTCTTTGTTTGCGCTGTGTACTCAATGCGCTTCACTGGCGCTTTTCATATGATAGGAAAATATCTAAAAATAATGCTAGAATGGTACATTACATATGTTACAAAGTTGGCAGAATAAGGATGAAGACGGACTCTGCGTGACTGGGACTCGTGTTTATTCAGAACTCTCAGATACAAACCCAATAAACTCGCGCTCACAGCGCTCTCACAACTCTGTACAAAATAACTTTGTTTGTTAACAATCGCTCCGTCTCTGGTCTGTGATGTCCAGTTCGCGAACAAATCATTCTTTTGAACCGGTTCTTTTAAGTGAACCGGTCGAACCAGTTAACCAAATCGGACTGAATCGTTCTAAACTGTTCGTGTCTCGAGTCAGCGCTGATCCATAATTTACTCAAGTTACTAACTTTCTGACATGAGTGACAGTCCATCCGACTAGAAATAAACTAATAACCTGAAGTACCTGCACGTCATCCCTGCAATCACCACCTGCACGTGCCTCGTCTCCTTTGATCCATTGTCCCGTTGTTCTACAATCAAGAAACGTACAGTATCATCAGCTTATCCAGCATTCACCTGAATCACTCTATCTGTCTCTCACCTCATCTGCTCACATCCTGGTTCTGCAAATAAACTCTGCTTTCACCTGCCTCTGTTACCCGTGTCACCTCTGTTTGTAACAGAATACCGGACCAACACAGCACTTCACCAGGATGAGCACCCCGGATCCCTTCCAGGAGCTCGTCGACACCGTTCGGCGAGCTCTCCCCACCAGCGCACCTGCACCTTCACCAGCGAGCACTTCCGGAATCCACGAAACAAGGTACCTCCACTGTTAATGAGTATGCTCTACAGTTTCGAACCCTCGTGGCTGCTAGTGGATGGAATGAGCAGTCCCTGATTACGACCAACCGACAGGGTCTGGATCCTCGGGTGCGGCTGCATCTCGCTGCATACGAGGATACTATCGGGCTAGAACGCTTCATCCAACTCTCCATCCGCTTCGCCACTCGTATGCAGTCGTGTATTGAAGAACACCAGGGCCAGTCATTTTCATCATGCCTCCGCCGACCAGGTGATGTCAGCTCTCCAGAACCCAACCCCGAGCCCATGCAACTGGAGAACACCCGACTGACATCGGCTGAGCGGCAGAGACGGCTGACCCAGAATCTATGCCTATACTGCGGTCTACCTGGGCATTACATCTCCGAATGCCCAGTCTGTCCTCCTCGACCCATGATGAGTGCAATCATCCCTTCTCTAAATAAGATGAAGCCACTCACCACAACTGTAAACCTTACTGCTGCTGGAATTTCCCTTTCAGTTACTGCCCTCCTCGATTCTGGGTCAGCCGGGAACTTCATCTCGGGAACCCTCTGCCGCCAGCTCAAGCTCCGCACGTCTGCTACTTCGACGACCTACCAAGTCCAGTCGATTACTGGTAGACCACTCAGTCGGAGGCAGGTTAGTCGCTCCGTGGGTCCCATCAGAGTGCAAGTCGGAATCCTCCACATGGAGCGACTACACCTGCTGGTTCTGGAGGAGTCCACCGCTGACATCATCCTAGGGCGCCCATGGTTAGAGCAGCACAACCCAGTCATCTCCTGGAAGATGGGAGAAGTCCTGAAGTGGGGCGACAACTGCTTCCCGGACTGCTTCCCATCTCCACCGATTCGTCCCTCTCCGCGTCCCCAAGATCTCCCTGTCTGTGCCACGTCCATCGAGAGTCCGGTAGAGAGACGATCGGTGGATGTCCCCGCCTGTTACGCCCCCTTCAGTGATGTCTTCTGTCCCCAACGGGCTTCCAAGCTGCCTCCCCATCGGCCATGGGACTGTGCCATCGATCTGCTGCCAGGTGAACCAGTGCCCAAGTGGAAAATCTATCCCCTCTCCCTTCCGGAGGAGAAGGCCATGGAGGATTACATTAAGGAGGCGCTGGAGCAAGGCTACATCCGTCCATCCACCTCCCCTGCTGCTTCGAGTTTCTTCTTCGTAGCAAAGAAGGACGGAGGCTTGCGGCCTTGTATTGACTACCGCTCCCTGAACAACATCACAGTCAAGTTCCGTTATCCCCTTCTTCTCGTCCCAGCTGTCCTGGAACATCTCCGTGGTGCCACTGTGTTCACGAAGTTGGACCTCCGCAGCGCGTATATCCTCATCCGGATACGTGAGGGGGATGAGTGGAAGACCGCCTTTGTCACGCCCACAGGACACTACGAGTACCTCGTGATGCCATATGGACTCGCCAACGCTCCCTCCGTATTCCAGGACTTCATACATACATGAGGTGCTCCGGGAGTGTCTCCACAGGTTTGTGCTGGTCTACATAGATGACATCTTGATCTACTCCCGGAGCATGGCCGACCATCGCCGTCACGTTGCGGAGGTCCTTCAATGCCTGAGGAAATACCAGCTCTAACTTAACCCCTTACCTGTCACCCCCCTTTTTGAGAATACACATGACATTGCACTATCCAAACTTAAAGGGCTGTAATTCAAGAATGCTTTGGAATATAGACCTAAGTTTGGTCTTGTTTTAAAGCAGACACTCGGCAGATTATTGCTGAAGTGAACACAATTCAAAATATGAAAGTATGAAAAAGTTATGGAAATTGAAATTTACTGTAAATAAAAAATACTGTACTAAATATTTTTATTTTCTATAAAATATATATTTTACAAAAATGTTTTAATCTAAAATTACTATAAAATCAAAGCCATATGTCTAACCAAGTTGTGTTCCAAATTTAAAGTTGATATCACAAAAATTGAAGTTCCCA
This sequence comes from Gobio gobio, assembly GCF_949357685.1. Taxonomy (NCBI): domain Eukaryota; kingdom Metazoa; phylum Chordata; class Actinopteri; order Cypriniformes; family Gobionidae; genus Gobio; species Gobio gobio. The sequence continues at coordinate 54,260,458 of NC_137116.1, forward strand.
TGAGATTTTGTTTAGGCGCTGTACCACAAATATCCACCGGGTGTCACACATATTCCATTGATTGTTTTTTTGATGCATTTTTCTGTAAATTTCTGTCCAAATATCCCTTCCATCACAAAATGGTCCCCAAATATGGAACCCTGAGACTCAGACCTTTCCGACGATATGTGTTTTGTCAAGATTAGAAAAGATTTTTATTATAAAGTAGTTAAAATAAATGTTGTAATATAAAACATGACGACGCCAACTAGGGGAGGAGCCCACAAGAAGAATTTAAAGTACCGTTTCCATGGTAACGCAATGTCCAATTTCAAAACGGTTTTCACAGGATGAATTTTGAGTTCGTAAGCTTTCGAATGATACCTAATTTATGATAATTACTCAAATATATGATACAAAAAAAAGCTGATCAAAAAAAGAGTGCCAGGTGTCCCGCCAGCGGGACGGTGACAGGGAATAGGTTAAAGCCGAGAAATGCTCTTTCCATCAGCCCTCGGTGCAATTTCTCGGCTATATCATCGATCACAGTGGCATCCGGATGGATGAGAGGAAGGTGGAAGCCATCCGGTCCTGGCCAACCCCATCATCTGTCAAGGAACTTCAACGATTCCTAGGATTCTCCAATTTCTACCGACGCTTCATCCAGAATTACAGCTCCATCGCCAGCCCCCTTACCAGCCTTCTCCGCAACAAGCCCAAGTCTCTGTCCTGGACCCCATCTGCCACCCAAGCCTTCCAGACCCTGAAGGACGCCTTCACGACAGCTTCCCTCTTGGTCCATCCCGATCCTGACCTCCCATTCGTCGTTGAAGTGGAAACCCTCTCGCTACTACGCCAGCGCTTCTGGTGGCCACAAATGCAAGCTGATGTCAGAAGGTACGTGCGGGGATGCCGGGAATGTGCCATGGCTAAGAGCCCTCGACACCTGCCTGCCGGGAAACTCCTGCCTCTGCCCGTTCCCAACCGTCCGTGGTCATCCTAGGGGTAGACTTCATCACAGACCTACCCATATCTGACAATTGCACCTGTATCCTCGTAGTGCTTGACCGCTTCTCGAAGTCCTGCCGACTGCTCCCACTACGAGGACTACCCACAGCCCTGGAAACCGCAGAAGCCATGTTTAACCACATTTTCCGATATTATGGCATCCCCGAAGACATCGTATCAGACAGAGGTCCCCAATTCATCTCCAAAGTATGGAAAGCCTTCTTCTCGCTCCTAGGTGTGACCGTAAGCCTCAAGTCAGGATACCATCCCCAGACGAACGGGCAGACGGAAAGGAAGATCCAGGAGATTGGCCGTTTTCTCCATACCTTCTGTCACGGCCACCAGGACTCCTGGAACCAGTTCCTTGGATGGGCCGAGTACGCACAGAACTCCCTCCGACAACCAACCACCGGCCTGACCCCTTTCCAGTGCGTACTCGGCTATCAGCCTCCCCTCTTCCTGTGGTCCGGGGAACCCTCCGACATCCCTGTGGTGGATTACTGGTTCCGGGAGAGTGAGAGGGTCTGGGACTCAGCCCACCACCAACTTCAACGGGCCCTCTGCAGACGCAGGTTGACAGCCGACCTTCACCGCTCAGAAGCACCAGCTTTCCAGGTTGGGCAGAAGGTCTGGCTGTCCACCCGGGACATCAGACTGCGTCTGCAGTGTAAGAAGTTGAGTCCCAGATTCATTGGCCCCTTCAACATCCTGCAGCAGATCAATCCGGTGACGTATAAACTCCAGTTACCCCCTCAGTACCGGATTCACCCCACTTTCCACGTGTCTCTCCTGAAACCTCACTTCCCTTCTGTTTCTGTTTCCCCAGAGCCTGGCGTTACCCCGGAGCCAGGAGGCTCCACCCTCTCACAACCACAACGATCCCTATCACCGGAGTACTGAGCACACACACCTGCACGTCATCACTGCAATCACCACCTGCACTTAAGCCCCACGCTCTCACTCAGTCACTGTCCGGTATCGTTTGCACATGCTACTACTCATGCTTGCTTCCTCGGACTCACCTGACTACTTACCTGATCTCATTCGTATCCTGAGTGTCTCCTCGTCTCGTTCTGTCTCCTGGTCCTCGTCTCCTTCGATCCATTGTCCCGTTGTTCTACAATCAAGAAACGTACAGTATCATCAGCTTATCCAGCATTCACCTGAATCACTCAATCTGACTCTCACCTCATCTGCTCACATCCTGGTTCTGCAAATAAACTCTGCTTTCACCTGCCTCTGTTACCCGTGTCACCTCTGTTTGTAACACTAGTAACTACAACAGTTCACTGAACTGAGACGTGCTGAGAGAAATGATGAGAAGTGAACTCGTAGACCTCCTTAAACCACGCCCCCTCCACTACAAGATCTGATAATCATTTCAAATGGCTGACAAAAGACAACAAAGCCAATCACAACAGTAGGCGTTTTTACTGAAGTTTCACAGCAGACACGCCCCTTGAAACAGGGCATTCAGCCAGAGGGCAAACATCAATATAGAAAAAATGCCTTTTATTTCTAAATTATGACATTTTATGATGTAAAAATCATACTAACAATATAAGTACACCTCAGGAAACATTATAAAATAATAGAGAAATGCCATGCCATGGGACCTTTAAAATGAACCCAAAATAGGTTGGAAATTTAAAATCAGACAATAATAATTATTATTAATAATGCTCATTTATTAAACATACAGTATTAATACATATCAATTACTGTATTGCTTGATTAAATTGAACCCAAAGTTGGAAATTAACATTTATTAATACGGTATGTTTACTGAATGAGCACGATTAATAATTATTATTGTTGCCTCTAGTAATTATGTGTCTGATTTTTTAATTTCTAACCTATTTTGGGTTTATTTTAAGCCAGCCATATAGTAATTTTTAAACAATAGTTTGGTTAAATAAAGTGGCCCAGCACAGGTCAAACATTTAACCCAACTGCTGGGTTTGTCCATTTTTAACCCAACTTGGATTGTTTCTAACCCAGCATTTTTTAGAGTTTATTAGAACTATTATATTATAAAAAATGTGTAATTCTTCTTCATTCTCTCTTAGAAAAAGACTGAGAGTCAATGTTCAGAAATTATTATTATGATTTGAGCTATTCTGTATCTGTGTTTTGCAGTCTATTTGTTGTAAAAAAAAATATTTTTAATTATTAAAAAATGCCATTATTTTATTTGAAAAGTTAATAATGGTATTTTATTTACAATATTTTAGTTTGTCTTGTATAGTTTTTTTATTATATCAGAGAACATTTTAATCTGTCATGAGGTCAGGAACCGTACTGTAAATCTAAAAAAAAGTATTTTACTGTATTTTGCCATTTTGGTCTGCTTATGCTGTAATTATACGGTATTGTACTGTAATATCTATATTGATATTACTGCTAAATATTACTATACTTTTCAAATTAATTACTAATAATAATATTATATTAGAATTATACAATATGTAGTTATTACAGTGCATAAATCTATATGAAGTAATTTTATAATACTACTTCAGAATACCTGCTAATCAAAAGACAATGTTCTTGTCAAAAATATTTTTTATTCAATCAATTAAACTGTTAAAACCATTTTATTTGAAACCATTGCATGTTAAGTTCATCAGCAATTTACAGGTATGGCTGTTAAAGGCATAGTTGACCCAAAAATGAAAATTCTGTCATTTACCCAATTTCTAGTTGTTCCAAACCAGTATACGTTTCTTTCTTCTGTTGAAGAATGTTGGTAACCAAACAGTTGAAGTAGCCATTGATTTCCATAGTAGAAAAAAAAACGATGTAAGTCAATGGGTGCCGTCAACATTCTTTAAAATATCTTCTTTTGTGTTCAATAGAAGAAAGAAACGTATACTGGTTTGGCAACAACTTGAAGTTGAGTAAATGACAGAATTTTCAATTTTGGGACAACTATCCGTTTAAGTGTGCACAAATGTAAATGAAACAAAAACATACAAGAAAAGGGTTGGGTAAATTTCCATTCTAACTCCATCAAGGACAGAATAAAACTATTGACATGGGTTGATGGATGTCACCTTCCTCTGTACCACCCTCTTGGTCCTCTTGGTTTCCTTTCTGGCAGTACACTTTACTATCTGTCGGGCATTTCCATCTTCAGGGTTGATTCTGACCAGGAACCTGTTAGCAACATCATACCAGTCAATAAATATGCTTAAAAAAAGACTAATGCACTCAAACTTGTCCTCAAATTCTTCCTGTCCTCCAACTTTTAATTCTTACTCAACTGTTGCACACCTGATTTAATTACAATACAAAAGTAAAATGCAGAAAGAAATTCACTTGCCTCTGAACAAGCTCTAGTCAAGAGAACATTTCCCTCAATGGATATCATCCACCTGGACGCTGTCATGATTGAATGTCCTGAAAATGAAAGAATGCAAAGTTAATAACCTACAATGTTTTATTCTGAAAACAACCTTATGTCAACAAAGTCCATGCATGACTTCACATATTACACACACACACACACACACACACACACACATTATATATATATAAACTCCGGCATGGAGTTTGCTAAAAAAAACACCAGAAGGACTCCAAGATGTTGAGAAATAAGATTCTCTGGTCTGATGAGACCAAGATAGAACTTTTTGGCCTTAATTCTAAGCGGTATGTGTGGAGAAAACGTCTCAGTTACGTATGTAACGCTCGTTCCCTGAAGGAGGGAACGGAGACGTACGTCGGAACTGACCGAGGAAATGGGATCTGTTTTCAGAGACCAATCTACTTCGAGTGATTAAAAACGAGCCAATGGACATTGGCATGCGGTTCACGCATTCCACGCACCGCCCGCTGCGCGGGTATAAATACAGAAGTGGAATACCGCATCATTGCTTTTCAACTGAGGAGCCGAGATAAGTGACTCGGGCCTTCAGCTGAAGCACAGCACCTGGCGACGGGACGTACGTCTCCGTTCCCTCCTTCAGGGAATGAGGGTTACATACGTAACCGAGACGTTCCCTTTCAGAATTGGGATCCCTACCAACACGCCAGGGATGCTGGCCCTTCCAGTGCCCTGCCTGAGCTCACTGGACCACTCCTGCGTTGGAGTGGGAGTCTGGGCTCCCGGCAGGGAAGGACAGTCAATGAAAGCTTTAGCATAAGTTCTGCCGGTAAGACTTAATTGTCACGTCACTTCAACTTTTTTATCTATCCAATCACATTCTAATACTTGGGTATAAAAGATCAGTACTTACTCATGTCTGAGTTCGCAGATGCTGACACTCCAATTCACCGCCATCCTCCCCACCACCTCTAAGTCAAATCCTTCCCTACATCCACCCCACCACCACCAGGATGGTCCCTTCAATACCTCACGTGGGGGTCGGCTGCACCTCTGCCTTCGTCTTCAGGCAGGATATGCAGAGTCCGGACCCTCAGATTGCGAGATACGGACGGGGCCTATGCCAAAGTACTTTATTGCTTGCTGGGTTGTTAATAAATGGATAATTGTCACAGTATTTATTCTCCCGAGTCTTTCTGGTAGAACTGCTGTTCCTGCAAGACCCACTCAGCGTGACTATTGGATAACGCTGGGAAAGCGTGCCCGTCTCGGGAGATGGTACGCTGCGGAGCCACGTCCTTCAATGGAAGGAGAGATGGCGAAATACACATAAGGACTAACCTATCAGGGTAGTGCTACCTATGGCAGTCTCTGGGGTGGATCCAACCTGGTCCCAGGGGGGAAGAACACATATGACCCCACATATGGGGTAGCCGTTAGGGGACCGCAACATATGGAACCCAGCCTACACACACATTCCACAAGCATACGGGTGCAGGCCTGGCGTCAGATGGCCGCTATGTCTGACACCGAAGGGGTGACAGAGGAACTCACAGGGTTAGCCGTTTCCGGGGAACTCAACTGGAGCAAAATAGATGCACGTATCCGGCCCAGAGGGCGGGAGTGGCATTGCAAGCCGACACTAGAACGGGTACTTAGCGCTACTGTCCACTGTGGGCGAGGATGCGGGAAGATACCGGCTCTACACGGAGGCTATAAAAACTAGCGAACATGTTAGGTGTCGCCCAGCCCGCAGCTCTACATATATCTGTCAGCAAGGCGCCTTAGCCAGCGCCCAGGAGGAAGCTACAATCCTTGTGGAGTGTGCTCGCAACCTGAACGGGCAAGGCACGTCTTGGGACTGGTAAGTCAAGATGATAGCGTCGACTATCCAGTGGGCTAACCTCTGCTTGGAGACAGCCTTTCCCTTCTTTTGGCCTCCATAACAGACGAAGAGCTTCTGTGAGGTTCTAAAGCTTTGAGTCTGGTTAACGTAAGCGCAAAGAGCGCGGACGGGACATAAAGCTAGGGCTGGGTCTGCCTCCTCCAAAGGCAGCGCTTGCAGGTTCGCCACCTGGTCCCGGAAGGGAGTGGTGGGAACCTTGGGCACGTATCCAGGCCGGGGTCTCAGGACAACGTGGGGGTTCGCCGGCCCGACAGCCTTTGCTCCAACCCATCCTGCAGAAAGGAAAGCACAACACTAATCGAACACCTTCGGGGGTCTTCCCGGAGGGAAGAGCACCACTCGCTCGCCTCGTAGAGGCGCCTCGTAGTGGGGCTCTAGCCGAAGTGATGGTGTCTACCACTGCTTGTGGCAGGCACCTAGAACCTCCGCATCCCGTCCAGGAACCAGACATGGAGATTCCAGAGGTCTGGATGCGGGTGCCATAGAGTGCCCCACACCTGAGAAAGCAGGTCATTCCTTGGGCTGTCGCGAGGAGTGTGAGTTCGGGGAACCAGGTCCGGCTGGGCCAGTAGGGCGCAACTAACAAGACCTGCTCCTCGTCCTCCCTGAGAAGGCTCACTGCGGGAAACGCATACTTGTGTAGGTCCCGGGGCCAGCTGTGCACCAGTGCATCTGTGCCTAAGGTACCCCCGGTCAGAGAATGGTACCACTGGCAATGGGTCGACTCCGGAGAGGCGAACAGGTCTACCTGCGCGGCTCCGAAGTGGTCCCATATTAGCTTGATGCTCCGGGGGTGGAGTCGCCACTCGCCCGGAGGTGTCGGCTGACGAGAGAGCTCGTTGGCTGTCTGGTTCAGTGCACCTGGGATGTGGATGGCACAAAGTGACTTCACAAACTTCTGACTCCACAGGAGGAGATGGCGGGCGAGCCGGAGCATGCAACGGAAGCGTAGACCAGCCTGTTGGTTGTTTTACGCAACGGCCGCAGTGCTGTCCAAATGGACCAGTACGTGTTTACCCCGAAGCGGCTTCTTGAACTGGGCCAGGGCAAGACGTACCGCCAGTAACTCTAGGCAATTTATATGCCAACGCAGTTGTGCATAGACCAGCCTGTTGGTTGTTGTACGCAGCGGCCGCAGTGCTGTCCAAATGGACCAGTACGTGTTTGCCCCGAAGCGGCTTCTTGAACTGGGCCAGGGCAAGACGTACCGCCAGCAACTCTAGGCAATTTATATGCCAACGCAGTTGTGCGTGGCCCCCCTGCCCGTGGATGAGGCATCCGTGAAGACCACGGCATGCCTGTCCACACTTTGGCCCAGAGAGACGAGGGGTACGCCCACGGGTTGAAGGTTTGGCGACAGTAAGGAGTAACTGAGACCCGGTACTTCACACTCTGCCACGCCCATCTCGGGACTCGGTCGTGTAACCAGCTTTGAAGCATATGAAGCAATCTGAGCTGCGTTACCACGGCTGCAGATGCCATACGCCCCAGGAGCCTCTGAAAGAATTTCAGTGGGACCGCTGTCCTGCCTCTGAATGTATTCAAGCAGTTCAACACTGACCGGACTCGCTCTCATGTGATGCGCGGAGTCCGGTTGACCGAATCCAGCTCCATACCGAGATAAGAGATCCTCTACGTGGGACAGAGTTTGCTCTTCTCTCGGTTGACCCGAAGGCCCAACCGGCTGAGGTGACGGAGCACCATGTCCCTGTGTTCACACAACTTCGTGAAGCCGTGAGGCGACAGGGACAACTCGAAGGGCTTCAGGGCGATTGCTGCAAACCATTCTTGGGGACGGATGCATTCGAGAATGCGTTTCTGTGTTAACATTCTGAACGGGAGCTTGTGCAGGGCCTGATTCAGAATGCGCATGTCCAAGATTGGCTTTAACCCACCACCTTTCTTGGGTACAATGAAGTAGGGCCTGTAGAACCCTGACTTCATATCGGCTGGAGGAACCACGTCCTTCGCCAGCAGGACATCGATCTCTGACCGCAAGACATGGGCATCGCTGCTCCACACGGTGGTGAAGAGGATGCCCCTGTACTTGGGAGGCCGGCGAGCGAACTGAATCGCGTGGCCGAGTCTGATGGTATGGATGAGCCAGCGAGACCGTCCGGGGAGACCTAGCCAGGCCCCCAGGGACCGAACAAGCGGGACCAACAGAACCACAGACGTACCCGGGGTGGGGCAGCGAGGTGGAGTATGCAGACCCGACTCGGGAGGCCCGGAGGCAGCCAAGAGTGTTGCCAGAGCACTCCAGGTGGGGCAGAGTGTGGGTGAGAAGGCCCGGGGGCCTCCTCGGTGCCCACACTGCTGCCCCCTAGTGAGGGGGAGAGGAAGAAAAGGAGTGGCAAGGCCCGGGGGGCGTCGCACACTGCCCACCTGACCCTCTCAGGGCCCAGGGAGGGAGGAAACTGCTCTGAGAATGTGGGTACCGCTGGACTCCGGAGAGCCAGCGGCAGGACCGAAACCGAAATGCGGGCGAATGCATGATTCGTCAAATAGGCTTCATCCGTAAATGCAGCATATTATTATGAAAAACGGCTTTTTGAAATAGCACATTTAATAATGAAAAAATCTATTTTTAAACAATAGTGTGTGTGGAAAAGGTAATTCTGAAATATATTAAACAATAAAGGTTGTGTTTTCATGTAATTTTACAAAAGAAATAGATACATTTATTTAATTATTTCAGAATAAACTGGTACAATTAATTGTTGTTTTATTGAATTCATTATTTATTGAATTATTTAATTTTGAGTAATTTGGTCCTCCATATTAAAGGTGGAATTTTTTTCTAATGAAAAAGTGCATTTATTTGTGTTTTTAAAATACTTGAAGGAAACGGTTCACTTCCAGCAGTTATTGTCTATGGGGCAGATTTCTGCTTGTTGTACATCAGATACAGATAAATTAACACAGTAGTGGACCTACATTACATTTATTTGAATGCATTAATGAGAGAGTGATTGTGTGCATATATATATATGCCTATATGCCTATAACAGTTGAGTTTCTAAGCTACTTTAGTGACTTTACTTAAGTCACAGGACCGCGTTGACACTGCGTTTCTGTGCTGTCCTCTGCGCGCAATCTTCACGTGATGTGCGAACTTCTGTCTGAGTGTTCGTTTGTCACAATATATCAGGCATTAGTTCAACATAATACACATCTGATGGTCTAAAATCGCTTTAATATGCAAACTGGCAGGCCTTAAAACACATACAAATGACAAAGCTTTGTGAGGACGCAGGTGAAAGCGATCTGCCTTCAAGGCACGCGCATTGTCTGAGACGCGACACGGCTCGGCTCTCTGTGTCACAGAAAAAAGCTGAGCACTGAACGCATAAGTTTTCCTTATTGTTGTTTTTGAATAGTGCACAATTGCTTTAAATGTTCACGCCTTTAAACGCATTTACTTGACAAACTTTATGAGGACAAAAGTGAAAACGATCTGGCTTCGGGGCTTGCGCGTGCCGTCTGTGTGTGTGTGTGTGTGTGTGTGCCTGTGTGTATGAGTGTATGATGGATATGTGTCACTGTGTGTGTGTGTGTGTATACATAATATATTGTAGTAGAAAACCACATACACTCACCTAAAGGATAATTAGGAACACCTGTTCAATTTCTCATTAATGCAATTATCTAATCAACCAATCACATCGCAGTTGCTTCAATGCATTTAGGGGTGTGGTCCTGGTCAAGACAATCTCCTGAACTCCAAACTGAATGTCAGAATGGGAAAGAAAGGTGATTTAAGCAATTTTGAGCGTGGCATGGTTGTTGGTGCCAGTCGGAGTATTTCACAATCTGCTCAGTTACTGGGATTTTCATGCACAACCATTTCTAGGGTTTACAAAGAATGGTGTGAAAAGGGAAAAACATCCAGTATGCGGCAGTCCTGTCCTCATCATCTTGTTGATGCTAGAGGTCAGAGGAGAATGGGCCGACTGATTCAAGCTGATAGAAGAGCAACTTTGACTGAAATAACCACTCGTTACAACCGAGGTATGCAGCAAAGCATTTGTGAAGCCACAACACACACAACCTTGAGGCGGATGGGCTACAACAGCAGAAGACCCCACCGGGTACCACTCATCTCCACTACAAATAGGAAAAAGAGGCTACAATTTGCACGAGCTCACCAAAATTGGACAGCCTGGTCTTATGAGTCTCGATTTCTGTTGAGACATTCAGATGGTAGAGTCAGAATTTGACGTAAACAGAATGAGAACATGGATCCATCATGCCTTGTTACCACTGTGCAAGCTGCTGGTGGTGGTGTAATGGTGTGGGGGATGTTTTCTTGGCACACTTTAGGCCCCTTAGTGCCAATTGGGCATCGTTTAAATGCCACGGCCTACCTGAGCATTGTTTCTGACCATGTCCATCCCTTTATGACCACCATGTACCTTGACCTATGACCTTGTTTTTGACCTATGTACCTATGACCACCATGTATCCTCTGATGGCTACTTCCAGCAGGATAATGCACCATGTCACAAAGCTCGAATCATTTCAAATTGGTTTCTTGAACATGACAATGAGTTCACTGGACTAAAATGGCCCCCACAGTCACCAGATCTCAACGCAATAGAGCATCTTTGGGATATGGTGGAACGGGAGCTTCGTGCCCTGGATGTGTATCCCACAAATCTCCATCAACTGCAAGATGCTATCCTATCAATATGGGCCAACATTTCTAAATAATCATAATAATCCTTTAGGTGATTGTACTTACCAAGCATAATGAGACTGGGTGTGTCTGGTATCACCTGCTGTGCCTCAATGTATGCATGGGTTGCAGTGACCTAAACATATTAAAACAACATGAATCAAAGTACAGAATATGAAGTAACTACTGTACATAAAACATGAGTATTATGAGTAAAACTCGTCAAATATTGTCAGTGATATTGTTCTCTCTTAAAATACTTTTCGACTGCATATTTTTTTTTTTATTTACAAAGGAAAGTTCCATAGTTTTAAGACTTGTTTTCACGTATTTTTGTATCTCTAAACGACTTATTCAAATTGGTCCAGTACTGACCGCGAGTCCGTGACCGCTGCAGCCATTATCCGGGAAACTGACTGCGCATCTTTTTAGCAGTGTTATCTTGTTATCATTATATCCTCCAAAATTAGCAGACTCCATTAGCAAATGCAGTAACTTAACTTTACCTCGCAGACCATCGTAAAACACACTATTACGTTACATTCAAATTCGACAAAACAATATCGATTTGTCTTTCCACCGTTCAAACAATCACAAGGTCTGGTTTGTTTGAAATAAACCAGGTAATTCGCCGAGTTATATTTGAAAATGTCAGGACAAGCAGCGGGGAAACAGCGAGTAAATAGACATCTAACAAGTTAACTCTGTAACGGTGTTTTTGCAACGTTCACTAAACTTCCACACTAAAACTATGTAAACACTAGGGCTGTCACTTTTTATTCGATATTCAAATATGCATTCGAACATGATGTGAAATAGCCGTAATCGAACTATAAATAAACTATCCGGTTTTTAAAGTGCCATGCAGAGTCGGGTAGGACAAGGGAGAACACGGGTCTAAACACGGGTTTTAAACAGTCACGTGCAAACGAATATATATAAAAAGTATATGCATGTATATTGTAGATTTACAAAATCATCTACAATACATATGCCTTGCCTGTATTTCAAGATGATAAAATAATTTCAAATCCATATTAGTTTATTTGTGCCCGCGCAGCGCGCGCGCCCCCTCCCAGGAGAATCACAACTGTGCGATCTGCCTGCACTCGTCGAGATGGATCCTGAGGAGTTGAAGAAAAGATAGCCGTAAATGTGGAAGTTCATCGCTGAGGAAGCACGCAGATAACTGTGGTATCAAACCAAGCACACGCAGTTCTATCGAACAGTATTTTTGTTATGTTTCCTGAGTCTGGTCTCTTAATAACACTGTCTTAGTACATTAAGCCACATTAAGCATTTTTTTATAGCCTAATGGTTTTCTATGGGAGAAAAACGCTTAACGTGTAATTAAACGCGTTGCGTTCATATTCTGGGCTCATCTGATTTGTACATAGTATACGTTATTAGTATTTTGTTTACTGAGTTTGGTCTCTTTATAACAGTGTCTTAGTACATTAAGTCACGTTTTCTTTTGCGGGGGGTGGGGCGCTCGTAGATATTCGAATATATTCGAATACATTGCTTGATATTTGATATCCGTTCGAATTAGATTTTTCTCAAAAATGACAGCCCTAGTAAACACTGTACACTATATCGTAAAATCCTTAAACCTAATTATAAAATTAAAAATTAACTTACCAAACTTCCAGGTATCCATCGAATGAGACATCCAGATATCCGTGAGTGAGCTGCAGTTGTGTGTTCTGACGTCAGTCAGGTGACACGCTTTTGCTGTTTACAGCAGTCTTGTATTATTTCCTGGCATATTACAGCCAAATTACAGCTAGATTACAGCAACACTAAACTATACTGTAAAATATTCCCACTCAAACAAAATTACCCAGAATGCAATACAAATTACAGCATTTTGCTGTAATATAAAAATGCTGTATTGTACTGTAGGTTTTTACAGTAATGTGCTGCTAAATTAGCAGCGACATTTAGCAGTGTGACTATAATAAGACTGAGACTCAAATGAGAAGTGGCGTTTTGCCTTTTTGCATCCCTTCTCATTGGCAAGCACCTTTAGGAGTGCTGGTCTCTTGAGATTCTGGCTATAGTAAGACAGGGAGTGACACTTTTCTACTGAGGTAATACAGTTTTTTTTAGCTCCTCTGGGGTGTCTAGGGGTAGAGCTAGAGCCTCTAGTGATAATGACAGGCTAGAAGTTGATGACATGTACTACAGGCACCCTCTTATACTCACGGTCACTGATGACGTTCCCCTTTTCAGGGAACTAGGATTACATTTGCAACTGAGACGCTCTTTCTTTAATACCCAAAATTATACATCAATACAACACTATAAATCTGCTGCTTACTTGGTGTCTGGTAACTGGAGGGGGCTTGAGCTTCATTAAGATAAAGAGAGACACAGTTTTATTATTTTTACAGTTTGAAGAGCTGAATTTATGACCATTAAACCATTGCAAGGAAAAAAAAAAGATCACTAATAAGAAGGCAATGTGAGACACATTTGATGCGCCAGTATGGTGTTATTAATGTTCATACATTTAAAAAAAAAAAATACAAATAAATAATAAAAGTCATCTTACTTTAATATTCATCAGTACAACACTATAAATCTGCTGCTTACTTGTCAACTGGTAATACGTTGTCCAGGAAGAGGCTTGAGCTTCATTAAGATAAAGAGACGCGGTTTTATTATTTTTACAGTTTAAAGAGCTGAATTTATGACCATTAAACCATTACAAGGAACATTTAGAAACTAAATGATAACTAAGAAGGAAATGAGACACCTTTGATGCACCAGTATGTGCTAGTAATGTTCATTCATTAAAATAAATGAATAAATAAATAATTTGAAACTGAGCTTGAGTTTTAATAAAACAAAGAGAAACAGATAGTTTTGAACAACTGAATGTCAAATATATGATAATATATGTATATGATTATCTGCACACTTACTTAGGGCCCGATAACATGGTCCATTGTACCAGTCCCACCAGCAGGGTGTTACGAATGCTGAGAGATGAAGCAGAGAGATGGAATCCACTTGCAAACACAACTTTAATGAAACTATTCCATAAATAAAACAGGGACATCCGGGGACTCAAGAACTAAGACACAAACAGTTCAACAGCTAACAACGACCGACAAAAGACAAGTGAACCACAGGCATATATATACACACAGACAGACAAGCTTAACAAGAAAACAAGGAGGGGATGTGGTAAATGGGAAACACCTGGGAAGACTAATCAACATGAAAAACTACAAAGGACAACAAAACATGACAAGACAGGACATGACATGACAGAACATGCAAGAAGAAAGTCGCTGTAATAGGGGGAAACGCGTCAAATCTGCGAGCAAGGCAAGTGGACTTTGACCTCAATACCAAAACTACATCTGGTATTACTACCACTCACACTAGCCTCTTTATCGGTTGAATTTGTTATAGTCTTCTCAAAAGCCATCTGTTAAAATCGCGTTGCGCATTATAACCAACCACACGTGTTTCTAATAATCAGAGGCGTTCAGATGAGCCGGAGTTTTGTTCAGAGCGCGCTCTCACTCGCTGAAATCTGCGCTCAAAACGTGTGATGTACGCAGGAGATTCATTTGTCATACAGTGGTTGACTGTTTTTCTTCTATTTCATCAGCAAAATTGTTTCAAACAAACACAGCAGAACCACAGCGCATCTGATATGACTGGCATAAAGTCGGCTTGACGTTCGAGATTCGCGAATTTAGAGACCGTCTCTAAAGTTACATACAAGATTGGTATACACATTTCTAACTTCAATAGCATTTGAAGAGAATGACTTACAGTCATAAAACTGACTGGAAAGTGTTCATCTAGGTGTCAGGTATGATGCACACCTTTTGTATTTTTGATATTTATTCAAATAAACTGTCAAATCATATGAAAATATGGATATGCATTATTTCAGTAGGATACTGTTTGGGCTCGTACACAAAATATGCTAGATTTAAATGTGTCATAGCTGATAGAACACTGATGAGAATATTGCTTGAGAATATATTTATAGAGATAATATTAGAGATTATATTTACACCAAATTATTATTATTTATGCGTTATGCGTTGCTATTGACGACGGCCATTATAAGGAAGGAAATCCCACAGAATAGAATCTAGCTTAAAAAAAGTGCATAGAGCTGCTTGATTTATTTGTTGCTCGTTGATTTTCAAATATAAAACTTGTTGAAATGGTTTCAGTGTGTGCATCTATTTGCATCTGTGTGCATCTTTTTGAACACATTCGTCTCATTTGAAGAAAACCGTGATAATATTGATAACCGTGATAATTTGGGTCACTATAATCGTGATGTGAAATTTCCATACCTTTTCATCCCTAGTCGTAATATATGTATTTTAATGCATTAAAATACTATTTATAATGCTTTATAGATTGTTAGATGTGTCATTAACTGCTTGATTGAAGAAGTGGGAAATGCTGTTGCCTGTTGTGTGACAGTTATTTCACCTATTACACAAATGTTTATCACGATGTTGAATCCAGTTATTCATTAGTCAGCTACTTATTGATGCTTTTCAGTTCTATCTTGAATAACGTGAAGCTTCCATAGTGCATTGTTCCCATAACAGAGATGTAAAGCACTGTTTCTCTGGCATTTTCAAAGGCTCATAAAATATAATACTGTGGCTTGTTGCACAGTCTAATGGTGTAATGGAATCCGTGTATCATTCGTTCAGTCGATTTTTGATTTAATATTGAAAGAAGAAAAAATAGAAAACAGCTCGTTTTTCGTTTTTTTTAATTATTTAAAAAAAAACGAACAACAAGATTTCAGCTTGATTTTTTTTTCTTCGTTCAGAGGTAGAAAAATGAACAAACCGTTTTAATATTCGATTTCTACACATGGGCAGGAATTATACGCCCCTTTCTGCTGATTAGTCAGTGGAAGATCAAACTGTTCCGTCATCAATTCTTCCTCAGTTCCGCACAGCAGAATAAAAGTCCTGCACTGTTACAGCTGTACGGATTCTTTATTGCAACTACATTTCATATTTTTCTCATTAAACAACCAGACTAACGAATGGCTCGACACAACCCGTACCCGCAAAGGTCTTTCCTGATATTAAATTGCACTTTAAAGTGTTTTTAAAATAGAGCACTAGATTAAAGTCATTAGATAATGCGCCTGATGTTGATGTGCAAACTCAACAAAACTCTACAAAACTCTAACAGAACTATAAAAAATATAACGACTGACACATGTTAAAATTATAAGAAATTATATATTGACTGAATATATAAAATATTATGCAGATTATATAAAATTATATGAACTGAATACAGAATAAAAAAGAAAAGTATAGATGAAATAAAGTGAGATTTTAGATAATGCACCTGTCTGTGAAGGTTGATCTGTAGTACTAGGCATTTCTGTACAAAAACACAGCAAAAATTATATTGACTGCTATCCTTGCATTTGAAAACATCTCAGAATATTATATAGGAACATATACAGAATATATACAGATTAGGGGTGTAACGGTACACAAAACTGACGGTTCGGTACGTACCTCGGTTTTGAAGTCACGGTTCGGTACGAGTTCGGTACAGCAGTTTTACAAAATGTTTTTTTATTTATTTTTATTAAACAGTGGTTTACTGAAGAAGAAGAAAAAGTGTCTGTCCTTGAATAAATTTAGTTATAACTAAAAGTTTATTGAAAATATTTCTGTAAATGATATAGGGAGCCCTTACTTGCACATTAATATTAGAGGTTAACAACAGAGCCCAAACTATAAGCCTAAATTCATTTTTTTCTCCAATTCGTTGTTGAAATATAATCATTTATACATAGTGTCTGTCATTTTCATGACAGGTTTATTTAACATGCATGAAATAATCAAGACATCACTAACAGGTTAAGTAGAATATAATGAATATAACGGCTAATATAGAGCATATATTTAGTGAAAGAGTTGATTTCTCTAGTGAATTAAATTCTGTGGACACTGAATGACTACTTGAGGTAAATGTGATGCTAACGTTAACGTTACATTACATTGTTTAGTTTACAAGCAGTTATATTGACGTCTTTCCGCCGTTGAAACACTGATTTAGTGATTACACCACATATGATACATGACAGTAAGTTGTAATGTATCCTCAGCATACCTTCAGATGTTCATTCATGTTTATTCTTTAGGAAGAGATCGATCGCGTTCACGCGCAGCCGCTTGAACTGTGATCAGTGATCAGTCACACCACATAGGGCGTCAAAACAGCATTTATCGTTTGAATTTCGTGATAAAATGGACTAAATACTTTGTGTGGGAACTCGGATTGAAGTGTGTTCACTTCACGCTTAAAACAAGTCGACTGTTTACTGTTAGAGATTGCACTCGGAAACCGTTCGGTACAGGCGTGCACCGAACCGAAAGCCCTGTACCGAAACGGTTCGGTACGAATTTGTATACCGTTACACCCCTAATACAGATACATGTGTATATATACACACATACAGAAACATGTATAGATTAAAGATGCACCTGTATAGTAGTATCGTGCATCAGACGAATCTGTACAAAAACACAGCAAAATGTTATTAACTCAGTAAAGACAGAAAATCTGAGGCAAATAAATGTGATTCACTTACTGAAAGCTGACCAAAGGACCAATAAAAGGATATAAAGCAGGTTCATGCTGTCACAGAATAGAGAGCTACAGCTTTCTGAGACACTCGTGTGACAGTCACACTGACTTCCTTTGTCTTAACTAGAAAAAATGCAGAGTAGATGTGGGGAGAAAGCAGAAGTGCCTCTCATGAGGAACATTTACTGTCTATTTCCAATTTCTGCTGGTTTTTCAAAATATATAAAAATCTGCAGCAAACAGTACCATATTTTATCATTGTATACAATATGTATACAAAATATTTGAATGTAGGCCTAGCTCTTCATTTATAGATGTTACGTGCAAATTTGTGTGGCGATCTGGACATGCATTTCTGAACCGTTAGACCACACAACCACAGGATTATAGTTTTAAGACACTGTGACATTTGCCTTGGTGTCACATAAACCACACCAAACCACACTTAGCTTTGAGATCAGCAATGCAATGTGCGCACTTTAGTGATCGCTGAATGTGTTTTAGGTGATGTGCAAGTATTTGTATCTAAAATGCCTCTAAAAGTAAAGTTTATATGTACAAGGTAGTAGTTCTATATAAATGATCGGAGTGCAAGCACCAATGGCCCATGTGAATGAGTAACGATACAATTGAAATGTATTTTATAATGTGGTTTTTACAGAAACGTTTATCTTGAAGCTTAGACAATAGACAATAACTGCTGAAAGTGAACCGCTACCTTCAAGTATTTTAAAATCACAAAGAAATGCACTTTTTCATTAGAAAAAAATATCCCACCTTTAATAGTAGAAAATATTTACAGTACAAACCTCATCAGTGAACTATGAGGGCAAAAAAAGGAAAGCAAGAAAAAAAAAAGAGCAAAATAATCGTTCATTAATCGTAATTAAGGTAAAATGTTCAATTAATCAAGATTTTTATTTTTTGTCAAATTCCGGTAAAAAAGCATTTTACCGGAATGCTTTACGGTAGGGCTGTAACGATTTGATTGATTGATTGAAAATAAATAAAATCAATCAATCAATCAATCAATCAATCAATCAATCAAATCGTTACAGCCCTACCGTAAAGCATTCCGGGAAGGCGGCGCTGCATTTGAACAAATGCCGCGCGTCAAAAAAAGCTGCCAGAAGCCCATCTTTATGCAAATGAAGTAGAGCACATGGAGACTGAGGGAAGTCTCTCATGGGTCCTTTGTTTTTCATTCCCCGCTGGCTCAAACGCACGCCCATAGCGGTAAACTTGAGGAACGCCCATCAACACACACACGAGGGGAAGCATCACAACACCACGCTTCAGTCGTGCCGCAAAAGTGGATCTGTACAGAGACTGAAGTAGGCTAGTTTGCTGTATATTATTTATTTAATTTTGAGAGCGTTTTTTCTGCTCTTGATCTGGCTTGTTTAATAAATATTCCTTTTTTATTAAAGTGGACGTGCCTTTTGTGTTTAAGAGTAAAAGCTTTAAGTTAATAGTCTATTTGTGTCTCAGCCGCGAAGCTCAGCTGATGTTCGAGCTGCACAGAGCGGCTGAAATGATAGTGTCTGTCAGTTATTATAATACATATGACAAAAACAATTGTCTAAATTATGTTTCATATTCCTCAAATGTTCTTGTGATGATAGCACTAGTTGACAACATAGTACTCTATTTTGGGAAATCATAGGCTATGATATTGCGCAGGTGCACGTGATGCAACGCTGTCAGAGCCGACAGACTCGTGTGTCAGACTCATTTCAGTGCAAAATAATCCGCTCAAAAACTATTTAATATAATGCAAATAGCCTACTAGTATTTTATGTATATTTATAATTCATTTAGGCAGACAACAAGGCCACCAAGTACTGCGCACAGTGCGCAGCTAATTTATTTAACCTTTTTTTTCCTAACGTCATGAAAAATGATAAATAATTGCAGTGCTCTGTTCAATCACTATAGAGTTAGTATCGCTATCGTGTTAGAACCGGTAGGTGCGGTTCACAGGTTTCATAGAAAGACAATGATGTCACACAGCACAGTAACAAAGCAGACATTTACAGTTACACCCACCACAAGTGTAGCGTGCAAACTCTAAACACCAAAGTAACACACATCAGTTTAAATAGATAGATGAAGAAGACAATGATGTCACGATTGAGCAGCAGGGAATCGTGTTTGTGGTCCAAATAGCTCAAAATAAGAGGCAACGAGAAACGCAAATATGTGGAATAAAACCTCATCATATTTTAAAGAAGAGTTTGATTAAGTGGTGGAAATAACAGATGATGGACACAGCACGGTAACAAAACAGACATTTACAGTTACACCCACCACAAGTGTAGCGTGCAAACGCTTAACACCAAAGTAACACACATCAGTTTAAATATAGATGTGTGTGTGCTTTGGGTTTCGGTGATGTTTAAATAACTATAAAAGTTGTTCCCTTGAACATATTTAGCTATTAGATCTATTTAATTACTTCAGTTAGTTTTTTTTAAACAAATTGAAGCATTTAAACTGATATAATATACTATCAGTTTAAATACTTCCATTAGTTTTTATATTATATTATAGGCTATTATAGTTGTATTATAGTGTAAGCCTAATAAAGAATTTATCTCACAAGGGGATTGTTTAGGGATCCATTAAAACGTTCGATATAGAAAATCTTGGAAATTCATAAGCAATGAACAAACATTTAATATAAATGGTTTAAAGGTCCCATGGCATGAAAATTTTTTTTAAACCTTAATATGAGTTCCACTAGCCTGTATATGGTCCCCAAGTGGCTAGAAATTTCGATAGGTGTAAACTGAGTTCTGGGTGTCCTGCTCTGCCTTTGAGAAAATGAAAGCTCAGACGAGTTGATCTGGAATCTTCCCTGTATGTCATCATACAGGGAACGGTTACCTCCCCTTTCTCTGCTTTGCCCGCTCAGAGAATTAGGAGAAAGTGGATTCAGTTTATCAGTCGCAGTGTTCATTAATGCCTGATCTGTGATCAGTGTTTTCTTATGTGTAGCTAATCATTCAAGTTCACGCAGACTTTCCTTCAAAATCGTTTAATATGAATAATAATGTGTGTGTGTGTGTGCCGGTGTGTGCGCAAGATGGCCGCAACGGAGTGCACACCTGCATGATCTTCTAACAGCAACACCCGTTGTAACTGCCAGCGTTAATGCAGGGAAGTGTATTTTGACATGGCTGACTTTTGGCTACTACTTTTGACAATGTGCCTCATAACAACAGTAAACAGCGCGTTTAAAGACGCGATTCAGACCGGCAGGATCTACAAACAAAGCTGGACTATTCACGATCCTGTGCCCAATCACCCAGCTGGTGGAGAATACACAGACTTTTCGACCACTGTAAGAACTCTAGGCCAGGATGAGTGGATTATATTTAAAAATCAGGAAAGAGCGTTTAGAAAGACCCTGGTCACGAAACACCTCGAGGATAAACATAACTTCCACTTATCGGGAGAATCGCCGACAAAATGGATCAGACTCATCCGCATTTTAAGAACATTAAGACATTTGTTACTCAACATAAGAACGGAACTTTTACAATCATCCTGCAGAATGGAAGGCAGTTTGGATTACCTTTCCTGAAGTTCACAACTTGTGTACTCAAGAGAATGCCGCAAGCCAGCGGAGGCCTTCCTGAGGCGCTGGGCTTTTTGCGGGACATCGTTCAGCCAGCACTGGGAGCGCCGCAAAGTGGAAACCATCAACAAAAGCAGGTGGGCAAAGATAAACTTGCATATTGATATCAGAATAGGAAATCTAGAGCAATCCAAATTATTCTCAACAACAGTACATACCCAAATGTACCAGTCGGCGCAAATAATATACTATCTGTGCAGAACTACTACACTTCAAAGTGAAGCTTGAGGGCGTGTTAAATGCACCGCCATGGACTGGATCATTATTTCCCGTACAATCTAGCCAACTTAACACTTCGCTGTTCACTGCCACTGAAGTGGAGAAAGTGGTTAATGACCTCCCCAATAATAAAGCAAGCAGACTTGATGGCGTGACTTATGAAACGCTGAAAATTAACAAACAAATAGTGTGTCCAATTCTGACCAATTTATTTAAAGGTCCCATGGCATGGCATTTTTCTATTATTTTATAGTGTTTCCTGAGGTGTACTTATATTATTAGTATGATTTTTACATCATAAAATGTCATAATTTAGAAATAAAAGGCATTTTTTCTATACTGCTGTTTGCCCTGTGGCTGAATGCCCTGCTTCAAGAGGCGTGTCTGCTGTGAGACTTCAGTAAAAACGCCCACTGTTGTGATTGGCTGACATCTTTGCATTTTAAATGAGCGGAGGGGGCGTGGTTTAACGAGGCACGAGCAGGCACGAGTCTGCCAGAGAGACGGATGGACCTGTGTTCACTTCTCATCAGTTCTCTCAGCATGTCTCAGTTCAGGGTGAACTGTTGTAGTTACTAGCATATACTTCAGGTTATTAGTTTATTTCTAGTCGGAGGGACTGTCACTCATGTCAGAAAGTTAGTAACTTTAGTAAATTATGGATCAGCGCTGACTCGAGACGCGAACCGTTCAGAACGATTCAGTCCGATTTGGTGAACTGGTTCGGTTCACTAAAAAGAACCGATTCAAAAGAATGATTCGTTCGCGAACCGGACATCACGGAGACGAAGCGATTGCTAACAAAGTTATTTATAGTAACTACTGAGTTATGAGAGCGCTGTCAGTCAGCGCGAGTTTATTGTGTTTGTATCTGAGAGTTCTGAATAAACACGAGTCCCAGTCACACCGAGTCCTCTTCATCATTATTCTACCAACTTTGTAACACATGCAATGTATCATTACAGCGAGATGAACGAGTTAGTAAGTGTTGAATATAGCATTATTTCTAGATATGTTCCAAACATATGAATAGCGTCGTTGACGCGCATTGAGTAACTTACACAGCGCAAACAAAGACACAACAGCTGTAATCGAATGTAATCCAGTTTATTGTGGGGAAAGCTGGCTAGCCTAGCCCAGATACCCTCACGCTTACCCCCCTTCTGCTTAATCTCACGCCGCGTTTGGTGCCTCCGCTGTGGGCCAGATGCAGTACTGGGGGTCGGGGATGTTGGAGGCCGAGCTTCGGCGTGTGTGAAGTTTATCTCTAAAGATGTGACTGCTGATGTTAAACAGAAAAGACTGTATGCACATTTAAGAACAGATAGACGCGACGAGGACGTACAAAAACACTGACTCTCAAGATAGAAAACACGAAAACACCGTTCTGTCGGGAGAGAGAGAAGCCGCTGCGTGTCCACAAATAATAAATAATTAGCTACACATCAGAAATCACTGATCACAGATCAGAAGGAACTGAAGAAAGACTTCTGTTTTCATTTGTACATCCAAACACTGAGAAACTGCCAGTGTTCACTCGTTCACAAGTAACGTTAATGATCTCTCGAGTGTTTGCATGGGCGTGCCAGATTCTCTGGGCGGGGGAAAGGGAGGAAACCGTGCCTGCTTGGACGTCAAACCAGGAGCCTTCAGGATTGGCTAGTCGGGCCTGTCATTTTCTCAAAGGCAGAGAGAGACAGCCAGAACTCGGTTTTACCCCGATCAACATTTCTATCCACTTGGGGACAATATTCAGGCTAGGGGAACTCATATTAATGTTGAAATACCTCATAAAATGAAAATTTCATGCCATGGGACCTTTAACATCTGTCTGGAGAATGGTAAAGTTCCAGAATCATGGAAAAGGGCCCTGATCCACCGTATCCCCAAAAAAGATAATATTCCTGACGACCCGTCTACCTGGAGAGACATCTCATTACTACCTACAGTCTATAAGGTGTTTATGAAGTGTATGCTGTCACGAATACTTCCCTGGTTAGTAGAGACAGGAATACTTTCACCAAAACAAAAAGCGTATATCAATAAGCAGGGGATGAATGAACACGTCTTCTGTCTTTTTGGATTTTCGTGACGCATTTGCCACACTGCCCCATGATGTCATGTCTCACACATTAAAGGAAATAAGACTCCCACAGCTATATGCAAACGTAATTTAAAGATGTTTATAATAGCTCTTACATCCAAGTCATATGTGGAAGCGCCCTAACCGATCCTATACCACTCAAGATCGGCATTAAAACAGGGTGCCCGTGGAGCGCCGTCAATTTCATACTGGCGATTAACTCTTGGATGAAGTGGTTGTGCCAGTGCGCGCCAGCAGGTGTACGATCCCCAAACCCAGTGCAAGGCTTTGCGGACGATGTCGAAATCTCCTCAAGTGATGAAAGTGTATTACCAACATGCTCCACTGAAAAAAACAATGACCAAAATAAAAATCGAATTATTAATCGAATTATTATCCGCACAGATGAGTTCATAAGGTGGTCTGGTTTGGACATCAAACATACAAAATGTGCTGCATTCTATGAAAGACGCAGTGGAGGAAACAGATGGTATCAAGCAAAGTCTGACAAACCCCCTGCCTTGTCATTAATGCAGAAACCCATCCGACTGTATGAACGTCACGAAACGTATCCTTACCTGGGTCATAAATTTAATGTCAGCGGCGATTGGGAGGAACAGATCACAGAGCTGTGTCACGAGTACACCCAAAGACTCGGGCTGATCGATGTTGCCCCACTTCCCATAATGATGAAAGTTGAGGCCATCAGGCTGATCGCAGCAGCTAAAATCCAACATCTTTTCCCGATCGTACATATTCCACAACATACACTGTCAGCGATGAACAATGAAACGGTGAAGCTGGTGAGGAAATGGTTTTGTCTTAATAGTCGTACAACTCGGGACATTATCTTCCAGCCGCGCAGAGACGGAGGTCTCGGCGCCCCAAACATTGAATGGCTCTACAGCGCTTCCAGAACAGGACATTTTCTAAACATGCTCAATAATGATGACACAACTGTTAGAGAACTATCACGGCAATCGCTGTTTTTACATCTACAGCGTCGCAAAATACCTGCTGCTTCCACAAACGAGTCCCAGTTTCTGGGGTTCAAACTAAAGCAGAACGGAAAGTTGGACATCAGAGCTCCCGGATTTGGAGTGCGCTTGGACTGGCTGGATTTAAATGATCTATGCTAGCGTACAGGAATACAGCTGTCCTGGCTGGGACCCGACGGGGAAGTAGTTGCTCTCAATGACAACATAATCACTGATCCGCTGGTTTCCACCCTGGCGATCCTCAATAAAGACGATACACCTCACCAGCTACAGATTAAACACACAAGAGCTTCGATTCTTAATCTTAGACGGACCCAAAGCGGACAGCACTGGACGGGCCTCAGATTACAAGGAAAACTTGCATTACTTCAATTTGCGGACCATTCAGTGTCTCATTCTGTTCTGACAAACCCATCAATCTCAGATGACATCCTAATATTCATGATTAAAGCAAGATTACAGTGTCTCCCAACTAAATACAATCTGGCAACATGGTATCCATCACAGCATGAGCCCTACTGTATATTACATCCATCACAGCAGGAGAATGAGACGGTTGCTCACATACTAAACGGATGCCACAATTATAAAGAACTGTATGTTGCCAGACATGTCAATCTGGTTGCAAAGGACTTGCAAAAGTTAATCTATAGACACGATAGTAAGATTTACAAGCATAGCACTGTAACTGGTTTCATCAGAACACATCTGACAGTGACTACTTTAAAAACATTCCCAATAACTCCTGACATTGTGGTTGTAAAAGAGGTTATGAAATCTGTGTGTATCTTTGAGGTGGGCTGCTGCTTTGACCTGTATATGGAGACTTGTTACTATTCCAAACTATTGAAATATCAACCACTGGTAGATCTCATTCACAGACTTGGATACAGTTGTAAATGAATAACTCTGGTGTTTGGAAGTTTAGGCCATGTCCATAAGAAAGTGGTCAGGGGGATGCAGTTGGGGGGGCTTCAAAAAAAGGAGGCAAAAAGGTATGCAAAATTTTGTTCTGTTTTAGCCACCATAGGGACCATGAAAATATGGAGACGGAGATGTTCCCTTTCAAGGGAACTCCCGTTGCATCGAATAACGCTATGGGGAACGCTTGCGTGATGAAGTCATGAAGCACATGTGAAATCAGTCCAATAGTGTGAGGGAACGTCAGAGGCGGATGACGTCATGAACCAGGAAGTATAAAGCCTGCCAAAACAAAGCCGCTCTAGCTTCTGTTGTCTTCAGTAGCGCTTTGTGTGATCAGTGATTCAGTGTTTTTCTAGTTCAGTAAAGTAATTCTAACAAACACTATGGCGGATAAGCAGCAGTTTAGAGTGTGTGTTCACCCTTGCCCTCGTTTCATTACGGGTGGGGACACACACATTCTTTGTGTTGCTTGTTTGGGAGAGGAGCATGCACGGTCAGCGTTCTTCACTTTAGAGTTGCTTCCTTTACGGACACTCCGATCCCGCCTGGCGTTCTTTCGCAAGGACGTTCAGGCTAGCGTTCCTCAGGGCTCTGGTCCTGCTGCTGCCGAGGCACAGCTGCGATCACAGTCCTGGGGTTCGCAAATGGATGTATCAGCGAGGATAGAGATGGGCCCAGCCTTATCTCTTCCTTCACCTGATAGATCCAGTGCCTTCTCTCTGGGTTTGGAAGCACGCCCTGCGGTTTCTTCCGCCCCGATTGAGGCACCTCTGATGCAGCTTTCCAGTTCTGAGGATCTGGAAAGTGTCGGTCCAAATAGCTCAAAATGAGAGGCAACGAGAAACGCAAAGACGTGGAATAAAACCTCATCATGTTCTAAAGAAGAGTGGCTTGATTAAGTGGTGGAAATAACAGATGATGGACACAGCACGGTAACAAAACAGACATTTACAGTTACACCCACCACAAGTGTAGCGTGCAAACTCTTAACACCAAAGATTCAAGATTCAAGAGATTTATTTGTCACATACACAATTATATAGAGCATATATAACCAGCAGTGAAATGAAAGTCAGGTCCGCTCCATGGACAGTGCAATATTAAATAAAAAAATAAAAAAATACAACACAGATGAAAATATACATAGAAGTACAATATACACATATAAAAAATATTCATAAATATAGCTATGAGAAAATGAATTAAGGTTAATGATGTACAAGAGGCAATGTGCATATGTGCATTATACTGTAGTCTAAAATATTAAGATACACAGGAATGTATTAGAGGTAAATGTGCAAACGGGTCGACACTGACAGTATGTCACATTGAGGTAGTGAATGATGAAGATCTTACTGATAAAGTGAATATTAAGTAGAGACATCAAGATGTTAAGAGGCTGGTTTTGAATTTAAGAGCCTAATGGCCTGGGGGAAGAAACTCCTCCTGAGTCTCTCAGTATTTGCCATCAGACTACGGAAGCGCTTACCAGATGGCAGCAAAGTAAAAAGATGGTTAATGGGGTGGATAGAGTCGTTGATAATTTTAACAGCTCTGCTTTTGCAGCGTTTGAGGTATATGTCCTGTAGAGAGGGGAGAGCAGACCCTGAGATGCGCTCAGCTAAGCGCACAATTCTCTGAAGGGCTTTGCAGTCTTGATTAGAGCTGTTCCCATACCACACTGAGATACACTGAGTCAGTACACTTTCTATGGCCCCTGAATAGAAAGTTTTCAGGTTTGCTGGTGAGACCCTGAATTTCCTCAGCTGTCGCAGATGGTAAAGTCTTTGCCTGGCTTTATTTGCCTGTGTTTGAATGTGGGTAGTCCAAGTCAGGTCCTCAGAGATGTTTACACCAAGGTACTTGAGGCTTCTCACCCTCTCCACAGGGGTCCCGCTGATCATAAGAGGAGTGTAGGGCTGCTGCTGTCTCTTCCTGAAGTCCACAATCAGTTCTTTAGTTTTGCTCACATTCAGAGAGAGACAGTTGTCCTGGCACCATGATGTTAATCTCTCTACCTCACCCAGGAATGCGGTCTCATTATTGTTGTGAATGAGGCCCAGAACCACAGTATCATCAGCAAATTTGATAATAGATGTGGAGATGTGGGATGACACGCAGTCATGTGTGTAGAGAGAGTAGAGCAGGGGACTCAGGACACAGCACTGTGGGGCTCCTACGTTCAGGGTGATAGAGTTGGATGAGTACTGGCCTACTTTCACCACTTGAGGTCTGCCGGTAAGGAAATCAAGAATCCAGATGCAAAGTGAAGAATTCAGGCCAAGGTCCATGAGTTTATAAGCTAGCTTTATGGGGACTATAGTATTGAAAGCTGAGCTATAGTCGATAAATAGCAGCCTTGCATAGTTCTTATTATTACTGTCAATGTGTGTGAGAGAAGAGTGCAGAATGTGAGAGATGGCATCATCCGTGGATCTGTTCGGGCGATAAGCAAACTGGAGGGGGTCCAGAGTATCAGGGATGGAGTAGCAGATGACGTTTTTAACCAGTCCTTCAAAGACCTCGATGACTATTGATGTAAGGGCCACTGGACGATAGTCATTCAGACAAGAGGGTTTATTGTTCTTAGGCACAGGGATAATGACCCACCGATGTAGCAAGAGACTCATTAAAGATAGCTGAAAACAAACCAGCGAGCTGAACAGCGCAGGACCGCAGAATACGGCCAGAAATCCCATCAGGTCCGGCTGCTTTCCTGACGTTCACTCGCTTTAATGCCCTCCGAACATCATCCTCAGACACGGTGATCATATGATTATCGCTGCTCTGACTGCTGCTTCCCAGCGCGCTGATCGGCAGACTCGCGCTGCTTAGATTGTTTTCAAAGCGGCCGTAGAAAATGTTTAGCTCGTCAGCCAACGACGGATCTACGCTCACCTGTGCAGAGGATTTATTTCCAAAGGCACAGATGGTCCTAAGTCCTTGCCACATGCGTCGGGAGTCATTGAGCTGGAAATGTGACTCTATGCGTGTCCTGTATCTGTGTTTGGCGGCACTTACAGCGCGTCGGAGAGCATAGCACGATGCTTTGTACTCGCTCATGTTTCCCGACAAAAGACCGGCATTGTAAGCGGCAGTGCGTTTGTTTACTGCTGCACGGATTGATCTGTCCACCCATGGTTTCTGATTTGAGAAGGTCCTTATAGTTATTGTATCCGTAGCTTGTTCGGCTAGCGTGTTTACAAAGCTTAATGCTGACGTCAGATGAACTTGCCCGAAACATGTCCCAGTCTACGTCATCAAGAGTCGTCTGTAGCATGGCTTCTGAGTGGGCGGACCAACGCGTCACCAACCTCAGCACCGGGGGATCTTGAACAAGCCTTTGTTTATATTCCGGTGTGAGGAAAATGGCGGCATGGTCCGATTTGCCGAAAGCCGGTAGTGAGCGAGCTTTGTAGGCATTCTTAAACTGAGAGTAGCAATGATCCAGTGTATTCTGTCCTCTAGTTGGACAGGATACATGTTGATAAAAAATAGGCATGACTTGCCTGAGTTTGGCTTTGTTAAAGTCACCAGCGATGATAATAGCAGCATCAGGATGTTTGTTGATGTTGCCACTGAGCGCATCGTGAAGCTCAGACAAAGCCAAGCCGGTGTCTGCTTGTGGTGGGATGTAAACAGCAGTAACGATAATCGATGAAAACTCCCGGGGGAGATAGAATGGGCGGCAAATAATGGATAAATGTTCCAGATGAGGCGAGCAGGAGCGCGACAGAGTGTAGATATTCCTGGGGTCACACCATTTCTTGTTAATCATGAAACACACTCCTCCACTTTTGCATTTAGTGGCCTTGGCTGTTCTGTCCATCCGTAAGACAGAGAAGTTTTCAGATGGCGTTACAGCAGCGTCCGGGACCAAGGGCGTGAGCCATGTTTCTGACAAACAAAGAATGTTACAGTCCCTAATGTCCCGTTGGAAACTTATCCTGGCTCTAAGATCGTCCATCTTGTTCACCAGAGACTGGACATTGGCGAGCAAAATGCTCGGTAGAGGAGGACTGAGGGCTCTTTTTCTCAGTCTGTTGCGAATCCTAGCGCGTTTCCCGCGGTGTTTCTTGATCCGTCGCCTAGGGTGGTTATTATTCAGGTGGCCATTGTTCATCTCGGCGTTCCGGAGAATCTCACATGGCCACGATGGGTTGGAGGATAAAGTGTCCTGAAACAGGTCAGTGAAGCGATGTCCAATGTCCAAAAGTGTTTCTTTGTCGTAGATGATCAGTGCAGACGTTATGTGTGTAAAAAGAGAAAGCAAAAGTAGATAAAAAAGTAAATTAAAAACACAGTCTAAGCGGAGCGACCTGGACGGCGACCGAACTCGGCGGCGCCATCTTGCTAAATCAAGTAACACACATCAGTTTAAATAGAGATGTGTGTGTGGTTTGGGTTTCGGTGATGTTTAAATAACTATAAAAGTTGTTCCCTTGAACATATTTAGCTATTAGATCTATTTAATTACTTCAGTTAGTTTTTTTTAAACAAATTGAAGCATTTAAGTAAGGAATAATTGACGACGGGCCGTTCAATTATTAGAATGATAATGCACACCCGAGGTGGTGATGCGGTCACGATGCGAAGCGGAGTATTTTTGGCTTTAAGCCAGTCGTTAAACACATTAACTGCCCAAGCTGTTGTTTTTTTGGTGTTTTCTTCGTGTTTTTCTCCCTCGAGTATGTCTAGCTGTTCTTCGCTAATCATTTTATGTCTTTTGTTGTTGCCGCCGGCTGTCTTTGATGTCCGCTTCCGTTTATGTTGTTCTTCATCTGGACCGTCTAATACTCCTGCCGCCCATTTGTTGAACGTTTTATAGTTCCCGTAAATATTAAAATTAACTTTAGGAAAATCGTCTGTCATGGTGTTTTTTTTTAGTCCTGTAATTTCCGTTATTACAGTTAACTATGCGAAGTGATATGGAACTGTAATGCGGTCAAGAGCTGCCTGGAACTACGTTCGCTGTGCGTCTCCCAGAAAATAATTGCACACCTCAGAACGTTCATCAACCAATTAGATTCAAGCATTCAACGGCCCCGTAGTATAAACTGATATAATATACTATCAGTTTAAATACTTCCATTAGTTTTTACATTATATTATAGGCTATTATAATTGTATTATAGTGTAAGCCTAATAAAGAATTGATCTCACAAGGGGATTGATTAGGGATCCATTAAAACGTTTGAAAA
Source organism: Gobio gobio (assembly GCF_949357685.1). NCBI lineage: Eukaryota > Metazoa > Chordata > Actinopteri > Cypriniformes > Gobionidae > Gobio > Gobio gobio. The sequence continues at coordinate 54,291,043 of NC_137116.1, forward strand.
CCCCTGATATAGAAAATCTTGGAAATTCATAAGCAATAAACAAACTTTTAATATAGATGGTTTAAAGGTCCCATGGCATGAAATTTTCACTTTATGAGGTTTTTTAACATTAATATGAGTTCCCCTTGCCTGTATATGGTCCCCAAGTGGCTAGAAATTTCGATAGGTGTAAACTGAGTTCTGGGTGTCCTGCTCTGCCTTATGTCCTGAGCTGATCTGGAATCTTCCCTATATGACAGTGTCTTTATAATGTTCGGATCTGTCAATCACAAGTCGCGAGTGTATCTGCACACTTGCCCAAACTGCCATTATAATGAATGACGCTGTTATGCTGCACAAAGCTCTTACTGTATTCATGCCGATGTTGTGTTTGCTGTTAGTCGGGATCACTTCAGGGTTAGTCGGGATCACTTCAGGGAGCCCCTATCAGCTTCGAGATATAGAGAACAGGCCAATGGGCCATTGGTGTGCGAGATTTGCATCCGCCCCGCACTGTGGGTATAAACCAGAAGCGTTTTTTCAAAAGACGTTTTTCACTGAGGAGCCGAACTAGTGACTCGGCCATGCAGTGATGGTAAGGAACTGTGGCGACAGGACGTACGTCTCCGTTCCCTCCTTCAGGGAACAAGGGTTACCATACGTAACCAAGACGTTCCCTTTCAGTCGGTCACGTTCGACGTACGTCGGTTGTACCGATGAATTGGGATCCCTTTGGAAAATGCCACAGTTAATACTAGGGCTGGGTATTGACACAAATTTCACAATTCGATTCAATTTCGATTATTTTAGATATATATCAGGTACAATACATGGCCAATTTTCTCAAGGAAAACAAATCTCTGAACTAATGCTGTAAACTATGGGAGTCAGTTGATACTACATTAGCCAACTAATAGTGAAGGTAAACATTTACTGATTTGTATACAAACACTTAAATTACCCTTAATGATTTTAGTTTTTATAATAATAAAGTTATAATTTACAATTATATAATCATGTTTCTACTCCAATTAGTTTTTTTTATATAAACATTTGGCTGTCATAAAATTTTTCCAGATTATTCATAGGCTACATACATGCATTACATATTGAAGAACATTAAAAATGACAATCAATAGCCTATGTAATGGTGCATATAATTAGCAAAATGCTCCTCTTTAGAGTAAATTTTTCTAGCTGACTAAAGCTGACAAACGAGTTTATGGACACTGGATATGGTTTTTCTGAGCTATATGTGACGTTGTTTACAAGCCATTTTACTTACGTCTTTCTGCGGTTAAAACACTTGAGCTATTCTATGTGACATGATACGGATTTCAGCAAGTTGTCCTGCATCTTTTAACACACTTTCAGATGCTTATTCATGTTTATTTCGCGCTGTTACTGGTATTAAGGCGGTAGAGAAGATCCGTTCATGTGCGCTCTGCCGGTTCTCTTGAGCTGAGCTGCGGCAGAGCGATCTCGCACCACAGCGCCAAAGCGGCATTTATGCTTTTGAATTTCGTAAAAAATAGACGTAATCTGAAATCTGAGACATTGTTTCATATCACTTGTAATAAAGCACAAAGATTACTGTGATTTATTGGATGGGAGGTGCGCTACAATGTTTATTTCATTCACTAACTGAAAACAGGATGACTAATAGATTCTTTGGATTTAAGAATCAATATTGTTTTGTAAAAGTGAGAATCGATTAAAATCGAGAAATCAATATTTTTTTCCCAGCCCTAGTTACTACCACTTCCAGTGCCCAGCGAGAGCCCCTCAGACCCCGTCTGAACCGGGCGGGAAAACTCACGCAGGGAGAGTCACACTGCTGTTCCGCAAGACCCACTCAGCAGACTATTGGATAACGCTGGGAAAGCGTGCCCGGAGGGTCGCTGCGGAAGCCACATCATGCCCTGAGGGAGTTACCATGTGGAGAATACACGTATGGACTGGCCTTGGGCAGTGCAACATCCGGAAGTCCCAGGGGTGGCCCCGGCCTGTTGCAGGCAGGGGAACAACACCGTACTGAGACGGCAGAGGAAGCTCTGCCGAGGGAAAGACACAAGCTCGCCGAAGCAGGCGCCCACCATCCACACAGAGACGAAATACTGCTAAACAGCAGACATACTGCTAACGCTTTTTAATTTCTTCTTCGCTGCTCTAAACGGTGGTTGCTTGTGGCAACACAGCACAACTTCCTGTGTTTGCAATGCATTCTGAGCAGCGAAGAAGTCGTTAGCAGTTAGGCAAAGCTAGCGGCCATAATAACTAGGTCTTGTTTAAGAAAATGGTATCGGATCAGTACATGGGTTCAAGTACTCGCCCATACCGATGCCAGAATTTGCTGTGGTATCTGTGATATTTCGATACTAGTATCGGAATCGGAACAACTCTAGTTGAAACAATACGAAATGTTTACGTATACAGCTAAACGCATCTCCGAGTGGACGGGGCGTCAGTCATGAGGACTGGAATTGGGAGCCCCTGGTTATATTGCCTGTATCAGTTGTGGTGGGATTGATGGAGTCTGTGTAAACAAAAGTGCACAAAGAGTTCACCTAGATATAAGGCCATGATATATTCATTTACATATTCAAATGTATATGTAAAGACACATAAGAACATAAAATATGCGTTTATTTTAAATGCACACACTTCTAAATTACAAATGAAGATTAAAAAAAAGTATGATTGCAGAACTGTAGATAATAGAGATTTAATTCATGGTTATGAATTCTACTAATTTTTTTTACATTGTGATTAAAATAAGATGTAGATAAAATGAATATGATGGTATTTTACTTTTATTTTTAAAGAGTATTCAGTCATGAGTATTACAGTTCAGCATGCAGAGAATCTGAACTGATTAATTGATTTGTTGCCTCTACTTGTTGTCTTCTTATACATCCATATAGTATATTCTGTCCCAGTAATCACTGAACCTGTTGAAAAAATACATTCTGCTGAGCAAAACACAAAGATATGTGCAAGTAAATATGAGACATGAACACACTTTTAGCTCTTCTCCTGATGATCACTGCCACAGTCATGATGATGACACAAACCGCAATGAAGGAAAAAAGACAGATGTAGAATAAAGAGGATCCTTTCTCATGCCGATCTTCAACGAAATCTGAAAGCAAACACAGGCACAAGTATTGTAATAGCTGCATGATTCTTGATAAACTGAGAATCACAATTTTCTTGTGTAAAATGAAGATTCTCCCACGATTCTGAAGGGGAAAAAAAACATTAGAATTAAACAAACATGCAAAGTAGAGGATCTGACAAAATGTTCATTGCTTTAGTCCATTTAAACATATATTAATGAACCAAATAATTAAAACAATTATTTGAATGAAACTACTAGTACCACGGAGCGGGAGTGTTACGGATACGTGGTGTTGCCATAGACAATAAATTAATTAATCTGGTAAATATATATTTACATTTATTTATACATCACACAACTATTTACAACACTAAAGAGGTTGGCTTTGCTTGAGTTGTTTCTCTGGATTTTGTTGCTTTTAAGAAAAACAAAAACTAATTTTTGCGGGCCGCCCCCCCAAAACAATGGTAGGGGAAACACTGCATAACTTGCTAAATTTTTTACCGATTTTCAAGCTGTTGGTTTGTTATAAACTAGGGTTGGGCGATTTTTTTTTCCCCCTAAAAAACTCGATTTATGATTCGATTTTTTTTTTCCCCGCCCCCCATTTAAAACAAAATAATTGCAAACTGTACATATATTTTAAAAATATATATTTATTATATTTAATTAAAGTGAATCAACATAAAATTGCAAAGGTAAACCCTTTATCTAACTGAAAAGACACTGTGCAGTGTGCAACAAAGATTGTTAAACATCCAAATTATTTATACTGTATTTGGATTGAGCTAATAAACAACAAAAAATCCTGAGGTAACTCTTAGTTGAATTGAAAATGTAAACAGTAACACCATTCGCCATAAAAAAATTAGTTGCATTTTAAACATTCTTTGCAAGGAAAATGAGCCTATCAACAACAGCAGGCTTGAGGCAAGCTCGGTTACAGGTTAAAATTTCAACACCCACACTAAAGACCCTCTCCAATGAGGCACTAGTTGCAGGAATGGCCAGGTATTTTCTTGCCAGACGACTGAGTCTTGTGAAGTTGGGCTGATGCTGCTTCCACCACTCAAGTGGGTCAGTGTCAGGATCCACCTCAGGACCCAATAAGTAGGTGGTAGAGTGGTTTTCTTTTCGAAGAAGGCAACACTTTTCCCACTCAGCCGCATGTCTTCGCTTTAAATGCTGAAACAGATTTGTCGTACTGCTGCCAGCAACAACAACAGCCTTAAGACATAGTTTGCATCAAGGTGTTGTCTGTTCCTCATCAGATGCCGTAAATCCAAACCAACTAAACACACGACTGAAGTCGAAGAGCATTTTTTTGGAAGGAGCTGCTCTCTTTCGCCGGCTGTTTCTGCCATGTTGTTTGTGTTAGGGATGGGCATTTTTGTCAATTTCTCATTTCGATCATCGATAGGTCTCAAAAACGAATACTTGAGTACTCGGGGGCGGGGCATGTGCAGGGGGCGGGGCATGTCCGTCATTGAGATAATGAAAATACTGTTATGAAAATGGTTGTTGACAAATACAAACGTGACATGAAAACGGGTATATGAAAACATGAACATTTCAAGGAAAAAATAACTGCTAGATTATGATGCATAAATGTCTTTGAAAAAGAAACATCTTTATAAAATGACCGTCTCAAATAACCAAGTCAATAATATCGAGCATTGCCTTTGAGCTGAAACTGTGAAATAACACCACCCTGCAGAGCTTGCTAGCTGGTTAATAAACTCAACCAAACGCACCCTATATCAATATTAATATGAAGATTAATAGGAACCTATTACAACTTAAATTAACACAAAAGGATGTGAATGTGCACGTGAACTTCAGCATGCTAGATTTTACAGGCTATGGTTTGAAACAGAACATTTTGAATGCGCTCTTTCCTTAACAATGCTGATACACGGACAACGAAAGCACACAGAAACAACATTTTATTAAAATAGTGTTCTCATTATAATGCTATGACAGATTGACTCTGCACATCATGCACTTAATTTTATTATTCATGATCGAAGTGTTTACAGACATCACTGCGCGTTTTCGAACTCATAACGAAAAACAACTTTAAATAAACTAGGTCTACTGTTAAAAAATATGAGAACAGTATAGCACTGCTGCATTACTAATATCAATGATTCTGAGAAAGAAATAGCCTATATCTAAAAAGAATATGACCGTCTCTAAACCATAATGTCGAGCATTAATGCATTTGAGCTGAAACTGAAGAGAATGAACAACAGCCGGTATAACGGCAGCGCTTTTCTAGTTTATTAAGCTCAACCAAACGCTTCTTATATTAGATTAATCAGATATAGTCAACATAAAAGTAATCTTACAACGTGCATCTGCAGAAAGGACGTGAATGCGCACATGAACTTCACGCGCTAGTCTGAGTGTTCTCGCTAGTTTCTCTGTGGATTTCCTTTAACAGCTGATACACAGGCAACTAAGCACAGAGAATTTACAGCATTCTATTTCTATCGTATTCTCATTATAATGCTATGTAGGCTATGACAGATTGGCAGAGGTGTCAAAAGTATTCGCATTCATTACTCAGGTAGAAGTATAGATACTGGGGTTTAAGTATCAACTCAAGCTTTTTACTCAAGTAAAAGTGTAAAAGTAACTGGTTTCAAAACTACTTAAAGTATAAAAGTAAAAGTAATGTAAGGGGAAAAAATGCCATTAAAGGGGTAGTTCACCCAAAAATGAAAATTCTGTCATAATTTACTCAAATTGTTCCAAACCTGTATGAGTTTCTTTGTTCTGAAGATTGAAGAATTTTTGTAACCAAGCAGATTATATGCAACCATTGACTGCCATAGCATTTTGCCCCTACTATGGCAGTCAATGGTTGCTCTATCTGCTTGGTTACAAACATTCTTCAAAATATCTTCAGAACAAAAACTCATACAGGTTTGGAACAACTTGAGGGTGAGTAAATGATGACAGAATTTTCATTTTTGGGTGAAGTATCCCTTTAAGGACAAAAGATTAGACCGCGCCACAGTGCATACCCCACCTCCTCAAAAAAACATTTTTCTGAAGGCCATAATGACTATAATGTTATATTAAAAAGTTAATGTTGAACATTTTTAGATGCACTTGGTTACGCGTTTCAGCCGCATATATTCCCATTGAAAATTAACGCATTTTAGGACAATGCAAATACATTAAAGAACCATATTGTGTACTACTGAGCATTAACGTGTTTCATGGAGTGGAAGATTTGATGACTAGTTGCCTATAAATATTGTAAAGGTGCAAAAAGTCAAAATTCAGAGGCATGTTATCAATAACCATTTTTTGAATGTGTGATCAGTGTGGCCAGATTGGGTTAACAATTTCCAGCCCAAAAACCTCACCAAATGTACATTTATATATATATTTTTTAAAAATGGTTATTGATAACATGCCTGGTTATTGATAACAATTTTGCACCTCTTACAATATAGGCAACTAGTCACTCCAAGAAAAAAACCCAAAACTTTAACTGCCAAAATAATGTGATATTATTTTATTGCCATACCAATCAATGTTGATAAGTAAGTTACCATTTTATCTCCTTAAAGCATAACATTGATGATTAAAAAAAAAAAAAAAAAAATCCCAGTACAATGGTTCAAATATGACTATATGTCCAGGTAGAAACTGTCAAAACAGCAATCCCTTAGAAAAACACAAGATTTTCAATGTCAACAGTAAGATGCCAATTTACTTGCAAAAAGTGCCCAATATAGAGATTGGAAAAAGCAATGTAATTAACAGGCATTTCACACGTTAATGCACACACCACTGTCAAAATGCATAATTCATTTATACTGTACAATAATCCGTCAACAAATAAATAACAATGCGCTTACCCTTGTGTTGCACTTTGCTTTGACAAAACTACAGTATGTCTTTCGTGAAGTACATGGCACATGCACTTAGCACAGTCAAAATGGATTAATCGTTGATTTAAACCTCTTTCAGCAGCTGTAGGGGTTGCTAGTTGCAGTCAGATGTCCTAAGTGTGTATATGATGATGGACAGGAGTCACGGTTATATTTAAAAAGAGTCTTCGTGTCACAGGTGTAATTCACGTTTGAGAGTTGAGTCACTCTCCCACTCTTTACTGTAGATACAACTTACTGTATATTTATGCCACTGCCATAGCGATCACTGGAATATACAGCTATGAGTTATCGCGCTAAAAACCCGGCTAAAGTCATGAATGAGGCTGAGCACGTCTGCCTGCTGATCGCTGATTGGCTGAAAGTGCGTGCTCGTCGGCGAGAACCCGCCCTATCTGGCAACATGGTGTGTGATTTGTGCAGGTGCAGGCGTGATTGATCGCCTACAACCCAATAGGGTGTCGGAATGGTTTGTGTTTATCCTTCTCATCCAACCACAATCAAATTCACTCTGTCCAGATGGCGCGATTTGTCTGGATAGTTTTTTTTTTTTTTATGACAAGCCGGAATGAAAACATGCAGAAATGGAATAGGAGTAACGAGGCTATTTTTAAAATGTAAGGAGTAGAAAGTACAGATAATTGCTTGATAATGTAAGGAGTAGAAGTAAAAAGTAGGCTGAAAAATAATTACTCCAGTAAAGTATAGATACTCAAAATTTCTACTTAAGTAAGGTAACGAAGTATTTGTACTTCGTTACTTGACACCTCTGCAGATTGGCGCATCTTGCACTAACCATTCAATGATCACAGTGATTCCAGACATCACTGCAGTGCACGCCTCAGTTTCACTTTATTTCGACGTGGTCTGGAGGCGTGCTGTATATAACGCTAACCAATCAGACCTCCGGTACCGCGCAAAATGACGCAATAACCAATACAATTTTTTTAAAGTCAGGGCGATCATCGTTCTCATGATCGATGATCGCTGTCATGTTCGAGTACTCGATTACTCGACCACTGTTGCCCATCCCTAGTCCCTAGAAACCCTGAAGGAAGATTTGGCGAATGCAAAATGTATGTATTGCGCTATACTGCAGAGGGGGAGAATTTAAAAAAAAAAAAACGATTTTTTGAAAATATGAATCGATTTGACCTACCAACTCGATTTTTTAATCAAATCGATTTTTTCCCCAGCCCTATTATAAACGTCAGAGATGTAGTTATGACACAGCATACTTATGAATAATTATTCATAATTTGTTCAAGCATACATAATTATAGCCACGTTAATAACGTTTGTATGAAACCAAACCATTTGTAAATCCGTCAAGATTTCAGCGAGATAGGAGTATTTGTGTTCGTGCAGATCACTCACCTTACATCAGGCACCACAGAGCCCGCCAGAAAGCTTGCCTTTGACAAGATGGCCACCGGTGATGACGTTAGAGACTCCGCCGTAAGACATCTAGCCTTTATTATGTATATCTAGGGTCCAGACTGTCCACGTTTCAGTCGTACGTCCTTCAGTACTCCATCTGGGAACTGCTGTATAGTCTTAGGTTTTCTCCGAAAAATTTTTTACCGGTCCAATCAGCGAACAGAGGGAGTGGCTGAGAACGATGACGTTGATGTTGTGCGCTAGTTTGAGTTGTAGTTCAGTAATGGCGGTGGAGAAAAGAAAGTTTCTATAGTTTCTTTTGCTATAGATATTTTACTTTTCAGATTATAAAGCCATGTTAATTATGTTGTTTTTTTCATAAAAAAAAAACAAAAACAGTATAATAAAAAGAACTGATAAGAATGCCGTTAAAGTACCGGATCGATAAGCAGTATTGGTAAGAGTAGTAATACCGTTAAAACCTTAACGATACCCATCCCTATTTGTAATACAGTGGAAATTAGTAGATTTGGTAAGCATGTTGATTTACGGTGTGTGCCCCTAAATTTTCTGGTTGTGCCCCTAAAATTTTCAGTTGGGGGCCATTGTGCTCCTAGTGAAAAAAGTTAGTCTGGAGCCCTGCTGTAACGTACTGCTCTGAGACAGAAGGTAGAAGATCCAAATGCAGCTTTATTCAGAGGGTAATCCACACTCGTAGTCAAAAACAGGCAAGAGGTCATAACAGGTAAGCAGTCCAAACAGGCAAACAAGACAGGAGAGACAGGCAAACGGGTAATCCATAGGGATGGCAGATGCGAAACAGACGTTTCGGGGCATTGCCGAGATCCCGAAGCGCAGATATTTCGAAACACTGCTCCGAACTGTGATTCGAAACACCCATGTCACGTGACTATGGCTAAATGAAGCTTCAAAGTGTTTCATCAGGTGGCGCTGCCGAAACTGCGTTGATTAAAGGGGGCGGGAACAAGCCACACAGTCACACATCTGTACCTAATTCACCACAGTTTAAAAGTGAAGTAAATCCATCTTCACCTCGTGGGTTTTTGTGAGAGGAGAGTGATTTTGTGATAGCAGTGATTTTGTGATAGCAGTGAGATTTATAGTGCGCTTTGGTTAGTTATATTTAGGCTAGATTTAAATTAGATATAGGCTATTGACTGATAGGTATAGACAGTGACATATAGTTAGGATAGATATAGTGACACATTCATATAGGCTAAGTTAGATAGTGACAGATAGATAGCACAGCATAAGTTAGATATATAGAATTATATAGATATAGATTCATAGGTGATATATAGATAGATAAATTAATAGAATATATAAAAATGGAGGCTGCACGCAAGAGATGCCGTACATCTGTGGTGTGGGAGCATTTCCATTTGGAAGCACCAAATAAAGTGAGATGTGTGTATTGTGATAGGCAGCTAGCCTTCTGCAACAATACATCATCCATGTATTTACATCATCCAAAAATATTTGTGCATGCCAGCAACAAGTGTCCCTTGTGAGAGGATTTTTTCAAAGGCTGGAGAAATTATATGTAAAAAAAGAAGTCAGCTGAGTCCTTCAACAGCAGAGCAATTCATATTTTTGAATAAAAATGTTTTGTGACACATTGTGGCTTTATTTATTTTATTAATGTTCATTTTGTATAACAAACAAAATATATATAGTTCTTTACAATGACGAGGCTACAGGTTACAAAACCAAGATCATGTAGTTGTCAGACAGATGTTAAAAACAATTTTTTTTACATGGATCATTGTCAAGGTATTTCAGATCAACACATGGAAATGACCACTAGATGGCGCCGTAGAGACGGGTGTCAGATTGATTCGAAGCTTCGAAACAATATGACACATTTGCTTCAACTGCTTCAGTGCTTCACGAAGCCTCGGTCTGCCCATCACTAGTAATCCACGGAACAGGCAAGAAATCCAAAACCAAGAGACATGAAACCAGGGAGAATGCTCAGAAATGCAGTATAGAGACACTAAACAAGACTTCGCAGTTAATGATAGAGTGAACATGGTTTATATTGGCTGGGGTAATGGGGTAATGAGGTGATGTGACACAGGTGCAAACAATGAGTGATGATGAGTCCGGGCAAAGGATTATGGGTAATGTAGTTCTTGATGGAGTGACAATCTGGGGTGGAGTGCCCTCAGGTGGTTCTCATGGGCACTCACACTGGTGAATTGTGACACCTGCATTAATTCGAAACGAACAAAAGGCAAAGAGTCTCTTGAATGAATAACTTTAGCTTTTATAAGCATTAATCTATCAATTTATACAGTGAAAACTATATGCAGCGTTATTTTACATTTTATTACTTTATTAGATTTCTTTGTAGGTTTGTTCTTTCTAAGTAATATTAATGTTAGCAGACCTTCCGAATGCCTGCACACTGGTCCATTTACAAATAGATGTTTTATATTTTTGTTCAAACATTGCTGTTTCTTTTGCTATAGGCCTAGATATTTTACTTTTCAGATTATAAAGCGATGTTAATTATGTTCTTAATTATGTTTTTTTTTCTTCATAAAAAAACCCCCCAGTATAATAAAAAGAACCGATAAGAATACTGTTAAAGTACCGGATCGATAAGCAGTATCGGTAAGAGTAGTAATACCGTTTTGGTTAGCATGTTGATTTACGGTGTGCGCCCCTAAACTTTCTGGTTGTGCCCCTAAAATTTTCAGTTGGGGGTCACTGTGCTCCTAATGAAAAAAGTTAGTCTGGAGCCCTGCGTTTTGACGTACTTTAATGTGGCATCACTGATCACATCACAGTTCAAGCGGTGGTGCGCGCATGAACGCGATCATCTGTGAGCGCGATCGATCATCTCTTCCTAAAGAATAAACATGAATGAACATCTGAAGGTGTGTTGAGGATACAACTTACTGTCACGTATCATATGTGGTGTAATCGCTCAGTCAGTGTTTCAACGGTGGAAAGACCTCAATATAACTGCTATAGTAGTCCTACAGAGAAAAAATTTAAATGCACTAGACCTAAATGCACTTTGTTTTTATGAGAGAACATTTAATTTTAAAACCTTTCTGTAGGCCTGTACATTATTATTTAATGTACACATGAGTGGGGTCAAGTTAAACATTTTAGTTTGAATTTTATTTTATGCTGTGCATTGTTGCAATGTACTAAATAAATATTGGCATAATTTGTAATTGATTTATTCTTTGAAACTTTAATATTAATGTATGCAATTACAATGCCTTGATTTTAGTAAAGTTAGTACACAGTCATAGCCATAAATGCAATGGTACTAATAATTGGCATAATTTCTTTCGGTGTTTCGGTTTTTCGGTTTTCGGCCTTGGTTTCCTCTTTTTCGGTTTTCGCGGTTTCGGCCAAGAATTTTAATTTCGGTGCATCTCTATATAAAGTTAAAACTTGTTTCAATTTCTTTGTTATCTGGAGATTTTTTAAGTAGGAGGGGGAAAAATCGATTTAAATCGATTTTAATTTTTTTTTTTACGCCATATCGCCCAGCCCTACAATCATGTTATGGACCACGTGAGCAGCGTGTTCCTGAACACAAAACTCTCCCCTCCACTGTGAATAAATCACAATCCGAATGCATTAGGTTTTATCACTGAGGTGGTGTGCATTTATTTTTACGGACTTCCATGTGAGGAACAGAGGCGAATGGCACATGACATATTTTGTACATTTAATATTGACATTAATGATATCTGCAATACATTGTGTTGGTTCTGTTCTGTTTACCCTAAGGGAGGTTATTGCTGCTCTTATCCATGATAGGCTGCATGGAACCATTACTGCCAATCCAAACTGTATGCTAATAGTCAATCAATCATCTTTGACGATAGTGGTCCTGACAGAAGCACTATCACTTGGCAATGGAAGTAAGATCTCTAGTGTCTGGCCAGCAGTAAGCAGACAGACTCCAGACAGTGCCTTTGAATATGCTTTAATCACGGCTGGGAGAGAGAATCCCCAGACAAAAAGAGTACAACAGTTGATAGAGTAAGTCCATGGCAAAGGTTACATAATTCAATTACATTACATTTTTCTCTAATATGATTGGTTCTTTATGCAGTATATATAATTCTCTATTACTAGGTAAAAGCAAATTTGGTTAGTTAGTTATAATTAATAAAACATTTCCATCTCACTATACAGATGTAGCTTATAAAACAGTAACAGTTCAGCAAGCAGGAAATTATTTAATCAATCTGAATTGATTAATTGATTAGTTCTCTTTCATAGGTTCACTCAACGCTGCGTAGCTATGATGCAATGGGAACGCCCTCTGGGTGTGTCGATTGTCTGAACCCCTTATAGAATCACTGCAATTCATTGGCTGATGGCGCGGGCACCGTCCCGATGCTCTTACGTCGTCATATTATACTGGAGCGCGCACCATCCGCTCCTCAGCGCTCTCGCTCTCGCTCTCGCTCTCGCTCTCGCTCTCGCTCTCGCTCTCGCTCTCGCTCTCGCTCTCGCTCTCGCTCTCGCTCTCGCTCTCGCTCTCGCTCTCGCTCTCGCTCTCGCTCTCGCTCTCTCTCTCTCTCTCTCTCTCTCTCTCTCTCTCTCTCTCTCTCTCTCTCTCGCTCTCGCTCTCGCTCTCGCTCTCGCTCTCGCTCTCTCGCTCTCTCGCTCTCTCTCTCTCTCTCTCTCTCTCTCTCTCTCTCTCTCTCTCTCTCTCTCTCTCTCTCTCTCTCTCTCTCTCTCTCTCTCTCTCGATGGCATATATTTATATGTTTTTATTAAATGTATTAAGTTTATTATTTATGATAATAATCATTATAAGTACATAATACATAAACATTTAAAGTCTGTATGCTGTTTAAAAGTAAACCATAGTCAAATAATCAATAAAAAATAATCAACCATTTAAGCATAATGATTATTAGTAGTAGATTATTACAACAGTAGCCTAATATATTCTGTAAATTATTTTTTTATTAAATTAAATTAAATTTTATTAAAAGTTTAAAATTATTAAACTTTTATTTTGACGGGTTGTCGTTGCCCTTGAGTGTCTTTGTTCATGATATGACTTCTCTCAAATGAAACGGTAAATTCTCATGAAGTGACGGTTTATGCGTTCAGCTGGTCATCCAGCGCCATGAAGTCCATAATTTCTTTGTAATTGCTTTGGTCTTTTCGCTGCTTATAACAAGGAAAGATAGGAGAGGCTGCTGACCTGTGGCTGGCTCTGAGCTCTGGCCAGCTTTAGCCGTTTTACCTTTACTAACGTTACCTTCTTCAAACTGGGCATGTTCCGCGAGGTGATGGAGTTTAAGTGTCTAATTAGGTTTGTCGTGTTGTGCGCTTTCCTGGTGGTTCCCCCGCGGTTTATTTTAACCTTACAAGTTTTACAAATGGCATAATTAGTGTCTTCTTGTGTTTGCATGTGGCTGTGAGCCAGTGTTAATTTTGACAGCATATTTTGATTTAGTTTTAGTCATAGTCTTTTGACTAAAATGCCATTTAGTTTTAGTCATATTTTAGTCACCTGAATTGTTTTTAGTTTTAGTCTAGTTTTAGTCGACTAAATATCATAAGCTTTTAGTCGACTAAATCTACAGTAGAGTTAGTCTCCTAAAATCTAATGAGTTTAGTTAAATTGTAATACATTAAGCATTTATTACAGTATTACATAACCGACTGTCACTTGAACTGACATTTTGACATAATTTTGTTTTTAACATTAAAAATTCACAAAAGAGAGCTCAATTCACTTTTTTGTTTGTTTTTAAAAACATCTATATAGTTTGTATCTAAAACAGAAAATTTTTGTATTTCTGTTTTAGTTAGTAGCCTATATCATGTTAAGCTAAAGATTCAAATAACTTTTTTTATTTATTTTTTTTAATTTCAGTTAACATTTATTTAATTTTAAGTAACAAAGTTTTTTTTTATGGTTTTAGTGAACTATTATAACCCTGATACTTTATTGAATATGTGTTAAATACTGGTCTTTCCTCCTGACTATGAATTAAATGGGAATGAAACTAAATACAGTTTATTGTGTAAGCAAAAACGAATATATAATGCGTGACTTTTAATTATAAACCAGCTGGAAATACACCGGGACTCTTATTTTGAAATGCCTGAGCCTCTATTGTAGTTGTAGGAGCTCATTCAAGGTCAGATGAGGGCGATAAAATATGCTACAACCGTCTAAAACACATTACTATATAAACATCGTAAAGTAAACATTGTCCTTATTCATCAGCATTAGTTCATAAACAATTGCCTGGCATAAATGTGTGTTATTCATTGATTGTGAGCCGCTCTGGAGCGCTGGATTGGGGATGCTTGCGTGAGCCTGTAGAACGTGCAACAGCGCCGTGTTCTCCAGCGGTTAGATCAGCACGTCCAAATCAAATGTGCGCGGACATCAGTTCTGACTGGATCTCTTCCCTAATCGTCCCTCCCTAACATTTTCGTCTCGTTTTTATTTGTTAACGAAAATGAGAGTTGATTTTCGTTATAGTTTTAGTCATCTAACACTATTTTTTATTTAGTTATCGTCTCGTTTTCGTCAGGGAAAAAAGGTTGTTGACGAAAATTATGACGAAAATTATTCGTCAACGAAATTAAGACTGCTGTGAGCGTGAGTGTGGCTCTGACGTCAACGTCTCGGCCGCGCTCGTGCTCACAGACGCATGTAGACGCATCAGCTCAAAATCGGAGACACGTGAGACTGATTGGCCGATCACCGTTCAGGCTGATCATGCAGAAAATCGGCCAATTCCGATCCCTGGCCGATCAATCGGTGCATCTCTAATTTCTAGCCCTTCGGTTTCGGTTTTTCTGGCCCAAATATAGTGGAATTCGTACAACTTTCATCACCAGCACTTCAGCGACTACGGATAGTGGAACTTTGTTCCCCTTGTGGTCAAGTGTCATGGCGTTTCATCGCTGCCTGCCGCCGTGCACTCGCTTTATTGCGAATGATGACCCGGTTTTCACACGCACACGAGGCGGTTCAGGGCTCTTCTAAGTGCAAATTCTGCGATAATCTCCTTCTCAAAATCCTTCGCTCTAGGCTCGCGGTTTTTGAGATGGAGTCATCCGTTTTTCCCCGTTGCGCTTCCTCTCAAGTGCTTTTTAGAGGGGCTCTTCTGGAGGACATTTGTGTAGCGGCAGGTTGGTCCTCCCCGCACACTTTTGTCAGATTCTATAGTTTGGTTCGCATGTTCTATCTGCTTGATCCCGCTATGTGTGTTATCTGGTATTCTTTGAGCCAGATATGGCAGCGCATAGCTTGGCGTGTGTGGTATATCATTCCCATTGCGTTATAGCTATGCAGCGTCGAGTGAACCTATGAAAGAGAACGTCTCAGGTTACTGGTGTAATCTATGTTCTCTGAATAGGGAACGAGACGCTGCGTTCGCTGCCAAGCTCCGACGCACTGCCGACAGGCATCCTTTTTCGGCAGAGAAATTTGAGGAGCGGATGGTGCGCGCGCCAGTATAATATGACAACGTAAGAGTGTCAGGGCGGTGCCCGCGCCATCAGCCAATGAATTGTCGTGATTCTATAAGGGCTTCAGACAATCGACACACCCAGAGGGCGTTCCCATTGATTCATAGCTACGCAGCGTCGAGTGAACCTATTCAGAGAACATAGATTACACCAGTAACCTGAGACGTTGTCCATTCTTTCCCCTTCAGAAACTCTTATGTCTTCTTAAGTCTTCTTATACATCATCATAGTCATTCACTTCCCCAGTAATCACTGAACCTGTTGAAACAAATGCATTAATTGAAATAATACATTTTAAAATGTAAAAATATGCAATCTACTCGACTCTACTGCAAAAATATCATTGCTTTAATTTCTTCATGTGATGCAAATGCGCAGGTCAGAGTTCACCAAACCTGAACAAAACTTTTCGCATGAGCTTGCATTTGCTGTCTGACGTATTCGCATGCATATGAAAGTCAATGGAACGAAAAGTGTAGTAGTCTTTTATTTAAAAACAAATGCTACAACCAGGGTCCGAAATTAACACCCGCCAAGCGCCAAATGCGGGTAGATTTTCCGCTTGGCGACTAAATTCAAAAGGCTGTCCGCCACACTGGCGGGTGATTTTCATACCAAAATAGTAATGCAATATAACGGCCGTTTCACACCGCAAGCGTGAGCGGTGCGTGAGCGGCGCGTATTTTTTTCAGCGCCCATGTTAATCAATGAGTGCATTCACACCGGGAGCAGGAGCAGCGCATGAGCGTCAAGCAGAAGCTTCGCGTGAGCAGCAGTGAAGCGGGGGTTTCGGCGCAGAGCCTATTTTTGCTGCTCTGCTGACGCTCAATTAAAGTGAAAGCACACTTTTGATGGACAAAATAAATATGATTTCACACAATAAGTGCTCAAAATGCACACAAGAAGCACGTGTAGTGTGTTTTAACAAGAACTGGAGTATGTCAGAAAAGAAAATGAAGAATAAAATATATTTGTAGAAAATTTACCGCTTTTAAACTGTTTTAATTATTCAGTTTGTGTGAACGTATAGTGTGTGTGTGTGTGTGTGTATATATATATATATATATAACTTAAGTAAGCTAGCCAGCAAATATGATATATAAACATTAGTTTGATTTATTATGTAGGCTACACAGACAGGTCTAGGCTCTAGCACTACCCAAATCAAACAGTGTGCGTTTTATTTTTGTCTGCGGAGTTTGCAGTCTTGTAAACGTATCGAAATATGAATGAAACCACATGATCGGAGCTGTTTTCTTGGTTGTGTTTGTCGTTTACCATTTACATGTGAATGTTGTAGTAGCCTACGCCTCCATGTTAACAAAGTTTCAAGACTATCAAGTTTATAAATGACCAACTTCTAAAAACAAATATAGGCTAGTTCTCTTTATAAAGAAATGCTCATGATATAAGTGAGCATTATATGTAGCGTTGGAGCCGCTGCTGTGACGCTGTACAAACGCTTCCAGTGTTAATACTCTGTCGCGTCTGCAGCTGCAGTCACTTCAAATGTACTGTTATGAGCACTAGTTTCATGTTCACATCTATGACTTACCATTTGTTGCTCTGTTTTTACTTCTATGTACTCTTATTCATTGTGTGCCTACTTGTTTGACATTTTTGCACTCTGTTTACAGAACTTTTGGTCAACTACAGTTTCTATAAGTGCTTTACAAATAAAGTTGATTACATTTTGATCAATATATAGATTTTTTTTATTATACATTTCAAATTTTGCTCTGGACAATTTTTTATGTTTGTATTCAACATAATACCTTATTATCTAAATTAAATGTACTGAAATGAATGTATATGTGACAAAAAAGGCTGTTTATTATTCTGGCCGGTAAAAAAATATGCTTGGCTGGTGGAGTTTTTCATCTACCAGTCCCCGTCGCAGGTGAGCCAAAAAGTTAATTTCGGACCCTGGCTACAACATGAATGATGTATACCAGGGGTGGGGAACGTTGATCCTGGAGGGCCACTCTTACAGAGCTTAGCTCCAACCCTGAAAACAACACTCGCCTGCCTGTAACTTTAGTAATCCTGAAGACCTTGATTAGCTTCAGGTGTGTTTGATTAGGGATGGAGCTGAACTCTGCAAGAGAGTGGCCCTCCATGATCAACGTTCCCCACCCCTGATGTATACAGTAGTTTTATGTGTATGTTGTTGTTTAGGTGAAATGCGCACATTTAGCATTGCTCATAGTCTTAAGGGTGGCCATGATCACTGCTGCAGTCATGGCGAAGAGACCAACAACAATGAAGGAGAAAAAGCCAATGTAGAATGAAGATACTCCAGTCTCATGCTGATCCAAGACTGCATGAAAATCTGAAAGCAAAAAAGCATGGAAACAAAACATATGAATTTCATATGTGAAACACATTTTGTAACATGGTTTTGGAACAGTTCCCATGTGATCACATGTGGAAAACTTTGGAAAAAGATTTTTTTTTTTACATTTACACTCACAGGATTTGAGAAATCATGTAGCTTTACTATCGTCATGCTGGACTTGCTCTATACTAAAAAGTTTAACATTATATTTAGCTATGAAGGCGGCAATTGAATGCTTGTCAGTGTTTTAGGTCTTTGCATTCGGTCTTAAAGTGACAGCAGCCTAATAAACCTGCTGCGGACTAGGGATGTGACTGTGAGGAAATTTTCCCACCGGTTAATCATTGTGTGACAACACGTCAGAGTGAGGTTGAAGTTTTTCCCTCTTTTTCCACCTCACTTTTAAATCTCTTACGGTCCGTGTCCACCGGCACAGAGCAGAGCGATTGTTTTCAATGAAAGGGATAGTTCACCCAAAAATGAAAATTAGCCCATGATTTACTCACCCTCATGTCATCCTAGGTTTCAGGCGAATACAGTTATATTAAAAATGTCCTGGCTCTTCAAAGCTTCATAATAGTATTGACTTGATAGGCCGTTTTTGAAGTCCATAAAAGTGCATCTATCCATCATTTAACTGCTCCACACCGCTCCGGGGGTTAATAAAGGCCTTACAATGTAATACGGTGTGCTCATGTTGGTTTGATCTTCTATAAGATGTAAGGAGACGCATAGCTGTATATTTTTACTTTTTACAATTTTGAAAGGCTGTATAATGGCCATACTTATCAAAATTTTAACTAGTAAATAGGAAATTGTATATCTTTGATGCTCCCACATGTTGCTAGTAAGGTACCTTCATTTCAAATTTCTCATGTCGATGGGTTGTGCTTCAATAAAACAAAGAGAAAGAATTTTTACAATTACTGAACATGAAATAATGAACTTGTGCTAGTACGCTGGTGTATTACTGCCATTAATACATTGGAAGGAAACCTCATTAAACATTACAGGGGGACAAATCTTAAATTTTAAAGTGTTTAGATTACATTGACCAGGGCTCGACATTAAGCTTGTTCACGTGGTTGTCCTTCGGACAAGTAAATCTGTCATTCACTTGTCCGAGTAAAAAATATGCTTGTTGTAAATAAAATTGATTCTGAAGCAATATTCTCACCAGTGTTCAATCAGCTTTGACATATTGTATTTAAATCTGCATATTTGTGAAATGTTTACCTTTTATAAAAGGGCATTTTCCCCTTATCTTATTAAATATAGGCTATGCTTCAGCTTTCCTTTTATATTCTTAAATTTGATCAATAAATTAAATTAGAAGACGACACTGGCTGTTACCAATCAAATTAAATAATTTACACTGAAAAAAAATCACAACTGCATTAAATAATGTTATGAGATTGTTTTAAATATTGAAATATTTTTTGAATATACAAATAAGAAAAGTTGGAAAGAATGTTTAAGCATGAAACTAAAATTGAAACGCGGCAGGTGACCGTTTTAATGAGCGAGTCATTGATTCGATTCATTCAAAACGCTGAATCATTCAGTAACACGCTGTTGCTGTGAGATGCGTTATGGTCCTGCTGTGATCTTTGTTTGGAACTATTTTCGCTGCTGAAACGGAACAAAAACACTCAATATTGCATCTAAAATGTAAGTGACTTGATGTCAATAATTGTTTATGGAACGGTCATATGAAATCAGTGTCATTTTCAGTTGTGATGTTATTCAGGAAAACAGCACTCTTGGTAATGTGATTTTGCAACTGTATTATAAATATAAATAAACTCCTCATTTCTAAATTTTTACCACAGTATATTAACTGAGTTTCTCTGTGTGAGCGGTGCACATTTGTTTAGATTTCTCCTCGAGAGGCTGCGCGAGCGTCAACAGCGCGAACGTTATAGTTACCGTCAGTTCATTATACATTAAATATTATTATCCACTATCGATCGCCACTTACACTAATGAATGCAGAATCATTCTTGCATTTTGGTGATTCCCTAGTTATTTTTTGTTAATGATGTTTTATCAGGCTACTTGTCCGGTTGGACAAGTAAAATTCTCTTTCACTTGCCCCTTCAAAAAAATCCACTTGTCCCGCAAAAGCTGACAAGCGTTAATGTGAAGCCCTGCATTGACGTGTGTTGAGGTGTCAAAATCCAACATTCCAGCAAAACAGAGCATTAGGATTATAATACTTTGGAAAATGTAATTTGTAGTGTATTTACCGTATGTTTTACCAGATGGGCTGTAGGCGTAGGTCTCACTGTGACGGTTCACCGCAGAATTAATCTCGTGCACACAGGTGAAGGAAACAGGTGTGCTCACTTTCACATCAAACAAACGCTTTTCATCTGAATAAAACAGTGGGATCTTCAGTGTGTAGCTGTGATCACCCTCCACTGACAGCTGGAAAGAGCTCTCAATGAACCTCCTGCCAAATGAACACATCACGATCACATGCTCTCTGTCCTGCATCGGCCTGAACACTGTGATGCTGGGCACTGGGGCGTCTGAAATCACATTGACATGCTCATTAATTCCAAACTGTGCTCTAAACTAAGTCGAGATGAACGGTTTAAAATAAAAATGTTATACTGCATATTTATTTATTTATGTTTTAAGGAAATGAAACATACCTTGGATGCGCCAATATGATGCTGTTATTTGAAAGAATACAAAAGAAAATATCATTGTAAAAACAAAGTAGACCAAAAAAGTTTTAAAATCCAGTTTGTACATTAATAGCAACAATGGTTGCAAAACTTGCTTGGGTCCTCATGTAGGGTTGAGTGCAGATCTGGACACTCACCAGATTTTTTTAAATGGTTTTTAAGTGGTGTCCTATGCTAGAGGTCGACCGATAGTGGATTTTACTGATACCGGTAACTAGGTTGGACCGAACTTGCCGATAACCGATTAATCGACCGATAGTTTTTAAAATGGATACTGGATTAAAAAAAAACTTAAGTAAACCACTGCTGAACTTTATAACAAGAAATAAAAAACAGTACTGACTAGGGATGTCAATTTACACAAATTTCCATGATCGATCGTCGTTTAAATTAACGATCAATCGATTAATCATTAGCCTTAATACTGCATATGGGTCTACAGCAGTGGCTTATAGCCGACCGCATGACTGTGCAAACGCTGACAGAACACCATGTTCTTCACCAAATCAATGGGAAGGGTTCTAAGGGTCTAAATAAAGGTCTACAGGATTGTAAAATGAATCCATGTATTTGCGTAGTATTTGCCCAAACTTCAAAGGCAAATAAACTAACTATTAATACTATAAACAAATAAACTTCAAATTAAAACTAGAAGCATATCTTACCTTTAATGTAACATTTATCATGTGAACGACTTATATACAACATGTTATATATGCATGCGTGTTTGGGACAGAGGGGAACACATCGCATTCTCAGCACAGTGTTTCCCCTACAATGTATTCACAGCGGTGCAGCGCCACTGCAAAATCTTCACATGATCAGTAATATCACGACATTCACTTACACACTGTAAAGGAGAGAGAGAGATTGACGATGGCCAGAGAACTAAACAAAAATGTAGTCTGCTTACACTTTCACAATATCACAGGGCTTTGATATTAATCTTATTTTATTTTCGCTTCCAAGGATTAAAAAAAGAAGATATGAGGTAAAACTATTACAAACTATGCTCGCGCATCGTCAAGCACAACTTCCTTCCCTTCACAGCGCGCGCTGTCATTTCTCCTCAAACATGCATTTAACGTCAGATTCAGCACAATCTGTGATTGTTGTCAAATGCACACTCCACTTTGGCTAAATTGCAGAACGTGTTTGATTAAATGAAAAGCACAACAATCCGCGCAATAGACGCTGTTTCCAAGTTCAAGGCGGGTGTGTGTGTGTGTGTGTGTGTACGCACGCTGCGAAACAAAACTTGATAACAGTGATCCGAGAGCGCACATACACGGTTTGCGCATCAATTATAACGGACACGCGCGTGCCTAATGTTTGTCACTGCAATCGTCTTTACCTTCATTACAACCATCATCCATCAAAACTTTTTAGCGACACTGGTTTGCTTTATCCACCTGAAATGTGTAGTTTGCGTATCCTGTGTTCATGAAGCGGTGGGTGTTTGAGCCGCTGTTCAGTCAGTATTTCACACAGCGCGATTAGGAACGCCTTGGGCTGCTCCGAATCCAAAACAATCACAGAATACATTCGAGAGAGGTGGTTCTTTGTTGTAATTTATATAATTTATCTTTTATTATTTAACGTATCAATAATACAATTCATGAATTATATTAACTTAAAATTAATTTTAATATATTATCTCGCGGCCCACCCGGAGGATGCCGCGGCCCACAGGTTGGGAACCACTGCTCTAGACAGCTACATTAAACAACCCTCTGGTGCTCTTCGGTAATTTCTGTCTGAAAAATTTTCTGTTTTGAAATTTAAAAAAAAAATCACAGCTTCATCAGAATGATATGAAACTTGGTGACTTTTATGGCATTAGGTATGTAAACGCACAAAAAAAATTGAGGCCATGATTCGAGAATGCTAAGTGGTCGTAAAAAAAATACTAGCGGTCATTGTCTTCGGCCACAAATGCCCGAGCATAGGAAATCGGCAAAAATACAAAAATTCACTGAATATTTGTGTGTACAATCTACAAATCGGCCACAATGCTGAAAAAAGTACACATCAGTAGAGTGTCACTGTAAAGGGGTGACACTCTAAAACATCAAGAGTGTGATATTGACACATCCTCTCACACAAACACGCACACTTAAACACACACCTATGAACCACTGAACCTATGAAGCCTCATAGGTTCACAAGCCTCTCCATAGAGACCTCTAGTGGTTACACCCATGATTGCATGATTTCTTAAATAATTCCAGAAGAGGGCGCTAATCTGCCTTCAAAAAAATGTATTTTAAAGGCCTAGACTCTATTTTAACCTGAAATACTGTTTAAAAATAAATAAATAAACATTTTTGTATTATTTTTAATGGCAAAAATATACCATAATTATTGCATACATTTTATGAAGTACCATCAAATCATCTCAAAATACAAAAGAAAATAGAAGAAATATTATTGAAGAAAAATAAAATAAATTGGTTTTACTGGGGTGGAGGAAGTTTAATTTTTAGGTCTCTTATGACTCAGAAGACAACCAATGCAACCCATAAACGAAGAGCACAAGAGGAGTGGTAGTCAATCCCCTTGGTAAGCGTGTCTTTAGGGGTGAGTGTGAGGGTTCTTCATGCTGAGAAGTGGCGTTTTGCCTTTTTGCATCCCTTCTCATTGGCAAGCACCTTTAGGAGTGCTGGTCTCTTGAGATTCTGACTATAGTAAGACAGGGCGTGACACTTTTATACTGAGGTAATAAAGTTTTTTTTAGCTCCTCTGGGGTGTCTAGGGGTAGAGCTAGAGCCTCTATTGATAATGACAGGCTCTCTTATACTCACGGTCGCTGATGACGTTCCCCTTTTCAGGGAACCAGGATTACATTTGCAACAAAGGGCCCTATTCTAACGATCTGAAACGCAAGTGTCAAAGCGCGAAGCGCAAGTAACTTTGTGGACGGGTCTCGGCGCTGTTGCTATTTTCCCGGCGGGATAAATGGCTCTTGCGCCCGGCGCAAATCTAAAATGGGTTGGTCTGAAGTAGCTTCATT
Source organism: Gobio gobio (assembly GCF_949357685.1). Lineage (NCBI taxonomy): Eukaryota > Metazoa > Chordata > Actinopteri > Cypriniformes > Gobionidae > Gobio > Gobio gobio. Next base: position 54,314,990 of record NC_137116.1, read on the forward strand.
ATTCATAGGTGTGGTTTGGGCGTAACGTGAATAAACCAATCCGAGCGTCATCCAACATTCCCTTTAAAAGCAGGTGCGCAAGTTCCATTATGGATTGCTATTATTATGGCGTATTTACCAGGCGCACGCCAGGAGCGGTTCACAGCCGAGGAGACTGATGTGCTTGTAAGAGCAGTGAAAGACAGAGAAGTGAAGTTGTAATGTTGTACATTATGGTAAAGGTGATTTCACAGTCTTTTTTTTTTTTCAGTCTTTCAGTTTTTCAGTCGATTTTTTTTCCTGGTTCTTGACGGACAAACCAATTTGTCAGATGTCCTTATATACATATATGTCTTGCCACTATTGGGCAAACAGGTCTTATCCTTAATTATTACAATTAGCCTGAATCATTTGTAAGCTAGATTTATGCCTATTTTTTCACATCTTCGTGGCACACCACAATGATTTCCGTCATCTCATGTGTTAATATTTTTTTAGTGTAACAATTTATGATTTGCAAAAATAACTGTTGCATCTGTGTAGATTACATGAGCAAAGTGTATGCGCGTTGTGCACGCTATACATTATGGTCAAGCATGCGCCCTTAAAATAGCATAATGAACAACGCGCAACGCGCCACTGACTTTAGACTAGGTTTTTTCTGGTCAGTGGCGCAATTGTTTAATGGAACAGCAAAATAGCACCAGGGATTGTTTGCGCCGGAACACGCCTCCTTTTTTGCGCTGAACCGCCCAGGGAGCGCAAGTTCATTCACTAGTTTAGCGACGTCCTTCTGTGGAGGGAAAAGCGAGCTTTGCGCGGGTGCAAAATAGGAATGACACATGCGTCGGTGTACAAAGTCAATTGCGCTGGGTGCAAGATAGGGCCCTAAGACACACTTTCTTTAATACCCAAAATTATGCATGAATACAACACTATAAATCTGCTGCTTACTTGTCATCTGGTAATACGGTCTCCTCCTGGAAGGGGCTTGAGCTTCATTAAGATAAAGAGACACAGTTTTATTATTTTATTTTTACAGTTTGAAGAGCTGAATTTATGATCATTAAACCATTACAATGAAAATTTAGAAACTAAATGATAACTAATAAGAAGGAAACGAAACATAATTGATGTGTCAGTATGGTGTTAGTAATACGGATGAGGATTAGGGCCAGACAATAATAAAAAAATAAATAAAACTATCTCAAGGGTAAAGTCATTATAAAGCGCCATTAATCATTATATTTCGAGAAAAAAAGTCAAAATACAATGTTGAGAATAGTATAAATATAAATATAATTTATATAATAATCAAATTTATGCATCAATACAACACTATAAATCTACTGCTTACCTGACGTCGGGTAACTGGAGGGGGCTTGAGCTTCATTAAGATAAAGAGACACAGTTTCATTATTTTTACAGTTTGAAGAGCTGAATTTATGACCATTAAACCATTACAAGGAACATTTAGAAACTAAATGATAACTAAGAAGGAAATGAGACATGATGTGCCAGTATGTGCTAGCAATGTTCATTCATTAAAGCTACACTGTGTAACTTTTTTAGTTTATTCTTAGCTAAAAACACTTAGTTCTTTCAAAAATATACGTGTTCATTAATGTATATTTACTTCTTTCAAGTAATAAAGTATTCTCGTAAATTTATAATATGCCATTGAAAATACATACGGGTGAGGGGTTCGAATGCGGGTCGCCATGTTGCCCCTCCATCTTGAAAGTACATTAGCCAAAGAGGGACATACCCATAAATTCAGGCTTCGCCTTTCGCGTTTTAACACTCGATGGCACCGTGTCGAATTTGGATGAGGTCGAACTGGAAGCCATGTTAATCTTGGACTAAATCGGCCACCGTAGGAGTTAAAACGAAATCGTAATTGAGAGGAACAGAAACTAATATTCACTGGATGGTTATATACCTTTTCACCGCTAGATGGGGGAAAATATCACACAGTGTAGCTTTAAGATAAATGAATAAATAAATAATTTGAAATTGAGCTTGAGTTTCAATAAAACAAAGAGAAACAGATAGTTTTGAACAACTGAATGTCAAATATATAATAATATATGAATGTGATTATCTGCACACTTACTTGGGGCCCAATAACATGGTCCATTGTACCAGTCCCACCAGCAGGGTGTTACGAATGCTGAGAGATGAAGCAGAGAGATAGAATCCACTTGCAAACACAACTTTAATGAAACTATTCCATAAATAAAACAGGGACATCCGGGAACTCAAGAACTAAGACACAAACAGGTTAACAGCTAACAACGACCGACAAAAGACAAGTGAACCACAGGCATATATATACACACAGACAGACAAGCTTAACAAGAAAACAAGGAGGGGATGTGGTAAATGGGAAACACCTGGGAAGACTAATCAACATGAAAAACTACAAAGGACAACAAAACATGACAAGACAGGACATGACAGAACATGCAAGAAGAAAGTTGCTGTAATGGGGGAAACGCGTCAATTTGCTTCTGTAATACGAAATTGTGAAAAATCCTACATTAACTTATCATATCTTAAGTTAGACCTAAGATAGAAAGTTTCTGTAATACGCCCCCAGGATTACATTTGCAACTGAGACACTTTCTTTAATACCCAAAATTATACATGAATACAACACTATAAATCTGCTGCTTACTTGGCGTCTGGTAATACAGTCTTCTCCAGGAGGGGACTTGAGCTTCATTAAAGGTGAACTATGTAAGATTTTTGCAGTAAAATATCCAAAAACCACTAGGCCAGTGTCATATATTTTGTTCAGTTGAGTACTTAGAATATCCCAAATGTTTCCAACTATTTGTAAGTCGTGAGAAATTGCTATTTTAACCAAGGAACTGGGACGTGTGAGCTATGTGTGTGAGGGAGTCGCCTGTCGATTGCGTCATATCTGCGTTCCCCTCGGTTTCCGGTTTTATTTAGCAGAAACGCTGTACTCTCACTGCAGTGTGAACAAGTGTCATAGCAGCGGCCGAGCGAACGTCATAACTTAATTTTCAACACACTCAGATATATCTAATACGATAAACAGAGTTGCGTTACCTCATACTCATGACTGAAAAAGAGGAAGTGGCGCCGGCGACCGTGTCATAATAAAAGTCCTGCCGGCGACTATGCCATAATAACAGTCCCGCTCTTCAATCGCTCCTGCGGCCTTGCTCAGCTCCACTACACTCAGTGCTCTGCTTCAGACTACATTAATGTTAATAATCACATCCATGAACATGATTTCTGCCCGAGTCCTATCCCGATTCTTTCCCACCGGCTGTGAGCTGAAGACCACATGTCCCAAGATTCTGCACTCAAACGTGGCGTCATCAAACTACACCTTTGTTTTGAACAGGCGACCTCTAGCGGACAGAAAAGTTACATAATGTAGCTTCATTAAGGCGAGACACGGCAGGTGAAAACATCGTTTTTTCATGCAGTGGTCAATTTTGAGATTTTGGGCCAGTTTGCTCCCTTAACATGTAAGCTTTCATGTCAAAATAAAAAAAATGTCAACATTACTCATTAAGGTGGTTATTTCATTATATTTTGTCACCGTGCGCCTTTAGATTTCTACCCGAAATCATCAAACGTTATTCTAGCGCGAGCTCTCGTGCCGTCTCCATTCACAGAAACATGTCATGCCTGGTATCATTATAAAGCTCTCAGTCTCACAGACAGCGCTGGCTAATCCAAATATGGACATTTCCTTTGTAGAACTAACCAACCGCGAAAGTTTGCAGCCAAAAACCCCATCTGATTGGTCGATGTGAATTTCTCACGCGCTGCCGATTGCTTGTGTCTCCGCCTGAGAGAAAGTGCAGACAACGCTGAAATCGGCTCATAAACGCTCACAGAAAAAGACCAAGTAGCAAGAGCTAGTAAAAAGAAAGTAAACAACAACAGATTAGACGACGAAACCCCGTCAGAATTAGATTCAAATAGTTATAGATGGACCAATACAACAAACAGGGACAGTTCGTCTGCAGTTTTTGTGACTGGTGTTTGTTAAGGTAGTTCTCTTAAGGTAGTTCTCTAGTAGCTATTGCTATTAATCATTTATTCATTTATCAATTTCCACGTGTTTTAAATATTATACACTACTGATATTAATGAACTGAATATATATATTTTGTTTGTAGGTTGGGGGTTTTATAGAAATGTATGCAGTTATACAGTATAAAACTTTAAATGCCGTTTTCTCAAAATGAGTTTTTTCTCACACTCAGAATCAGATATATCCACTTCAGTAGCACCTACAAGCACCAACTTTTGCAGTCTTATACTGAACTATATTCTGAAGGCTTTTACAGAGGGATTTGTTGATATATCATTCCTATCCTGAGTTATGGGTCCTTTAACTCCAAAAAACATGGCGAAAATTAATTTTTTAAGGCTATTGTCAGTATTCTCTAATTTACTAAAGCACAAAATAAGATATCCAGAATCCCCTCTGTAAAAGCCCTCTCATCTAACATGTCAACAAATAGAACCAAGAATTTTAAACATGGTCCTTTCCAATTTCCAGATTTTGTTTTTGGAAAAGTATGCAAATGAGCGTATATTTAAGTATATAAGGCCTCATTTGCATATTAAAACATTAATTTACACAAAAAGTGTAATACATTTTTTTCTTATGTTTATGCCAGTAATAAACTGGAGAAGTTTCAAAGTGATATCTTGTAATTAAAAAAAAATCCCTATTCACCTGTAGTGTCTCGCCTTAAGATAAAGAGACACAGTTTTATTATTTTATTTTTACAGTTTGAAGAGCTGAATTTATGACCATTAAACCATTACAATGAAAATTTAGAAACTAAATGATAACTAATAAGAAGGAAATGAGACCTATAATTGATGTGTCAGTATGGTGTTAGTAATACGGATGAGGATTAGGGCCAGACAATAATACAAAATAAATAAAACTATCTCAAGGGTAAAGTCATTATAAAGCGCGATTAATCATTATATTTCGAGAAAAAAAAGTCAAAATACAATGTTGAGAATAGTATAAAAATAAATATAATTTATATAATTAATCAAATTTATGCATCAATACAACACTATAAATCTGCTGCTTACCTGATGTCGGGTAACTGGAGGAGGCTTGAGCTTCATTAAGATAAAGAGACACACAGTTTTATTATTTTACAGTTTGAAGAGCTAAATTTATGACCATTAAACCATTACAAGGAACATTTAGAAACAAAATGACTATTAAAAAGGAAATGAGACATGATGTACCAGTGCTAGTAATGTTCATTAATTTACAAAAAACGAAAAAAAGTAATCTTACTTTAATATCCAAATTTATGCATCAGTACAACACTATAAATCTGCTGCTTACCTGATGTCGGGTTACTGATGGAGGCTTGAGCTTCATTAAGATAAAGAGACACACAGTTTTATTATTTTTACAGTTTGAAGAGCTGAATTTTTGACCATTAAACCATTACAAGGAAAATTTAGAAACTAAATGATAACTAAGAAGGAAATGAGACATGATGTGCCAGTATGTGCTAGTAATGTTCATTCATTAAGATAAATTAATAAATAAATAAATAATTTGAAATTTTGAGCTCGAGTTTCAATAAAACAAAGAGAAACATAGATAGTTTTGAACAACTGAATGTCAAATATATGATAATATATGATACAGGGTGTTACGAATGCTGAGAGATGAAGCAGAGAGATGGAATCCACTTGCAAACACAACTTTAATGAAACTATTCCATAAATAAAACAGGGACATCCGGGGACTCAAGAACTAAGACACGAACAGGTTAATAGCTAACAACGACCGACAAAAGACAAGTGAACCACAGGCATATATATACACACAGACAGACAAGCTTAACAAGAAAACAAGGAGGGGATGTGGTAAATGGGAAACACCTGGGAAGACTAATCAACATGAAAAACTACAAAGGACAACAAAACATGACAAGACAGGACATGACAGAACATGCAAGAAGAAAGTTGCTGTAATGGGGGAAACGCGTCAATTTGCTTCTGTAATACGAAATTGTGAAAAATCCTACATTAACTTATCATATCTTAAGTTAGACCTAAGATAGGGAGTCGCCTCGATTGTGTCATATCTGCGTACCCCTCGGTTTTCGGTTTTATTTAGCAGAAACGCTGTACTCTCACTGCCAGGGCTCTGAACCGGTTCAAGGAACGAAAACGAAAACCGGAAACGAACGAAATTTTAAGAGGAACAAAAACGGAAACGAAATCAAAATATATTTGAATCGTTCTGAACAGAAACGTTAATTTGAAATGACCATTAACCGGTTAATAACGTTATTTTATCGTTCTCTTTAATATTTTAATTTGGCAGTGACCAATCATGTAATGAGTAGTACAGCATGTGACGTTGACGGATCAAGCGTGAGTGAAATGCCCGCGCTCCAGTCATCTATGAATCTACCGGTACGCAAGTCAGTGTGAGCGCGCACAACCCGCTGAGGTCTACTATGAATGTGCAGGTATTGGAGGACATTCTTTTCGAACGTTTCAATAAGCAGTACGGACTTTAAGCTCAAATAGACTGATTTAGGCTAGTTTATGGATTCCGTTTAAGCCTGTCGAAGTAGGTTAACTAGCATCTATCAAACATTTTTCCTATAGTCTTTCAGATTGCCAATACAGGACAGGTCAATGTTTTCTATATAGACGGTTGATGCTTCGTATTAAATGGTATGTTATACTGCAATAAATGATCGAGCTTTATTAGCTGACTGAATTTGATTATGTGATGCAAGGACGTGTTGCGCAGTGTTTGCTTTGAAATTAGCAGTTGACGGTGCATTAAAAGAGCAATGGTTATCCAGTTTATTTATTCTTTATTCATGCAATTTTTAAAACAAGTCGTGTTGAAAAAAAGTTATGTACAAAGAATGTTATCACTCTTCTGAAAATAATTCGGCATAAGAGGCCACTTTAGATTGTCTAACGCTCCATTAAAACAGGTCCGCTGTTTATGCTTTGTAATTAATGCATGTATTTCTGTTTTAAAAATGTTATGAAATAAATATTCAATTTTAATTACCATGCGTTATATTATTATTGAGTGAAAATAAGTCTATTTATACATATTTGTTTAAAGTATAGGCTAAATTAAAATAACGTTATTAACCGGTATTTTTTCTTATCAAACCGTTTTCGGAAGAGTAATGTTTATTGAGGAACGCAAAAACGGAAACGCTATAATATCGATTCTGCTCGGAGTGAACCGATTGATATTTTTTTCCGTTTTTAAGCCCTGCTCACTGCAGTGTGAACAAGTGTCATACCAGCCGCCGAGCGAACGTCATAACTTAATTTTCAACACACTCAGATATATCTAATACGTTAAACAGAGTTGCGTTACCTCATACTCATGACTGAAAAAGAGGAAGTGGCGCCGGCGACCGTGTCATAATAAAAGTCCTGCTGGCGACTATGCCATAATAACGTCTCGGTTACGTATGGTAACCCTCGTTCCCTGAAGGAGGGAACGGAGACATACGTCGGACGTACCGACGAATTGGGATCACTTCTGGGAGCCCCTATCAGCTTCGAGCTATCTAGAACCGGCCAATGAACAATTGGCGTGCGAGATTTGCATCTCACGCTCCGCCCCGCGCCGCGGGTATAAACAGGAAGCGAGAGCGAATGCACGCTGTTTTTCACTGAGGAGCCAAACGTAGTGGCTCAACCTGCAGTGATGGTACAGCAACTGTGGCGACGGGACGTACGTCTCCGTTCCCTCCTTCAGGGAACGAGGGTTACCATATGTAACCGAGATGTTCCCATTCAGTCGGTCACGTTCGACGTACGTCGGACGTACCGACGAATTGGGATCCCTATGGAAAACGCCACAGTTACTACCACTTCCAGCGCCCAGCGTTGAGCCCCTCAGACCCCGATCTGATGCGGGCGGGAAAGTTCACTCAGGGAGAGTCCAAGCTGCTGTTCCGCAAGACCCATTCAGCTGACTGTATTGGATAATGCTGGGAAAGGGTGCCTGTGAAGGCCGCTGCGGAAGCCACATCATGCCCAGAGGGAGTTAACATGTGGAGAATACACGTATGGGCTGGCCGAGAATACACGTATGGGCTGACGAGTAGCCGGAGGCGGTGCCACCGGCGGCGGGGTGGAGGCAGCAGCAGGCCGCCGGGGCAGGATGTGCTTGATCGCCTCCGTCTGCTTCTGGGCGGCCGAGAACTTTTGGGCGAAGCTCTCGACCGCGTCGCCGAATAACCCAGCTGACGAGATGGGGGAGTCCAGGAACCGATATTTATCGGTCTCCCTCATGTCAGCCAGGTTTAGCCAGAGATGACGCTCCTGGACCACAAGCGTGGACATCGCCTGACCAATGGCACGGGCGGTGACTTTCGGCCGTCGCCGTCGCCGTCCGGAGCTCCCGGAGGAGCTCTGGGTCAGGCCTACCCTCGTGCATGTCAAGGAGTGCCTGGGCCTGGTGGACCTGAAGCAACGCCATGCCATGACAGGCGGATGCAGCCTGTCCGCAAGCCTTGTAAGCCTTTCCAGTCAGACCGGAAGAGAACTTACAGGCTCGGGACGGGAGACGTGGGTCACCGCGCCAGTTAGAGGCGGTCGCCGGACACAGTTGCATCGCGACGGCGCGCTCCACTGGTGGGATCCCCACGTAACCCTTGGCTGGTCCGCCGTCGAGGGTAGTGAGGGGGGAGGAGTCACTCGGCCGGTTTCTGGCAGAAAAAGGTGCCGTCCACGACCTCGTGAGCTCCTCATGCACCTCCGGGAAGAAAGGTGTCGGGGCGGGACCCTGAGAACCAGCGCGACCCGCCCCGAGGAACCAATCGTCCAACCTAGAGGGTTCGGGACACGGTGGAGGGTCCCACTCGAGCCCAACCCTTTCGGCGGCCCGGGCAAGCATAGCAGCCATCTCGGGGTCCGGGGCAGCCGTTGCCACTCTCCCAGAGGGAGGCAGTACAACTGACCCTTCATCCTCCGAGGACTGAAACTCCCCCTCCGATGCAACGATCGACATCTGTTCGTCCGCTGGAGCTCCAAAAGTCACCACTGGTCTCCCGTGGGAGGGTCCAGCGGGTTCTCTCGGAGGCTCTACCGGCTGCGGAGTTGAGGGATTAGGGGCCTGCGGAGGTTCGCTCGGCGGGTTTGCCCTAAACGTAATCCTCAGATCACCCTGGCCATCCAAAGAAGTAGGTCTACCCGGGTTAGGGGTAGAACTAGTTCGTGGGATGGGTAAGGGGACTCCCCCAGCCCGGAGGTAGGAGAGTCTCGATCTTAGCTCCGAGATAGTCATGTTCCCGCAGTGGGAACATGAACTATCCACAAACGCCGCCTCAGCGTGCTGTGTGCCCAAACACGTGAGACAGCGATTGTGACCGTCAGCAGGGGACAGGGAACGACCGCATCCAGAAACGCACGGGTGGTATGACATCTTGAAAAAGACGCAGCGTCACCCGTGAAGCTCTTTTTGTGAGGAAACGCTCTGTGCTGAAGCACTCAGGGGGAAACGCGACAGCGCACGGGATTGTGTGCAGCCTGTGCCTGTACCCAGCAGGAAAAACGTCCAACCAGACCTACAGTGCTGTTGCTGTGAAAACAGCAGTTTTTCTCTGCTTGCAGAGGCAGCCGATGAGTCAGCGCGGATCCCGCTGAAGTGTGCCGTCTCTCCAACACGCGTCTCCTGGAATCTCTGGTTCTTTGAAGTGTCTTGCTGATAGCAGCGATATACTCAAATACATGAGAGTCTTCTTCATCTGCCGTTTGGCTCCGAAGTGAATGACAGCGTGCATTCGCTCTCGCTTCCTGTTTATACCCGCGGCGCGGTTCTAGATAGCTCGAATCCCAGAAGTGATCCCAATTCGTCGGTACGTCCGACGTACGTCGAACGTGACCGACTGAATGGGAACAGTCCCGCTCTTCAATCGCTCTTGCGGTCCTGCTCTGCTTCAGACTACATTCATGTTAATAATCACATCCATGAACATGATTTCTGCCCGAGTCCTATCCCGATTCTTTCCCACCAGCTGTGAGCTGAAGACCACATGTCCCAAGATTCTGCACTCAAATGTGGAGTCATCAAACTACACCTTTGTTTTGAACAGGCGACCTCTAGCGGACAGAAAAGTTACATAATGAAGCTTCATTAAGATAAAGAGACACAGTTTTATTATTTTATTTTTACAGTTTGAAGAGCTGAATTTATGACCATTAAACCATTACAATGAAAATTTAGAAACTAAATGATAACTAATAAGAAGGAAATGAGACCTATAATTGATGTGTCAGTATGGTGTTAGTAATACGGATGAGGATTAGGGCCAGACAATAATAAAAAAATAAATAAAACTATCTCAAGGGTAAAGTCATTATAAAGCGCGATTAATCATTATATTTCGAGAAAAAAAAGTCAAAATACAATGTTGAGAATAGTATAAAAATAAATATAATTTATATAATTAATCAAATGTATGCATCAATACAACACTATAAATCTGCTGCTTACCTGATGTCGGGTAACTGGAGGGGGCTTGAGCTTCATTAAGATAAAGAGACACACAGTTTTATTATTTTACAGTTTGAAGAGCTAAATTTATGACCATTGAACCATTACAAGGAAAATTTAGAAACTAAATGATAACTAAGAAGGAAATGAGACATGATGTGCCAGTATGTGCTAGTAATGTTCATTCATTAAGATAAATTAATAAATAAATAAATAATTTGAAATTTTGAGCTCGAGTTTCAATAAAACAAAGAGAAACATAGATAGTTTTGAACAACTGAATGTCAAATATATGATAATATATGATACAGGGTGTGATACGGGGACTCAAGAACTAAGACACAAACAGGTTAACAGCTAACAACGACTGACAAAAGACAAGTGAACCACAGGCATATATATATATATATATACACACAGACAGACAAGCTTAACAAGAAAACAAGGAGGGGATGTGGTAAATGGGAAACACCTGGGAAGACTAATCAACATGAAAAACTACAAAGGACAACAAAACATGACAAGACAGGACATGACAGAACATGCAAGAAGAAAGTCGCTGTAATAGGGGGAAACGTGTCAAATCTGTGAGCAAGGCAAGTGGACTTTGACCTCAATACCAAAACTACGTCTGGTATTACTACTTGGGATCGAACGATATGGATTTTTTAGTGCCGATGCCGATACCGATTTTTTTTCATCAGCCTTAGCCGATGACCGATACGGGCTGCTGATTTTCTTGAGCCGATATTTGGAGCCAATATTGCTTTTGCTCCCTCAATTTACTTGATAAAAATGACACAATTATCATGATGATAACAATTTAAAATTTAAAAAATGAACATTTATTGAACTAAAAAAACAGTATTTAACAAATAGTAAAAACAGGTGAGGTAGAACAAGAAAAAAAGAGTTCAGTGGTGAAACTAAATTCTGAAAATAAATATTTAAGCATAAATAAAATGATTACACTATTGCGCACAGTATCAACAAGCAAGCATCATAATAAAGTGCACACTGACTGTACTATACTTAAAACATTTATACTTTTAAAACTATTTACAACCTAGTCATTTAATGCTTAGGTGCACTTAACTTAATCTCTTGAAAAAAATATCGGCGAACGCAGCAGCCTTGTATCGGCCGATGCAGATACATGTAAAAATCGCAAATATCGGCATGATATATCGGTCTAACACTAATTACTACCACTCACACTAGCCTCTTTGTCGGTTGAACTTGTTATAGTCTTCTCAAAAGCCATCTGTTATAATTGTGTTGCGCATTATAACCAACCACACGTGTTTCTAATAATCAGAGGCGTTCAGATGAGCTGGAGTTTTGTTCAGAGCGCGCTCTCACTCACTGAAATCTGCGCTCAAAACGTGTGATGTACGCAGGAGATTCATTTGTCATACAGTGGTTGACTGTTTTTCTTCTATTTCATCAGCAAAATTGTTTCAAACAAACACAGCAGAACCACAGCGCATCTGATATGACTGGCATAAAGTCGGCTTGACGTTCGAGATTCGCGAATTTAGAGACCGTCTCTAAAGTTACATACAAGATTGGTATACACATTTCTAACTTCAATAGCATTTAAAGAGAATGACTTACAGTCATAAAACTGACTGGAAAGTGTTCATCTAGGTGTCAGGTATGATGCACACCTTTTGGATTTTTGATATTTCATAAAATAAACTGTCAAATCATATGAAAATATGGATATGCATTATTTCACTAGGATACTGTTTGGGCTCGTACACAAAATATGCTAGATTTAAATGTGTCATAGCTGATAGAACATTGATGAGAATATTGCGTGAGAATATATTTATAGAGATAATATTAGAGATTATATTTACACCAAATTATTATTATTTATGCGTTATGCGTTGCTATTGATGACGGCCATTATAAGGAAGGAAATCCCACAGAATAGAATCTAGCTTAAAAAAGTGCATAGAGCTGCTTGATTTATTTGTTGCTCGTTGATTTTCAAATATAAAACTTGTTGAAATGGTTTCAATGTGTGCATCTATTTGCATCTGTGTGCATCTTTTTGAACACATTCGTCTCATTTGAAGAAAACCGTGATAATATTGATAACCGTGATAATTTGGGTCACTATAATCGTGATGTGAAATTTCCATACCTTTTCATCCCTAGTCGTAATATATGTATTTTAATGCATTAAAATACTATTTATAATGCTTTATAGATTGTTAGATGTGTCATTAACTGCTTGATTGAAGAAGTGGGAAATGCTGTTGCCTGTTGTGTGACAGTTATTTCACCTATTACACAAATGTTTATCACGATGTTGAATCCAGTTATTCATTAGTCAGCTACTTATTGATGCTTTTCAGTTCTATCTTGAATAACGTGACGCTTCCATAATGCATTGTTCCCATAACAGAGATGTAAAGCACTGTTTCTCTGGCATTTTCAAAGGCTCATAAAATATAATACTGTGGCTTGTTGCACAGTCTAATGGTGTAATGGAATCCGTGTATCATTCGTTCAGTCGATTTTTGATTTAATATTGAAAGAAGAAAAAATAGAAAACAGCTCGTTTTTCGTTTTTTTTTATTATTTTTATTATTATATTTTTATTATTATATATATATTATTATTTTTTTCTTCGTTCAGAGGTAGAAAAATGAACAAACCGTTTTAATATTCGATTTCTACACATGGGCAGGAATTATACGCCCCTTTCTGCTGATTAGTCAGTGGAAGATCAAACTGTTCCGTCATCAATTCTTCCTCAGTTCCGCACAGCAGAATAAAAGTCCTGCACTGTTACTGCTGTACGGATTCTTTATTGCAACTACATTTCATATTTTTCTCATTAAACAACCAGACTAACGAATGGCTCGACACAACCCGTACCCGCAAAGGTCTTTCCTGATATTAAATTGCACTTTAAAGTGTTTTTAAAATAGAGCACTAGATTAAAGTCATTAGATGATGCGCCTGGTGTTGACGTGCAAACTCAACAAAACTCTACAAAACTCACAGCAAAAAAATATAACGACTGACACATGTTAAAATTATAAGAAATTATATATTGACTGAATATATAAAATATTATGCAGATTATATACAATTATATGAACTGAATACAGAATAAAAAAGAAAAGTATAGATGAAATAAAGTGAGATTTTAGATAATGCACCTGTCTGTGAAGGTTGATCTGTAGTATTAGGCATTTCTGTACAAAAACACAGCAAAAATTATATTGACTGCTATCCTTGCATTTGAAAACATCTCAGAATATTATATAGGAACATATACAGAATATATACAGAATACAGATACATGTGTATATATACACACATACAGAAACATGTATAGATTAAAGATGCACCTGTATAGTAGTACCATGCATCAGACGAATCTGTACAAAAACACAGCAAAATGTTATTAACTCAGTAAAGACAGAAAATCTGAGGCAATTAAATGTGATTCACTTACTGAAAGCTGACCAAAGGACCAATAAAAGGATATAAAGCAGGTTCATGCTGTCACAGAATAGAGAGCTACAGCTTTCTGAGACACTCGTGTGACAGTCACACTGACTTCCTTTGTCTTAACTAGAAAAAATGCAGAGTAGATGTGGGGAGAAAGCAGAAGTGCCTCTCATGAGGAACATTTACTGTCTATTTCCAATTTCTGCTGGTTTTTCAAAATATATAAAAATCTGCAGCAAACAGTACCATATTTTATCATTGTATACAATATGTATACAAAATATTTGAATGTAGGCCTAGCTCTTCATTTATAGATGTTACGTGCAAATTTGTGTGGCGATCTGGACATGCATTTCTGAACCGTTAGCTCTGACCACACAACCACAGGATTATAGTTTTAAGACACTGTGACATTTGCCTTGGTGTCACATAAACCACACCAAACCACACTTAGCTTTGAGATCAGCAATGCAATGTGCGCACTTTAGTGATCGCTGAATGTGTTTTAGGTGATGTGCAAGTATTTGTATCTAAAATGCCTCTATAAGTAAAGTTTATATGTACAAGGTAGTAGTTCTATATAAATGATCGGAGTGCAAGCACCAATGGCCCATGTGAATGAGTAACGATACAATTGAAATATATTTTATAATGTGGTTTTTACAGAAACGTTTATCTTGAAGCTTAGACAATAGACAATAACTGCTGAAAGTGAACCGCTACCTTCAAGTATTTTAAAATCACAAAGAAATGCACTTTTTCATTAGAAAAAAATATCCCACCTTTAATAGTAGAAAATATTTACAGTACAAACCTCATCAGTGAACTATGAGGGCAAAAAAAGGAAAGCAAGAAAAAAAAAAGAGCAAAATAATCGTTCATTAATCGTAATTAAGGTAAAATGTTCAATTAATCAAGATTTTTATTTTTTGTCAAATTCCGGTAAAAAAGCATTTTACCGGAATGCTTTACGGTAGGGCTGTAACGATTTGATTGATTGATTGAAAATAAATAAAATCAATCAATCAATCAATCAATCAATCAATCAATCAATCAAATCGTTACAGCCCTACCGTAAAGCATTCCGGGAAGGCGGCGCTGCATTTGAACAAATGCCGCGCGTCAAAAAAAGCTGCCAGAAGCCCATCTTTATGCAAATGAAGTAGAGCACATGGAGACTGAGGGAAGTCTCTCACGGGTCCTTTGTTTTTCATTCCCCGCTGGCTCAAACGCACGCCCATAGCGGTAAACTTGAGGAACGCCCATCAACACACACACGAGGGGAAGCATCACAACACCACGCTTCAGTCGTGCCGCAAAAGTGGATCTGTACAGAGACTGAAGTAGGCTAGTTTGCTGTATATTATTTATTTAATTGTGAGAGCGTTTTTTCTGCTCTTGATCTGGCTTGTTTAATAAATATTCCTTTTTTATTAAAGTGGACGTGCCTTTTGTGTTTAAGAGTAAAAGCTTTAAGTTAATAGTCTATTCGTGTCTCAGCCGCGAAGCTCAGCTGATGTTCGAGCTGCACAGAGCGGCTGAAATGATAGTGTCTGTCAGTTATTATAATACATATGACAAAAACAATTGTCTAAATTATGTTTCATATTCCTCAAAAGTTCTTGTGATGATAGCACTAGTTGACAACATAGTACTCTATTTTGGGAAATCATAGGCTATGATATTGCGCAGGTGCACGTGATGCAACGCTGTCAGAGCCGACAGACTCGTGTGTCAGACTCATTTCAGTGCAAAATAATCAGCTCAAAAACGATTTAATATAATGCAAATAGCCTACTAGTATTTTATGTATATTTATAATTCATTTAGGCAGACAACAAGGCCACCAAGTACTGCGCACAGTGCGCAGCTAATTTATTTAACCTTTTTTTTCCTAACATATTTTTTAGTCGATTTTTAGTCAAAGATTTCAGGACTTCAGTCGACCAAGATTTTCTTTGGTTGATTACAGCCCTACAATTTAGACTTGGGCACATTGGCAGGACAAACTGTAAGTTAATTTAAAACTCAACTCAGCTCAAAGTAAAGTAGCAAAATAATTAAGACCTGCCCCAAACAGTACCAACATGTCACAAAAACAAACAAATGAACATGTGAGTGAGTGAGTGAGTGAGTGAGTGAGTGAGTGAGTGAGTGAGTGAGTGAGTGAGTGAGTGAGTGAGTGAGTGAGTGAGTGAGTGAGTGAGTGAGTGAGTGAAAAATGATAAATAATTGCAGTGCTCTGTTCAATCACTATAGAGTTAGTATCGCTATCGTGTTCGAACCGGTGGGTGCGGTTCACAGGTTTCATAGAAAGACAATGATGTCACACAGCACAGTAACAAAGCAGACATTTACAGTTACACCCACCACAAGTGTAGCGTGCAAACTCTAAACACCAAAGTAACACACATCAGTTTAAATAGATAGATGAAGAAGACAATGATGTCACGTGTGAGCAGCAGGGAATCGTGTTTGCGGTCCAAATAGCTCAAAATGAGAGGCAACGAGAAACGCAAATATGTGGAATAAAACCTCATCATATTTTAAAGAAGAGTTTGATTAAGTGGTGTAAATAACAGATGATGGACACAGCACGGTAACAAAACAGACATTTACAGTTACACCCACCACAAGTGTAGCGTGCAAACGCTTAACACCAAAGTAACACACATCAGTTTAAATATAGATGTGTGTGTGCTTTGGGTTTCGGTGATGTTTAAATAACTATAAAAGTTGTTCCCTTGAACATATTTAGCTATTAGATCTATTTAATTACTTCAGTTAGTTTTTTTTAAACAAATTGAAGCATTTAAACTGATATAATATACTATCAGTTTAAATACTTCCATTAGTTTTTATATTATATTATAGGCTATTATAGTTGTATTATAGTGTAAGCCTAATAAAGAATTTATCTCACAAGGGGATTGTTTAGGGATCCATTAAAACGTTTGATATAGAAAATCTTGGAAATTCATAAGCAATAAACAAACATTTAATATAAATGATTTAAAGGTCCCATGGCATGAGCATTTTTTTTTAACCTTAATATGAGTTCCACTAGCCTGTATATGGTCCCCAAGTGGCTAGAAATTTCGATAGGTGTAAACTGAGTTCTGGGTGTCCTGCTCTGCCTTTGAGAAAATGAAAGCTCAGACGAGTTGATCTGGAATCTTCCCTGTATGTCATCATACAGGGAACGGTTACCTCCCCTTTCTCTGCTTTGCCCGCTCAGAGAATTAGGAGAAAGTGGATTCAGTTTATCAGTCGCAGTGTTCATTAATGCCTGATCTGTGATCAGTGATTTCTGATGTGTAGCTAATCATTCAAGTTCACGCAGACTTTCCTTCAAAATCGTTTAATATGAATAATAATGTGTGTGTGTGTGTGCCGGTGTGTGCGCAAGATGGCCGCAACGGAGTGCACACCTGCATGATCTTCTAACAGCAACACCCGTTGTAACTGTCAGCGTTAATGCAGGGAAGTGTATTTTGACATGGCTGACTTTTGGCTACTACTTTTGACAATGTGCCTTATAACAACAGTAAACAGCGCGTTTAAAGACGCGATTCAGACCGGCAGGATCTACAAACAAAGCTGGACTATTCACGATCCTGTGCCCAATCACCCAGCTGGTGGAGAATACACAGACTTTTCGACCACTGTAAGAACTCTAGGCCAGGATGAGTGGATTATATTTAAAAATCAGGAAAGAGCGTTTAGAAAGACCCTGATCACGAAACACCTCGAGGATAAACATAACTTCCTCTTTTCGGGAGAATCGTCGACAAAATGGATCAGACTCATCCGCATTTTAAGAACATTAAGACATTTGTTACTCAACATAAGAACGGAACTTTTACAATCATCCTGCAGAATGGAAGGCAGTTTGGATTACCTTTCCTGAAGTTCACAACTTGTGTACTCAAGAGAATGCCGCAAGCCAGCGGAGGCCTTCCTGAGGCCCAGACCGCGGATTCCCTCGCCGGCTGGATCGAGGCGGAGCTGGGCTTTTTGCGGGACATCGTTCAGCCAGCACTGGGAGCGCCGCAAAGTGGAAACCATCAACAAAAGCAGGTGGGCAAAGATAAACTTGCATATTTATATCAGAATAGGAAATCTAGAGCAATCCAAATTATTCTCAACAACAGTACATACCCAAATGTACCAGTCGGCGCAAATAATATACTATCTGTGCAGAACTACTACACTTCAAAGTGAAGCTTGAGGGCGTGTTAAATGCACCGCCATGGACTGGATCATTATTTCCCGTACAATCTAGCCAACTTAACACTTCGCTGTTCACTGCCACTGAAGTGGAGAAAGTGGTTAATGACCTCCCCAATAATAAAGCAAGCGGACTTGATGGCGTGACTTATGAAACGCTGAAAATTAACAAACAAATAGTGTGTCCAATTCTGACCAATTTATTTAACATCTGTCTGGAGAATGGTAAAGTTCCAGAATCATGGAAAAGGGCCCTGATCCACCGTATCCCCAAAAAAGATAATATTCCTGACGACCCGTCTACCTGGAGAGACATCTCATTACTACCTACAGTCTATAAGGTGTTTATGAAGTGTATGCTGTCACGAATACTTCCCTGGTTAGTAGAGACAGGAATACTTTCACCAAAACAAAAAGCGTATATCAATAAGCAGGGGATGAATGAACACGTCTTCTGTCTTTTTGGATTTTCGTGACGCATTTGCCACACTGCCCCATGATGTCATGTCTCACACATTAAAGGAAATAAGACTCCCACAGCTATATGCAAACGTAATTTAAAGATGTTTATAATAGCTCTTACATCCAAGTCATATGTGGAAGCGCCCTAACCGATCCTATACCACTCAAGATCGGCATTAAAACAGGGTGCCCGTGGAGCGCCGTCAATTTCATACTGGCGATTAACTCTTGGATGAAGTGGTTGTGCCAGTGGGCGCCAGCAGGTGTACGATCCCCAAACCCAGTGCAAGGCTTTGCGGACGATGTCGAAATCTCCTCAAGTGATGAAAGTGTATTACCAACATGCTCCTCCGCACAGATGAGTTCATAAGGTGGTCTGGTTTGGACATCAAACATACAAAATGTGCTGCATTCTATGAAAGACGCAGTGGAGGAAACAGATGGTATCAAGCAAAGTCTGACAAACCCCCTGCCTTGTCATTAATGCAGAAACCCATCCGACTGTATGAACGTCACGAAACGTATCCTTACCTGGGTCATAAATTTAATGTCAGCGGCGATTGGGAGGAACAGATCACAGAGCTGTGTCACGAGTACACCCAAAGACTCGGGCTGATCGATGTTGCCCCACTTCCCATAATGATGAAAGTTGAGGCCATCAGGCTGATCGCAGCAGCTAAAATCCAACATCTTTTCCCGATCGTACATATTCCACAACATACACTGTCAGCGATGAACAATGAAACGGTGAAGCTGGTGAGGAAATGGTTTTGTCTTAATAGTCGTACAACTCGGGACATTATCTTCCAGCCGCGCAGAGACGGAGGTCTCGGCGCCCCAAACATTGAATGGCTCTACAGCGCTTCCAGAACAGGACATTTTCTAAACATGCTCAATAATGATGACACAACTGTTAGAGAACTATCACGGCAATCGCTGTTTTTACATCTACAGCGTCGCAAAATACCTGCTGCTTCCACAAACGAGTCCCAGTTTCTGGGGTTCAAACTAAAGCAGAACGGAAAGTTGGACATCAGAGCTCCCGGATTTGGAGTGCGCTCGGACTGGCTGGATTTAAATGATCTATGCTACTGTACAGGAATACAGCTGTCCTGGCTGGGACCCGACGGGGAAGTAGTTGCTCTCAATGACAACATAATCACTGATCCGCTGGTTTCCACCCTGGCGATCCTCAATAAAGACGATACACCTCACCAGCTACAGATTAAACACACAAGAGCTTCGATTCTTAATCTTAGACGGACCCAAAGCGGACAGCACTGGACGGGCCTCAGATTAGAAGGAAAACTTGCATTACTTCAATTTGCGGACCATTCAGTGTCTCATTCTGTTCTGACAAACCCATCAATCTCAGATGACATCCTAATATTCATGATTAAAGCAAGATTACAGTGTCTCCCAACTAAGTACAATCTGGCAACATGGTATCCATCACAGCATGAGCCCTACTGTATATTACATCCATCACAGCAGGAGAATGAGACGGTTGCTCACATACTAAACGGATGCCACAATTATAAAGAACTGTATGTTGCCAGACATGTCAATCTGGTTGCAAAGGACTTGCAAAAGTTAATCTATAGACACGATAGTAAGATTTACAAGCATAGCACTGTATAGGTTAACTGGTTTCATCAGAACACATCTGACAGTGACTACTTTAAAAACATTCCCAATAACTCCTGACATTGTGGTTGTAAAAGAGGTTATGAAATCTGTGTGTATCTTTGAGGTGGGCTGCTGCTTTGACCTGAATATGGAGACTTGTTACTATTCCAAACTATTGAAATATCAACCACTGGTAGATCTCATTCACAGACTTGGATACAGTTGTAAATGAATAACTCTGGTGTTTGGAAGTTTAGGCCATGTCCATAAGAATGTGGTCAGGGGGATGCAGTTGGGGGGGCTTCAAAAAAAGGAGGCAAAAAGGCATGCAAAATTTTGTTCTGTTTTAGCCACCATAGGGACCATGAAAATATGGAGACGGAGATGTTCCCTTTCAAGGGAACTCCCGTTGCATCGAATAACGCTATGGGGAATGCTTGCGTGATGAAGTCATGAAGCACATGTGAAATCAGTCCAATTGTGTGAGGGAACGTCAGAGGCGGATGACGTCATGAACCAGGAAGTATAAAGCCTGCCAAAACAAAGCCGCTCAAGCTTCTGTTGTCTTCAGTAGCGCTTTGTGTGATCAGTGATTCAGTGTTTTTCTAGTTCAGTAAAGTAATTCTAACAAACACTATGGCGGATAAGCAGCAGTTTAGAGTGTGTGTTCACCCTTGCCCTCGTTTCATTACGGGTGGGGACACACACATTCTTTGTGTTGCTTGTTTGGGAGAGGAGCATGCACGGTCAGCGTTCTTCACTTTAGAGTTGCTTCCTTTACGGACACTCCGATCCCGCCTGGCGTTCTTTCGCAAGGACGTTCAGGCTAGCGTTCCTCAGGGCTCTGGTCCTGCTGCTGCCGAGGCACAGCTGCGATCACAGTCCTGGGGTTCGCAAATGGATGTATCAGCGAGGATAGAGATGGGCCCAGCCTTATCTCTTCCTTCACCTGATAGATCCAGTGCCTTCTCTCTGGGTTTGGAAGCACGCCCTGCGGTTTCTTCCGCCCCGATTGAGGCACCTCTGATGCAGCTTTCCAGTTCTGAGGATCTGGAAAGTGTCGGTCCAAATAGCTCAAAATGAGAGGCAACGAGAAACGCAAAGACGTGGAATAAAACCTCATCATGTTCTAAAGAAGAGTGGCTTGATTAAGTGGTGGAAATAACAGATGATGGACACAGCACGGTAACAAAACAGACATTTACAGTTACACCCACCACAAGTGTTGCGTGCAAACTCTTAACACCAAAGATTCAAGATTCAAGAGATTTATTTGTCACATACACAATTATATAGAGCATATATAACCAGCAGTGAAATGAAAGTCATGTCCGCTCCATGGACAGTGCAATATTAAATTAAAAAAATTAAAAAATACAACACAGATGAAAATATACATAGAAGTACAATATACACATATAAAAAATATTCATAAATATAGCTATGAGAAAATGAATTAAGGTTAATGATGTACAAGAGGCAATGTGCATATGTGCATTATACTGTAGTCTTAAATATTAAGATACACAGGAATGTATTAGAGGTAAATGTGCAAACGGGTCGACACTGACAGTATGTCACATTGAGGTAGTGAATGATGAAGATCTTACTGATATAGTGAATATTAAGTAGAGACATCAAGATGTTAAGAGGCTGGTTTTGAATTTAAGAGCCTAATGGCCTGGGGGAAGAAACTCCTCCTGAGTCTCTCAGTATTTGCCATCAGACTACGGAAGCGCTTACCAGATGGCAGCAAAGTAAAAAGATGGTTACTGGGGTGGATAGAGTCTTTGATAATTTTAACAGCTCTGCTTTTGCAGCGTTTGAGGTAGATGTCCTGTAGAGAGGGGAGAGCAGACCCTGAGATGCGCTCAGCTAAGCGCACAATTCTCTGAAGGGCTTTGCAGTCTTGATTAGAGCTGCTCCCATACCACACTGAGATACACTGAGTCAGTACACTTTCTATGGCCCCTGAATAGAAAGTTTTCAGGTTTGCTGGTGAGACCCTGAATTTCCTCAGCTGTCGCAGATGGTAAAGTCTTTGCCTGGCTTTATTTGCCTGTGTTTGAATGTGGGTAGTCCAAGTCAGGTCCTCAGAGATGTTTACACCAAGGTACTTGAGGCTTCTCACCCTCTCCACAGGGGTCCCGCTGATCATAAGAGGAGTGTAGGGCTGCTGCTGTCTCTTCCTGAAGTCCACAATCAGTTCTTTAGTTTTGCTCACATTCAGAGAGAGACAGTTGTCCTGGCACCATGATGTTAATCTCTCTACCTCACCCAGGTATGCGGTCTCATTGTTGTTGTGAATGAGGCCCAGAACCACAGTATCATCAGCAAATTTGATAATAGATGTGGAGCTGTGGGATGACACGCAGTCATGTGTGTAGAGAGAGTAGAGCAGGGGACTCAGGACACAGCACTGTGGGGCTCCTACGTTCAGGGTGATAGAGTTGGATGAGTACTGGCCTACTTTCAACACTTGAGGTCTGCTGGTAAGGAAATCAAGAATCCAGATGCAAAGTGAAGAATTCAGGCCAAGGTCCATGAGTTTATAAGCTAGCTTTATGGGGACTATAGTATTGAAAGCTGAGCTATAGTCGATAAATAGCAGCCTTGCATAGTTCTTATTATTACTGTCAATGTGTGTGAGAGAAGAGTGCAGAATGTGAGAGATGGCATCATCCGTGGATCTGTTCGGGCAATAAGCAAACCGGAGGGGGTCCAGAGTATCCGGGATGGAGAAGCAGATGACGTTTTTAACCAGTCCCTCAAATACCTTCATGACTATCTAACGCGGGAGTTCACTTCCACCATTATAACTGCAGCCTATATTCCCCCGGATGCTGATGCCAAGCTTGCTATGAAAGAACTTCATGCAGCCATCAGTAAACAACAGACTGATCACCCGGAAGCTGCTTTTATTGTTGCAGGTGACTTTAATCATTCAAATTTAAAGTCAGTGCTACCCAAGTTTCACCAGCATGTTTCCTGCCACACCAGAGGAAACAAAACCTTAGACCATGTTTACACAAACATGGCTGGCGCTTACGTTGCGACACCCCTCCCCCACCTGGGACAGTCAGATCACCTTTCTTTGTTCCTCATCCCCAAATATGCACCCCTCATCAACCGTGTGAAGCCATCAGTGAAGACCATCAAGGTGTGGCCTGCGGGGGTTGATTCCACACTCCAGGAAAGGTTTCTACACACAGACTGGAGTGTGTTTGCTTCTCAAGCCACCAGTGGCGCTCACACGGACATTGACTTCTACACCTCCTCTGTATTGGATCATATCAATACCACCATTGACAGTGTTACAACCCAGAAACAGATCACCACATACCCAAATCAGAAGCCATGGATGAACAGGGAAGTGCGACTCCTGCTGAAGTCACGCAATACTGCCTTCAGATCAGGAGATGCACAAGCCTACAGTACGTCCAGAGCAAACCTGAAGAGGGGGATCAAAAAGGCCAAGCACTGCTACAAGCTAAAGATAGAGGGTCACTTTTCCAACTCTGACCCTCGACGCATGTGGCAGGGCATTCAGGCCATCAGTGACTACAAACCCCCCCACTCCACCCCCGCAGCCACTGATGTCAACTTCCTGAACGAGCTAAATCACTTTTATGCTCGCTTTGAAAGAGACAACAGAGAAACTGCCACCAAGCTCAAACCCTCAGCTGACCCACCAATCACACTCTCCTCCACAGATGTCTGCAAGTCACTGAGCCGGATCAGCGCGCACAAGGCTGCTGGACCAGACAACATCCCTGGTCGTGTTCTCAGGGCATGTGCGGAGCAGCTCGCTGAGGTTTTTACAGACATTTTCAACCTGTCTCTTGCCCAAGCAGCTGTACCTTCATGCTTTAAATGCACTTCCATTGCACTGTAAAAAAGGATTTGAGGCTTTTGCTACCTCAACTAATTTTCATAAGTCAGTTCAACTAAAATGTTGAGTATACTTAAAATATTAAGTTTAGCAGTGCCCAACTACTCCGTTTAATCAGAGTAGTTCATGCAACATAGATTTCTAAGTTGTTTGAGCGGCCCCTGCATAAATACGTCGGGAAACCCCGCCAATCTCTTCTATGAGCCCTCCACAGCACGCACCAGAAACTGCCATTTTGAATCAAGAGTTGCTGAGGTAA
Source organism: Gobio gobio (assembly GCF_949357685.1). Taxonomy (NCBI): domain Eukaryota; kingdom Metazoa; phylum Chordata; class Actinopteri; order Cypriniformes; family Gobionidae; genus Gobio; species Gobio gobio. The sequence continues at coordinate 54,339,449 of NC_137116.1, forward strand.
GAGCTTCTAACTTTCTTATTTTATGAAAATGCTTGTTAAACTGAGTGTAAACTAGATAAATATTACACAGGGTTGTTGGTGGCCACAATAAATATATTTTTGTCTGCATGTCACAGTGTTTTACACATGACCACGGATGTATAACTCGTTCTACGAATTCGTTCCTCGTTATAATTACATTGTGTCAACAAATTAACAAATTAAGAATTAATTCACTTAACTTATTATATTCTCATTTTATTAAATTGTGGCTGCATTGTAATTCGTTCCCTCATTTATAATTAAAAACGAGTTAACAAACAATGCGGCCACTATTTTCCTAAAAGCAGGGAATTCATTTTTAATTTGTGACCACGGTCACGAGGTCACAATCACGGGGCAACGAATTAATGTCGTAGGATTGAATGTAGAATAATGTCTCGTGTAAGCACTGTTTCAACCCTTGGATATCATTAAAACAGCTTGTAAACAGTCACAAAATGTTAAATTTACCTCAGAAAGCCATGAAATGACCATAACCTATATTGTATGCCAAATGTCTTATGCAACTATGTCTTATTTTTATAAAGCTAAAAAATAAAGCTAATTTAGAAACTAAATTCTACCTCTAATTCTATTTGGGAATAATAATTTTCGGACTATTTGCAAATAACGTGTAGTTTGCGTCAGATATATCATTTGTCTCGTCTCGGGATTCTTCCTGTAAGTGAATAAATGCATAGATCCGCTTTTGATATGAATTCCGTAGTGGTCTAGTGGTATTGTGGTAGTGCTCATAGTGTCAAAGGTTGAAGGTTCTAATCCGCCCTCAATTTTTTTTTCTTCATTAAAATCAAAGATGTTCAATGAATGTATATTAAGAGCATGGACACGTTTGTGGGCATTTTGTTTAGTGATTTCACCGGAAAGAATAGAGTCCCCATCATGGCATTAAGTGATATATTTAAGTGCTTTGTCTGTGTGAAGGCTGCACGAGACAAGAGAACGAAAACCCCGCCTGCTTTGATTTGATTGGCCATCTCAGTCATTTTTGATATCGACGAGCGCCGAGGCAGAACACACAGAACGCGTTTTTGCAGCGAGAGCCTTTTTTGAATAGATGTCGGTTTGCAGAGAGCGTTATGCGCGCTGCTTTTGCGCGCCTAGAGCTTCGCGCTAGAAGGAGCGCTCTGAGTGCTGAAGTTCCAATGAAATGAATGGAAAGGCGGGTCTTGCGTTGTGGTGACCGTTACCTTGATTAGACTGACAGGACAGCGGTTGCCTAGAGACATTAAGGCTGCCTCAATCAGCTCCCTAGTTCAGTAGTCAGGGCACTGATCAGGGATCAGCCCATTGACTTATGTCCTGATCAGTGCCCTGACTACTGAACCAGGGAACTGATTGAGACGCACCCTTCAAAAACTGAGCACACTGCTATTTTCTAAAGGAAAAAAAAAAACAAGTCAACCAAAAAAGGCAGTGCAGTGGGGAAATTCTAAAACGCGAATAATGAAGTATACTATGTGCAAAAAATCAGATGAGCCCGGAATATGAACACAACACATTCAATTACACGTTAAGCGTTTTTTTTATAATGGGTTTCTATGGGAGGAAAACGCTTAACGTGTAATTAAATGCGCTGCGTTCATATTCCGGTCTCTTCCGATTTTTTGCACATAGTATACTTCATTATTATTATATTTCCTGAGTTTGGTCTTTTTAATAACACTGTACATTAAGCCACGTTAAGCGTTTTTCACGTTAAACGTTTTAGAATGTCCCGTGCAGGGCGCCTCTTTCAAACCTGAAAAACATGTTCTGTGTGAACGGACCTTAATTAAAAATGTTACTTTTAAACGTTACCACTTAATTTACAAAATCTTAATCTCCAACACATGATCACATGCATCTAACATAATAATGTTACATTTACATTTATGCATTTGGCAGGCGCATTTTATCCAAAGCGACTTGCATTGCATTCAAGGTACACATTAATGTTTTGTATGTTGAACTGTTTTATAAATCAATATTACACATTTCTACAATATTACACCTCCAGCTGTAATGTACAAACTGAAAAGTATGGAGATGTCAGACTGACTTTGATTTTCTTTTTCTTCAGAGTTGGTGGCTGTACTGAGTACTACGGAGCAACCTGTCTTGTAAGTCACATGAACTGGATCTGCAAGTTCTGCACATTTTCTTCTGCCAATCAACGCAGCATTTATATCACCTAAAGGAGGATCCCAACAGTTTCATCCGTGTCTGTGAGGTGCGTGAATTGATTGAGTTTATGACATTGTTAACTGTTGTCACAGTAAAAAAAAAAACATTTATCAAAGGGTTAGTTCACCCAAAAATTTAAATTCTATTATTAATGACTTACCCTCATATCGTTCCACACCCGTAAGACCTCTGTTTATCTTCAGAACACAAATAAAGATATTTGAGTTGAAATTTGATGGCTCAGTGAGGCCTCCATTGGCACAATGTAATTTGCAATCTCAAGACCCATTAAAGCTAGTAAAGATGTTACAAAGTCCATCTCACTAAAGTGGTTCTACAATAACTTTCAAAACATTACATCATGAAGCTTCGAAGGATTCATAACGCATCGAAGCTTCATGATGTAGTGTTTTGAAATCGATCATCACTATACAAGTCGTTATTTAGGGGGTTGTTTTGCGCACAGAAACTAATTCTCATCGCTTCATAAAGTTATTGTAGAACCACTGTAGTGAGATGGACTTCGTAACGACGTCTTTAGTGCCTTTTATGGGTCTTAAGCGTGTAATGTACATTGTGCCAATGGAGGCCTTTCTGAGCCATCGGATTTACACTAAAATATCTTCATTTGTGTTCAGAAGATGAACTTCTGGAAGTAGAAACTGGTTCTAAGAAGATGTCTTACGGGTGTCGAACGACATGAGGGTAAGTCATTAATGACAGAATTTTCATTTTTGGGTGAACTAACCCTTTAAAGGTTTTGGTAAATTTGCTATTAACTTACTCAGCTACAGGTCATCAAAGAAGTAGGTATTTTTTGAACAGTGGTCCTAGGTGATACCAGCTACCGTCACTTCAAAGTAAAAAAAAAAAACGCATACAGATAAAACAAAACTAATACCTAATATGACAGTAGCCATTGTTTTGAATGAAATGAATCACCAAGGACCATGATTTCAAATAAAAATCTTTACTGTTTGTAAACCTGTAAGACCTTCGCTCATCTTCAGAACACAAATTAAGATATTTTGATAAAATCGGAATAAGAAATTACTGAAAGTTTTGTTTTTTTTGCCCACAAAGTATTCTCGTCACTTCATAACATTAAAGGATTAGTTGACTTTTAAATAAACTTTTGCTGATAATTTACTCACCCCCATGTCATAATTTAATTACTTAATACTTCATTATGTTCTTTAGACTACAGGTTCCGAACAAGAGGCAATAAAAGAAGTTGATGTTGGTCTTCTCATCTTCTCGACTGAGGAAGGCAGAAGCAGCCAAGCACTACTGGCAAAGGAGATAGTCGATATTGCAGTTGTGCTGGAAGGGAGCATCGTCAAACGTGATCTAGGAGATGTGTCAGATGCCTTTTCTACTCTCGTTGGTCTTTTGTACTGCCTTAATATAGACTATCCCAAGGGACTAAGGTACACATTTGAGATGGTCCAGAAAGTTTTCATGGGCGTCGGCAGTGGCAGCTGTTCTGCAAAGATTCATGGACTCCGCAACAAGCTGCTTCAAAGCAAAGTGTAGGGCAAGTTACAGAAAAAAAAAGTTTAATTGCAGATGTTCTAAAAATGTTAGTAGAATGACACTGTTTTGTTAATCTGCAATTTAACTAAAGCACTTAAGGCAGTAAGCTGTTCTATATTTCTATTTTTATATTTCTAAAATCTTCTGAAATTTTATATTTCTATATTTACAATTCTTTTATCTACTATAACTAGTTTGCATATTGCATATTTTTTAAGATAAATGTAAATGTACATGTTATGTAATATCAATTTCCAGCTGCTTACTGTTATCAAAACATTTCAATTTAACTACATCTCTTTTAAAGGGATAGTTCACCCAAAAATGAAAATGAGGTTTTTCTGCTTACCCCCAGGCCATCCAAGATGTAGGTGTGTTTGTTTCTTCAGTAGAACACAAATGAAGATTTTTTTTTTTTAACACCAACCGTTGCAGTATCCAGTTGTATAATGCATGTCACTGGGGCCTGTTTAGAGTATGACAACTATGAGAGTAAAACACATAGACATACGAATCCATATTAAACCCTGCGACTTGTGACGACACATGTCTTCAGACACAAAACACCGAGCAGTATTTATGCTATTATTTTACCTCTGATGAGATGAATGTCTGGTCTGGTCTGAAGAGCACCATTACTTCCAGCGAATAAGGTCAAAATACTGCGTGATCATAGATATATATACATAGATTCTTCATTCGACCGCTCCACGCAGGCACTAATGAGGAATCTATATATATATATATATATATATATATATATATATATATATATATATATATATATATATATATATATATATATATATATATATATATATATATGATCACGGCAGTATTTTGACCTTATTCGCTGGAAGTAATGGCGGTCTGGAGACCTGATGACATTCGTCTGGTCAGAGGTAAAGTAATAACAAATACAGTTCGGTTTCTCACAGGAACCGATGGTTTTGTGTCTTAAGATATCAATGTGTCATCACGAGTCGCAGGGTTTAATATGGATTCGTATGTCTATGTGTTTTTTACTCTCATAGCTCTTATACTCTACTGACACCATTGACATGCATTATACAACTGGATACTGCAACGGTTGGAGTTAAAAATCTTAATTTGTGTTCTCCTAAAGAAACAAAGACACCTACGTCTTGAATGGCCTTGGGGTAAGCAGAAAAAAACCCCCATTACATTTTCATTTTTGGGTGAACTATCCCTTTAAGGCAGTAAGCTGTTCTATGTTAAGGAAGATTTTTTTATTTCTATATTTACAGTTCTTTTGTATACTGAAGCTCATTTGCATACTTTTTTTAGGTAAATGTTCATGTAACGTTATGAAATGGCAATTTTCAGCAGTTAAAAAAAATGCAATTTAACTACAGCACTTTAGGCTTTTATATTTCACAACAAGAGAAATGTGAATATGAAATGTAATTTTGTATCTATTTTGTCGATTTTTAAATGAAAATAAAAAAGTAAAATAGCATTCTGCTATTATTCTGCAAAGTCTTCTATGTCAATGAATAATTTTTATGTAGTAGTATTAGAAAACAGAAACTTGAGTTGTGTGGGCAAATTATGCAGTTCAGTCTGTTGCATGAACTTAACATTCCAACTACAACTAACTATTCTTGAAAAAGTAACCTGGCTGCCTTAAAAAAATGAGTTGATTCAACAAAATGCGTAGTTAAGCCAATTTTTACATTGTTGGCACAACTATTAATTATAAATTGACTCAACAAGATACTTAGTTTAAACAACTTAAGATGGCAGAAAAAGTTTGTTGGTGTAACTCATTGTATGTTGCCTCAACTGGGATTTAAGTTTATTGAACTTTTAATGTCTTGTTGGAGTAACTAATAAACTTTTTCATTAAACTTTTAAATTAAAGTTGCTCAGACTATTTTGTCAGCTTCATCTTTGTTATCCCAACGATTAATTTTATGTTTAAGGAACTCCAATAAATGTGCAAACAACTTAAGTTTCTTAGCTAGCTTAACACAAAATTTCAAGGCAGCCAGGTTACAAATTATTTTAAGTTAAATGAGCTTGTTCGTTTTTACAGTGTAGAACGAAGCCTAACCTAACCCTAACCTAACCCTAACCTCACTCTGAGAGGAACGCAGATTACGACATGGTGTGTAAGCGTTAATAGATCAGTCAAGTACTGAGGAGCCAGATTATGCAAAGCCTTTTATATTAACATAACATTTTAAAATCAATACGGTACCTGACAGGGAGCCAGTGCAAAGATTCCAAGACAAGGGTAATATGATCACCAGCCCTGACCCCAGACTAAATATTGAAGTCTGTCAATTAAAGATTTAGATACTCCAGCTAGAAGACCATTACAGTAGTCAACACGTGAAAAGACGAAAGAGTTTATAAATCTCTCAGCAACTGAGAAGGACAACAGGACGTAAACGTGCTATATTTCTGAGGTGAAAAAAGGATGTCTTAACTGTATTCTGCACAAACGGCTCAAATGACAGTGCGGCATCAAATATGACACCAATATTTTTTTATTTGCTTTGAAACTCCGAGGCAACACCATAAATAGACAAAGTAAGAAACCCAGCATTACGCAGTTGAGAGCAGAGGAGCGTAACCTCCGTTTTAACGCTATTTAGACAGGAAATTATTAGACGTCCAAATCTTGATCTCAGTGATACAGTACGAAAGATGCACAACGTCTACATGTTGACTTGGTCTTGAATGGATGTAAATCTGCATGTCATCATCATAGAATCCTTTATTAAAGATCTTAGTAGTACACCAAGTGGGTAAATAAACATACTAAAAAGTAAGGGACACCAGTATGAACAGAACCAACCTTGGAGCTATAGCCACACCTAAAAACAAATTGACTGCAGTCAGAAAAATAGGACCTAATCCAGCCAAGAACCGTCTCTGACAAGCCAAATACAGTTTCAAGACGATTTAGTAACAATGCATGGTCAATAGTATCAAAGGCTGAACTAAGATCCAAGAGAATGAGAAGAGACAGGGAGCCGTAATCGGAAGCTATTAGCAAATCATTAATGACTTTAACCAACGCAGTCTCAGTGCTGTGCAGATTGATGGGACTCAAATAAATTATTTTCAATTAAGTGTTTGTTCAATTAGGCTGCAACCACACCCTCTAAGATTTTTACTTTTACTTTTAATTTTACTTTTTTTTTTAAGGGACTGACAGCAGCAGTTTTAAGTGGACTTCAAAACAGAAGCAGCCATTCACTGCCATTATAAAGCTTTGAAGAGCCAGGACATTTTTAATATAACTCTGATTGTATATTCGTCTGAAAGAAGAATGTCATATACACCTAGGATGACTTAAGGGAGAGTAAATCATGGGCTAATTTTCATTTTTGGGTGAACTATCCCTTTAAGGCAGTTACATTATAACATTCAGCAGTATTAAAACACAGCTAATTCTTCCCCCTACTGGATGTAGTCAGAAGCTACAGCTGTAAGAAAACAGCTAAAATATTTATTAATTTCTTAGCCATTTTTTTTCAAATGATCTACAAATGAGGAAAGCAGAAATAAACATTCATACAATTATTTTAAATGATGTAAAGTCGGCACACCATGGCAGAAAAACATGTCAAAATGTAATGCTAGACTCCCACACAGGTGGAAACGTTTCTAACGAAGAGCCTGCGTGTGTAACGTTTCCACCTGTGTGGGAGTCTAGCATTACATTTGTTTTTTATGTTTTTTCTTGTTGAGCACCCATTTTGAGCAAATAATCGTGTTGCAAAGCCATTGATGTGTGTGCTTTGGATCAGTTTTTTCTAAATTATGTAAAATCTTAATGTAATACTCTAAAAGCATAATATTCATTTAAATTCATATTATTGGGTTGTTTCTTTTGCATTCTTGACTCTTGTTCTTTCAGAAAGTTGAAATTTGTTATGCTCATAGTCTTTGCTGGAGAAAAAGCAGATGTAGAATGAAGATACTTCATCCTCATGATCATCCAAAACTGCAGGGAAATCTGAAACAAACACAAGCAACATAGACTTGATTGTACAGAGATCACAGACATACACTTTAAGATGCAACATTTACAATCATCTCCAACAGTATGTCAGGGCAAAGCTCAATTTTTAAAAATTAATTATTATTTTACCAGACTGACCGTAAGTGTAAGTCTCACTAAGTGTTTCATTTCCAAATCAATGCAAACAGTTGAAGGGATTAATTTAACCACAAACACATGCAATTCAAAAACACATGTTTTTTACTCAATGTATGTTTATGATCACTCTCCACTGACAAACAGGAAGTAACAGCATAGTGCATCATTTCAGACACACACATCACCGCCACGGTCCTTCTGTGCTCCATCTGTTGATAAACTGTAATGGTGGACACTGGGACATCTGAAATAAAACGTCTCCGGTTACGTATGTAACCTAGGTTCCCTGAGAACAGGGAACGAGACGCTGCGTCAGCTTGACGCTACGGGGAACGCCTCCAGCGTGACAGGTGTCTGAACTACTATCGAATCACGGCAATCCTATTGACCGGCGACAGCCTATGATGTCATCAAGGTGCGACCAGGAAGTATATAAGGGCGCCTCACAAACATGACACCGCTTCTTCGTCTGAAGGGACTGTTTGGCAGGCAGGCCCTGAGGCATGGCAAAGCGACGCAGCGTCTCGTTCCCTGTTCTCAGGGAACCTAGGTTACATACGTAACCGGAGACGTTCCCTTTCGAAAGGGAACTCGCGCTGCGTCAGCTTGACGCTACGGGGAACGAAATACCAACGCCGCCATGCCGAGGGGAGTGCATGCCCACTGGCAGTGACAACTGTCAGGACAAGCAAATTCAAATGAAATGCCTGAACCACTCCCCCTCTGGTCACACAAGGCTGTCAGTGACAGCATTCCCTACGGTCATAGCCCGAGCTATAAGCCTCGTCAGGAACCTTAGTGCGGCTGCACGAGGTCCTATTCAGGCCGCTCAAAGGCCTGGATCCAACCCATTCAAAGGAAGGGGGCTCCTTTAAGGGAATGTGGCTAGGGGGCCCTAGGGCGCCCCAGCCAGCCACTAACGCCGCCAAGGCGGCCTAGCTTGGTGCCTTTTTCAAGGGGCACTTCGGCCGGGCCATCCTTGTCTGTTCGAGAACAGAGCCTCTGGATACTCGCCTCCTGAAGAGGCATCCAGTCCAAGGGACTGCAGAATGGCAGTGTCCTCCTCGAGCCGGATCTCAGAGACGGGCATCCTGGTGAGCAGTACTCAGCATAGCGCTTTCAACCCTTGCCAGCGAGGGGAGTCAATCTGCTCGATCCTAGGATCTACTGAGCTATTATCAAGTAGAAACACTCAGGAGGCCAGACTGGCCTAAAAGCTGATCCAACTTGGGAGGCCTCGCGAGGGGCCTACGACCATCTGATCAGGCCCAGGCAGCTTCGGGCTCACAGACGACCCTCGGAGAGAGGGGAGCTTAGGAAGGGGCTGCCCGGTAGGTAAGCCAGGTTGTAGGCTAGATTCCCTCCCATGGGAACCAAGTAGCAGAAGCGACCTCAGTCGCGCCAGGGTAAGACCATCCTCAGATGCTGCCAAATAAGGGGCAGATACCACTAGCTGTCAGCATATGCCAGTAAACAGTTCTTGAACTGAGAACCCAACCCCTCAGGGAGGCCTAGTGAGGCCTATTGCATGATAGCAGTACATGCCAAATGCTTGAGGAACCGACTCGGGAACTCGGCCAAAGGGAGGCCAGATAAGGCCCATCCCCATAATAGCAGTCGAAGCCCACTGTCGATGCAGCTGGAAACAGGAGCTCATCCCCTCAGGGAGGCCTGGAGAGGCCCGCTACCTAATAGCAGGCTATGCTAGCCGCCCGAGCATTCTGACTCGGGAATTCCCCCTCAGGGAGGCCCAGTGCGGCCTATCGCCTGGTAGCGAGCTCACCGGGAGGCAGAGTAAGGCCTACCATCTGCCAGCAGTCCATGTTAGTCCACATGACTGAAACCTTGGGGTGTGCCATCAGGGGAGGCCCGGCTTGAAGCCTACTCCCCACGGCAAACCTTCAGGGGGGCCTGGTGAGGCCCGCTACCTGGAAACCCCACATGCCTGCTGCCAGAGGCATCCTGGTCCCGGGGCTCACCCCTAGGGACGGTTAGGAACTCACATCCAGGGGAGGCCTGGTGAGGCCTACTACCTGGCAATCCCACATGCCTGCTGCCAAAGGCATCCTGGTCCCGGGGCTCACCCCTAGGGACGGTCAGGAACTCACATCCAGGGGAGGCCTGGTGAGGCCTACTACCTGGTAATCCCACATGTCTGCTGCCAGAGGCATCCTGGTCCCGGGGCTCACCCCTAGGGACAGTCAGGAACTCACATCCAGGGGAGGCCTGGTGAGGCCTACTACCCGGTGGCGAGCCACAGGGAGGCCTGGAAGGGGCCTGCTGCCTGCTCGCAATCCACGCTGACCATCACGGTCGACTGGCGACTGGCGTCCGTGGAGCCCATCTTCAGGGAGGCCTGTCGGGGCCTACTACCTTACAGCAGACCTGCGGGGACGGCTTCCTGTTGTGGCAGGCATGAAAAACTGGCTGCTATAACTCCTGGACTGACAGTGGCTTCTCTGCTGGCTGACAAGATAACAAAGAAAGGTTATTAGTTGGTAATTCTGCTACTTGAGGCCGACATAGTTGGGGAGTAAACACATAGCAATCAAAAGGGGCCGACTTTGCAAAAGGCCTACTTTCCAAGGCTGACTACCTATCTAGGTTGCAACTATTAATCGCTAACCTCCCCAACGTCAGGACTCACTCGCAAGGAGGCCTACTGAGGCCTACCACCTGACCCGGAGTCTACTGCCCAGACTGCCCGAGTTGGCTGCTCACAGCCAACTGGCTTCCCCAAGGTCTCAACCTGGGGCTAATCCATCCCAGCGGCCTACTTTCGGGCCTACTGTATGACAGTTGCAGTCTTACCAGCAGCGCCTACAAGCTCTGGAACCTAATTACATTACTCATGACAGGGTACTCGGCAAAAACAACGCCCTGGACCCCCTAAGCGGGGGGAGTACCACGTACGCCACCTACCACATGAAGGACCTAGCTTAAAAGCGGCCTACCATTACTGCAAGGGCGTCAGCCATGGCAATGCTCTGGCTTCAAGGGAGCTCACTACCAAACCAACATATGACAAAGGTTACGAAGTGCTGCTCAACCCGAGCCATGGGTGAGGCAGAATGATACAGAGCTAGGAGTGGGATACTCTAATCTACCCTGTCTTAACAAAGGGGTACTGCCACCTGGCCAGGACATATACACAGGGCCAGAGCCTGCCAAAAACTGGCGGCTTTTAAGAAACTAGCTCTGGAGGGCAGGGTTGAGCTACGCATACAATCTCTTCGTACTCGAACGAAAGATGGCCTAACCCTGCCCCACGACCACTGGCTAAGTCGCTATCAATTCTGCACAGCACCAACCTGCATTACTAGTGAAAAACCCCAGAACGCAGAGAAGGGGGCGGGCCTTGACCGGACGACTCTACATGAGAGGAGGCTTACATTAGGGATATTCAAAAAACCATTTCACTTATTGAATAGCTACCCGGGGCGCCAACACATTTAGCGGACGCCACCGTAATCCCTAGAAAGCCTAGGCCAATCTAGATCTATACCCGAGACCCGATAGGGCCACTCCTATTGCACCAGACAAAAGGACACTCGGGCAGAAGTGCCAGTCATATACTAGATCTGGCCCTAGATCTAACTGTAGTTCTAGCGTAGTCTGATCCTGCATTCTCAAAAAACTTATACTGAGAGAGGATACAAACCGCCTTACCCTGAGGCGGCTACCAGTTACCAGCTTAAAACTAGGAGAAAATACACGCCTAGCAATACGCTACATACCCGCAGGAATGAGCGACGCCTTCCCAGAGATACTCTTTTTTTTTTTTTTTTTTTTACTTTGGGAGGTTAAAAACTGTATTTCACACAGCGAGCAGTTACAGCTCTTAAATATAACTCTCATATCCTTTGCTGGCTCTCTACTAGCAACACTAGCTCACCATGGAGCCCAAGCAACTGGTGTATCATGATCGTTCTAGCCATCCTAACAGGGGAACTACAGGCCCTACAGAAATATTCAACGATCCACAGCGATCCCCAAGGCCACTACAGGGAGCATGAGTCAGAAAATATATTAATATTTTTCCCTCTTATAGGGGACTTACCCGCTCGCCTGCGGCGCGCCATGATATCCACCCACAAGCTTAATTCACCACATGAATGCTTAGGTGTACCACTACCATGGGCCAGAGGGGGCGCACTCACAGACCAGCCAGGCGGGCCCTAGCACATCATCGCGGACCCACCTAGGCCGGATGTAAGAAGCGCCTGGGGAGAGAGGAAGAAGAGGAGTGAGGGTCAATATCATTCTTAACTCACCCTCAGGGAGGAGACCCATCATGAACGCTGACTGCGTTTTGTGATATACAGCTCCTACTTCTGCCGGGAGTCCACCTCTCTGTGCCCCACCCTCGACTGTGGGGGGCGCGCGAGAGGCAATGCTGGCCCTCGGGCCCCGTCACTGGTCCTCGGACCGTGACGCCTCCCGCCTGCCTGGGACCCGGATCTCAGTGGTATGCAGGTCCTCAGATGCTGCCAAATGCGCAATTCCTCCGCGATGCTGGCCCTCGGGCCCAGTCTCCGCCTGCTGCGCAACCATCGCATCAGGGAAACATCCCCTGATCGAGATCCCTCAGCAAACCGGCCTGGTGAATATGAAACACTGCCATGGTGTAAGAAGTTTCACCGGGCTGACCTGCTGCCGTGTATGCCCTGCCATTAAAGCGACACATCGTTTTAGGTGGCAGGGTTGGAGCTCTCAGCTTCCCAGATGCGAGATTGCACACATCCCGTTAACCGGAGGCAACGACACATACCCATATTCTCCTTTTCCTATCCTCCTGCCATCAGCAGCATACCGCTGATGTCATACTGCTGATGTCAGTGAATATGAGCCGAATATAGGTTATTCCATGCCCCCTCGATCTAAATAGGAAGATCAGGAAGGAATGAAAGCCCAACTGAGCCGATGATTATTGCTGGGGAGAAATCGATCGTTTAATCCAACACGAGCGACCTCTCCTCTAACGCGGCAACATGGCGGCCGCAGCCCGCCTGTAGCGCGTTTCATAACATTCATCGGCTCAGCATACACAGTCGGGATGGCTGAGAAGATTAATCCTCCTTCTCACAGCCATCCCTAGAGCACTTGCAAACAAGTCTCGTCAGCCGCCAGATCGTCAAAGGGAAGAATGCCTTCCCGTGACGATTTGGCGAGCTCAATCCGGGAAACCCGTGACGCGCGTCCACGCACAGCCTCGGCATGAGCGGGACTGCATCATTGGTCTCGGATGCCAGACCCTCTTCCCTCAGGAAGAGAATCTGACGAGAGCAGAGCGATCTCGGATTGACAAACACTCACGTTTATACAAACAAACAAACAGCTTGATAAGAGCTGATTGTGCATGCTCTTGATCCCAGGCAGAAACACACAGCTTGTGTGTATATAATAATGAATTTGGATTACCTTACTCGAAGCAATTCAGACAAAACAGTCCCTGAAGACGAAAAAGCGGTGTCATGTTTGTGAGGCGCCCCTTATATACTTCCTGGTCGCACCTTGATGACATCATAGGCTGTCGCCGGTCAATAGGATTGCCGTGATTCGATAGTAGTTCAGACACCTGTCACGCTGGAGGCGTTCCCCGTAGCGTCAAGCTGACGCAGCGCGAGTTCCCTTTCGAAAGGGAACACAGCAAGATGCTGGTGAAAAACTGAACTCTCTTTATCCAGACTCAATTTAAACACTCTTTTAATGTCTTGATTTGTCCGTAGGTCAGTAGTCTATAATATTGCAATCAAAATTCAGTGTTTTAAGGAACAGTTCTTGTTTATGTTATTTTACACCAAGGTCCTTTCAAATACTTTTGAAGTACATTAACGAGAAGAAAGAACACAAAGTCAGGTTGTATTTGCATATGTATGGACGATGGCTCTTTCTCAATATAAAAGATCTGAGTCTAGAGAAACAAAGAGCAAAAGTTACATTTCTGTTCACATGTATGATTCTCATTTAACATAGAAAATATCAATTAAAAATCTAATGATTAAATACAGGCAGAGTTTGCTCATAATAGGGTTTATACAATACAGCACATTTCTCTGAATAAAATAACTTGTGAAAGTATATAATTTATTTACAGTGTTGCCACAGTTACTTTGAAAAAGTAACTTAGTTACTTTACAGATTACTTGATTTTAAAAGTAACTAAGTTACTTTACAGATTACTTGATTTTAAAAGTAACTAAGTTAGATTACAAGTTACTTTATTAGTTACATTCATCAGTTGCCGACAACACCCCTGCCGCCTCAACATAGAAATGACAACTGTTTTTGCCAACACTAAACATAAAACATGTTACTAAACATAAAACACTAAACATAAAACCCTAAACATGTTAATGAAAAGGTACAAATTACTTTGTGTTCTTATTAAATACATTTATGAAAAACAATTGATATTTAATTTTTAATTTATATTTATATATGAATGTATGGGCCTACACAAATAATATAAAATTACAAGATTTATATTTTATTGTAAACGTAATGTGCAGCTCTGTAAAGGGACAACAAATATATGATCGATCCGTGAGAACAATATATTTTTTAATAATCTTTAAGTGCACAAAACTATGAAAATATATGAAACGCTTCAAAACAGAGCGGCAACAAAGCGCTTATGCGCATCCCGGGTGCAGAATGATGCGCTTAAAGCAACATGGAATCAGAGTGCGCAGTGCAGTGCGAGTGCACATTGAAAAGTCCACGGCATAAAGAGAAGATGAGCGTCGAGCCCACAAATCCTAGTCTACTATGTAGCCTATATCGGTCCAAACATTCACTGATTATTTGTTTCTTCACAGTTTTTAATTCTTGTGCGTGTGATGCTAATTAATAGTCCTTGTGTTGTCACCCGAGTAGCGAGCACAACATCTTTCAGAAACCGCTAGATAAACTCCAGGAAGATAAATTATTTTATCAACATATCAAGTATTATAACGGGAATATATCAAATGGAGTGAGCTTTACCGCTGACTGCTGACTGGAACCGAACGACGCGCAGTTTTGCTGAATGGAGAATGATTGACAGCTACAGCGGAGGAAAGACATTCAGCTATGGAATGGCTTTAGATGACTTTGTAGGCTACTAGCAAATAATAATATACTAATAATGATTGCTGAAGGATAATGTGACAATATATATTTCTGATGATTATTTAATTATCACGACATGCCTAATCTGAAGTGACTGCCTGTCTTGAGTTTTGTCGACAGACGGAGGCGGCAAGAAATTTGACGGAGGCGGCCGCCTCGTAATTCTCTATGCAGGAAAACCCCTGCTGAGACTAAACAAGAAAGCAAAAATAAATATTTTTACTAAGGAAAATGACAAAAAAAGTAACTCACAGTGACTTGGATAAGTTACTTTAATCTGATTACTGGTTTGGAAATAGTAACGCGTTAGATTAGCCTACTCGTTACTGGAAAAAGTGGTCAAATTAGAGTAACGCGTTACTAAGTAACGCGTTACTGGCATCACTGTTTATTTACGTATTATTCTCTATAATGTACTTACATAATTCTAGTGTATTACGTAAGGCTGAGCTGCTAAACAGCAAAAGAAGGAACTTCATTGTGGTTCAAAGGATTTTGTGCAGTAGTTGGGTTTGGGTTTTTACTTCACTTTTTATTTCTTGTCCTCCAAAAATGAGTTTTTCAGAAACAAGGCCTATGTTATACTATGATATTGCAAAAGTTTTCATCAATAAATGATTTATATAGGTAAATATATACCACATATCCTCCTGGGACTCAGGAATAGACTTTTGTTCTCTGTAGTGGACATTATATTTGAGTGAATTTCTCTGACATTATACATGTCACAGTTTTAAGGTGTCCTGTAAAGAGCACATTCAGGGCTTCACACAGATACCAAAGGTTTGGAGGTTTCAACAGAACTTCTTCTTGGTCTTTCAAACGGCTGACATTAATGTTTAGCACTCTTATGGAAATATTATAATATTTTGTAATTATAATTTAAATCACATTAATTTTCAAATAGTTTGTTGTAAATCAACATCTCAGGAAAATGCTTCCCAGGAGGATATTGTTGTATCAAAATGTAATAGGAATGAAACTAGTCACTCAAATTATTACATTTGGAAAAAGTAAAATGGCCTATTGCACAAACTGAGCTCAGGAAGTGGTATTATCATTGTTTCCAGTGGCACTGCATTGATTAACTTTACATTTCAACACTTCTCGTTTATTCTTGATGTGCACATATAGTTTGGGCTTGGTGTAACTGTTTTGATGTGGTCAAACTAGAAAGATAATACTTAAGATACTTTTTCTCTGTACTTCCAGACTGACATCATGATATTCTCCTTTAGAATATTATATTATCTAGAAAAAAGTGTGTGTGTGTGTGTGTGTGTATGTATATATATATATATATATATATATATATATATATATATATATATATATATATATATTTATATTTATATATATATATATATATATATATATATATATATATATATATATATATATATATATATATATATATATATATATATATATATATATATAAATATATGAGTGAAGCATAGATTCATAGCATAGAGTCTCCAATGGCAGTATTAAGCCTGGATTAGAAATCAAAACTGGGACATAAATAATTATGGGAAATTGGGACAAATAGTACATTTTTACTTTAGACAATATACAGACAAATATACTGTTTATATAAATTGACTAAATTTATAACTAAATTAAACTTCATTTAGTTGTAATGATTAAAACTAAAATATATTTTGTGGCGTTGTACTTTTTTGTATGCATGTATTAGTTCATGTATCATTCATTGTTATTAACTGCATTTCATTCTCTAGTAATTCATGCAAGTAATCGTTATGATGTAAGAAGCATTTGTGTAATATTACATAAGCTACTGCCATCTGATGTAGACAGAAATTAAAGCTACAGCAGTAAGTGAAACATTAAATTTTTTATTAATTGATTTAAAGACATTTTTATCAAAACATACAAATGAGGAATATTACAGCATAAACAATTCATCCTAATGAGAAAGTAAAGTTGCTGCAATACACGGTTCTAAAATTGCATAACGTAAAATATAAAAGAAAATCTCAACAAAACGTAAAAAAAAAAAATTATCAGACTGAACTGAATGTCAAAACATCCCAAAGCTGTGGCCAGATGATACGCAAACTACGTTTCTACACTCTAAAAAAAAAGGCTCGTAATCATAGGGGAACCTTTTTTAGTGCTATATAGCACCAATTTTGGTGCTTCAGTGGTTCTTCAGCGGTTCTTCAGAGGTGCTATAGAGCACCTTAGTCAAAGAACCACTGAAGAACCACTGAAGAACCACTGAAGCACCAAAATTGGTGCTATATAGCACTAAAAAAGGTTCCCCTATGATTACGAGCCAAGAACCATTTTTGGTGCCATATAGAACCTTTTTTTTTTTAGAGTGTAGGAAAAAATTTAAATAAGCTCTTCGTTGCACAGACTAACCCAGTGTGTACACTCTAAAAAAAAAAAGGTTCTATATTGCACCAAAAATGGTTCTTGGCTCGTAATCATAGGGGAACCTTTTTTAGTTCTATATAGCACCAATTTTGGTGCTTCAGTGGTTCTTCAGTGGTTCTTCAGAGGTTCTTCAGCGGTTCTTCAGAGGTTCTTCACCGGTTCTTTGACTAAGGTGCTATATAGCACCTCTGAAGAACCGCTGAAGAACCACTGAAGCACCAAAATTGGTGCTATATAGCACTAAAAAAGGTTCCCCTATGATTACGAGCATTTTTTTTTAGAGTGTATGTGTGCAGTCAAAGCTAAAGACTTATCAAATCATCAGAAACACAGTCAAGACAAAGCCAGATTTCAAAATGCACCTCACAACAAAAACTAACCTGAGATTTTAATAAACGCATGTAAACTATATTCGAGCAGTGTAGGCATATGTAATGCTATTACAGTCATCGACAATAAGATTGAGGAAGAGAAACTCTGTTCATTCACTTCATCTTCAGCTCAGAAAACGGAAGTCTGCATTATAGTCTTTGAGCTTCTTGTAAGGAAATAATGAAATAAGATTAAATGCATAACAAAGCATTTTAAGATGCTCTGATTACTCACATTGTGTGTGCACTTTCATTATTGTCATTTATAGATTTTGATCTGACTGTGAGTAACTGGTGAAACACACACGTTTATTTGCTCCTGATGGCAGTCACGATCACTGCCAAAGTCATGATGACGAGACCACCAGCAATGGAGCAGGAAAAGTAGATGTAGAATAAAGAAACTCCTTCCTCATCTGTGTAGGTCTCACTGTGACGGTTCACCACAGAATTGATCTCGTGCACACAGGTGAAGGAAGCAGGTGTGCTCACGTTCACATCAAACACACACTTTTCATCTGAATAACACAGTGGGATCTTCAGTGTGTAGTTGTGATCACCCTCCACTGACAGCTGGAAAGAGCTCTCAATGAACCTCCTGCCAAATGAACACATCACTATCACATGCTCTCTGTCCTGCATCTGCCTGAACACTGTGATGCTGGGCACTGGGGCGTCTGAAATAAAACACACCAATTTAAAGTTTCATGTAGAAAAAACATAAAGATGGATTATTTTAAATGTGTACTATGAATGAAGGCAGGTATATCAATACTGCTATTGATATTTTAGCCATTCAACATTCTGTATTCTCGTACGCAATTGCCAAAATGGCCATTTTGCCATAAAAATTTTTGTGGTCTTGTCCGGAGTGTGTGTTCACATTAGTGATTGTCAAAAGTACCGACCACGATACCTTTTCGGTACTGAATTTAAAAAATGTGACGCTTTGAGCGCTGTTGGGCGGAATCGTAAACACCTCTAACTGGCCATTGCGCTCACGCTGTCATCAAATATGTCTGTGATTGGCTACAATGACCAGTGCTTCAAAAAACATGTTGTGAATATACATTAATGACACTTTTCACAGAGCGCTTACTCAGATACACACAGGAGCGTTTGAATGCATGCGTCTATCAGCCTACCGGTCCGCTGGTCGACGCCTGCTTGTGCTTTCAGACGCTCCCATGCGTTGATCATTGTAGCCAATCACAGACACATCAGATGAGCTCTTTTGCATATTTACACTGAACAAAATTATAAACGCCACACTTTTGTTTTTGCCCCCATTTTTCATGAGCTGAACTCAAAGATCTAAGACTTTTTCTATGTACACAAAAGGCCTATTTCTCTCAAATATTGTTCACAAATCTGTTTGAATCTTTGTTAGTGAGCACTTCTCCTTTGCCGAGATAATTCGTCCACCTCACAGGTGTGGCATATCAAGATGTGATATGATCAAGATATCAAGAACTCCTCTTCAATGGCTGTGTGAAGTTGCTGGATATTGGCAGGAACTGGAACACGCTGTCGGATACGCCGATCCAGAGCAACCCAAACATGCTCAATGGGTGACATGTCCCATGAGAATGCTGACCATGGAAGAACTGGGATGTTTTCAGCTTCCAGGAATTGTGTACAGATCCTTGCAACATGAGGCCGTGCATTATCATGCTGCAACTATCGGTTTGCAAAACCAAAGAATTTCTGCACAAACTCTCAGGGAGGCTCATCTGCTGTCCTCATCGGGGTCTCGATCTGACTGCAGTTCGTCATCGTAACCGAGTTGAGTGGGCGAATGCTCACATTCGATGCCGTCTGGCACTTTGGAGAGGTGTTCTCTTCACGGATGGCAGATGACAGATGGCAGACAGCGTGTATGGTGTTGTCAACGTCGTGGATCGAGTGGCCCATGGTGGCGGTGGGGTTATGGTATGGGCAGGCGTATGTTATGGACAACAAACACAGGTGTATTTTATTGATGGCATTTTGAATGCACAGAGATACCGTGACGAGATCCTGAGGCTCATTGTTGTGCCATTCATCCACGACCATCACCTCATGTTGCAAGGATCCTTACACAATTCCTGGAAGCCAATATCCAGCAACTTCCCACAGCCATTGAAGAGAAGTGGACCAACATTGATAGATTATCTCGGCAAAGGAGAAGTGCTCACTAACACAGATTTAGACAGATTTGTGAACAATATTTGAGAAATAGGCCTTTTGTGTACATAGAAAAAGTCTTAGACTTTGAGTTCAGCTCATGAAAAATGGGGGCAAAAACAAAAGTGTTGCGTTTATAATTTTGTTCAGTGTAAATTATAAAAATACATAAAATCCATATTGTAATGGATTATTCTGATATAATCCATATCAGTGCTTGGCCCTTTATTTCATCACTAATTAGAAGTCATTGGGCTGATTTATTCCCTGCCATATAGAATAATTTTCCCAACTGCGGCACATTTCTCTAAACTAAACTCAATGCTGTCAAAACAATTAAGGCAACATTCAAAACATTAATTTAGCCTTACAGCACCACAAAATATCCGCCACAAGGTAATATAAAGTTTTCAGGTAACTTTATTAAAATAAATATTATGAATGTTTGTTTTATCATATTTTAAATAATTTTATGTCATCTTGAGGTTTGAGGTTGTTTGAAAACCACTGCTGATCCAAGTGCCTATAATGATGATGTTGAATGAGCGATGTTTCTGTAGTGAATAGTTTTGCTGTCTTACTTATTGGGTGGCAGAATCCCCACTGTTCGTCCGTGTCGTAATCTTTTACTGTGGCACACCACAGCAGACCATCACTCCTGCCACCCACAGTACAGTCAGCGTACCACTGGCCGTTAAACTTAAAAGGGAAATGGCATGGTTTCCCAAATGAATCACTAGCCCTCTCTGCAGAACACAAAGAAATGAAACATGGAAGTTTAACTATAATTTAGAATTATCTGAAAAACTTAAATGACTAGGGAAACAGAAGTCTTTCACCTAGTTAAAAACAAATGCTAACATCATACAGGGAAATTCTTAATAGGCAAATTGGATATGAATTTAACATTTTGGCAGCCATTATTATAAAGGTTTTAATGGCTGTTAGGTGGACTCGTACCTTGATATCCACGAGAACACAAATTTTTGTCAGTCCCATAAATCAGCCAGTGACTCCAAACACCTGTTCCTTTATACAACATCATATTTGGCTCATCATAATCTCCATAATTCAGGTGCAGTGGATATCCCTTCAAGCCAAACAAGTTCTCCTCTTTACATTCCCAGGTTTGTCCAGGGTCAGATAGATTGCAGGGCTGAAGGATAACTTTGGCCTTGTCTTCGATCTTCTCGGCCCCCAAACAGAGACTTAAAGCAAGGCTGATGATTCGTGAAGAGGAAATCCATCGGAAACGCTGAGCTTTGAAAGATGCGTCGCATGGCGCAGTCAGCACTACAGTAGCACTCGCGGCATACACACATTTGTTGTGATCCTTGTTGTAGATGAGGAAGAAGCTGGTAGTACCTGAATACAAGACAAATAATATCAGACAATTGGCAACACACTCTATTATGAGAACAAATTGAGAAAAATTACTTATTAAATGTAACACAGGTGGTTCCCTGAGTAGACGCTGCTTCATAATGCAAAAAATGGGAACGTGTCTATGGTGCAAAAGACTTTCTTAAAGCTCTTGCAATTTTCTTTCTTGAGATTTAAGTCTGATTGCTATATCTCAATACAAATGGCTCAGCATTTATTTGTGCATTGAATTACACACAGGCCTACTTCATGACCTTTGTGTATTGGTGGATTTTATAGCATGGGAAGTATGTACATTCTTCCAGTGCATGTGTGAATCTATTACACATATTTGTGGATCTGAATGAATCTGAATGCTTTAGAATGAACCTCATTGGTTCTTGCTGAAGCTCAAACGTGATGCGTAACACGAGAATAAACCTCATTGGTTCTCGCATGTCAAGCAAACATATTTGAGCTTCTGTTTACCACAACTGATGTGTGGGTTGATGAATGTTTATATGTGAATAAAAGCCTAAATTGTATCTGTTCATCATATAAAGCGATCGAGTCTCTTCATAAAATTTGGACTAAACTGCTTAGTTTTGGGATTTCTTTATTAACTTTTTGAAACGCCTAAGTGGTAGTTGCGTAGACTGTCAATGGAGGGACAGAAATCTCTCAGATTTCATCAGAAAGATCCCCAAGGCACTCAAGAATTTAGAAAAAATATAAATTGCCTTAATTTATTCATGACTATAACATTTTAAAAACATTATCATGTAACCGTACACCAATGTGTTGCGGCTGATAAGCCTTCATCAGGGTATGGAAACACAACTCACTCGGTCCTTTCATACTGTAATCAATTAGTCATATGACAGCATCTGATTAGGATTATTATATGGAGAAATTTCAATCATTAACAATATCGAGAGTCTATACATTCAAAATACATTTATTTCAAACTCAATGTTGTCCAGATACACCAACAAACAACATCAAACTATCAAAACACACACATTGTATATCCGAAAGCCTTTTTCTTTTTTTAATTAAGAAAAAAAAAAAGTAGTCTGTTCAGTTGTTCAGACAGTTGCACCACCTGACATTTTGGGGGTGTAAGATAACAAAACATAAAATAATATGTATTTAAATGTACAAAAAATTAATTCAAACTAAATAGGTTTTGTAGAATAAAGTGATTTATGTCATACATGTTTCTAATTATTTTAAGGAAATAATGACCTTATGTATGTCATGTCATGTCACATATACAGTATTAATCTTAATCAGGTTTCTGTCATATCAGATGAATCTCAAACACACAGAAACAATTCTATTGACGCCTATCCTTACAGTAGAATCCGAGGCAGAGAAATGTGGTTTACTTACTGACAGCTGACCAGAGGACTAATAAAAGGATGTAAAGCAGGTTCATGCTTGATGTGATCCAGGCAGACGAGCAAATTATGTCAGATATCAAATTTGAAATGTAAAATTATAAAGACAAACAAATATAGCAAGTTAAAATTAAAACTATAATAGCAAAAGTAATAATGTAGCAGTAATAATATCCATAGAATTGTATTGAACAGATGAGGTTATAGAGTATAGAGAAAGAAGAGGCCAAAAGTAGTCAGATATCTGCAGAATGCATGGAGAGAGAAAGACAGTGTGTTCTCAAACTAAACATTTTATATGCTGTGCTTACGTAACAGGAAGGACTTGGGAAATATATTGAAATTCTTTGTGCTTGTCTTGCAAATAGTGCTGCACGATATTGGGAAAAAATGACATTGCGATATTTCGTTTTTCTGCAATATATCTTGCAATATAAACAACGACTTGACCAGATGACTTAGCTGAATAGCTCTATGTAGGAAAATGAACGAAGACATTTGCTTTACTATTTCAACCCCTTTACTATTTGCAATCTTTCATACCACAAGGACCATTTGGAATTCCTAAAGACAAAGAGATGTTGGAAAGTCTGTAGGCCCAAATGTGTGTCATACCTTTTCAGTGGAGGTCGTTCTAGCATGTTCGAGTTCCTGCCAATATCCAGCTACTTCGCACAGCCATTGAAGAGATGCGGGTCGCACAACCAATTTCAATATTTCAGCTCCAGATTTCGAGAGAGATCATGGTTTTCGGTTGCTTGTCATCAAAAATCTGCTTGTTATTTAGAAACTAGAAAGCCTGTTTTAAGTCTTATTCTTTTTCAGTTTAAGACGATTTTAAACCGTTTCGCTGAAAGACGAGAACTTGCGCGCTGTTTTCTCTGCGCATACACCCAGAGAACCGCATCTAAACGGTTCCCTTTTGCTTCTCATATTCACGCGT
The DNA here is from genome assembly GCF_949357685.1 of Gobio gobio. Lineage (NCBI taxonomy): Eukaryota > Metazoa > Chordata > Actinopteri > Cypriniformes > Gobionidae > Gobio > Gobio gobio. The sequence continues at coordinate 54,363,095 of NC_137116.1, forward strand.
CATTTCTTGAGAATGATCGTTTCTGTGACTTTTTCCACTAAACTATGCGATCTGAAGGGTTTTCAGCGCTCTCTCCTGTCTCACGGACAGAGCGGGGCAGAAACGTCTCCAGAATGTGTGAAAAAAGTTCTTGAACCGCTGCGTCTCCGAGCAACACTGTTTTATTCCTCGAAGAATCAGCGTATTTGAACGAATCAGATGATAGTAAATTATTTATAAGCTATCCATTCATAAATACAGTTTGCAATATGAATTCAATATTTACTGTTTACTCTCTTTCTAAAAACCATTCCATACTTGTTATTATAGCCAAAGTAAAAGGGGGGAGGTTAGGCTATATTGCATTTTAACATAAGATGTACAATTTTGATCTGACATAAGAGGACATTTAATACATTTAAAAATACTGTTAATCTCTGGCTTTATTGCTCAGTTATTTCAGGGTTTTGATCTTCTCTCAACTCTTTGACTACACTGTAAAAAACTGTTTAAAAACCTGTAAACCCTGGTAATTTTCTGGCAGAAGGGGCAGCAGAAAATGTCTGTTTAAAAACAGAAAAATACTGTCAGGAAAAAACATAGATAAACTGTAAAAAAACAAACTGTAAAAAAACAGTGTAGTGTTTTTTACAGTGTAGGCTAGGCATGTTGCATATTAATTGTTCTAGGAACCTCAAGTATATTTTAATTGTTGTGTATTTTGTGCTACTCTATAATGATGTTCTAGTTGAAGTAATTTGTAGCATATAGGGCCCAAACATAAACTCAAGGGCCCCCAGTCCTACCCTGATTCTATTTATTTGTGCTACTGCTTGTAATTTGTTCATTTGTTCTTATTTTAGTACTGACTGTTTACTTGTCTTAATATTTATTAAAATACTAAGACTTTTTTTGTGGTGGGGCCAGTGCAAATTTTTGCAGGGCAAGTAAAAATCTGGACCAGAATGAACCTATAGAAAAGCTCCTTTGCATTGAGCACTGCACATATAGAGAGTTCCTTTTAAGACCTGTCTATTTTGTTATAAAAGTATGTTTCGTTATGGGGGGAAAATAATGTTAAAAGTCTGGGCCCACCAGGAATTTGAATTGGCCCATCTCAAAGCTGGAGCCGGGCCTGATTCAGATGAGTATGGCAGTATTAAACCACAGCTACACACAGCTGTCCCTACTCGATCTAGTTAGAAAACAGAACTAGCACATGTTTGTCATATTCATTTCCCAGTTCCTAAAATAAAAATAAAAAAATTGCCACCTTGTACCCTTTTTAAGCATGTATTAGTTCATTGTAATTAGCATCTGCAATTCACATTTTCTAGCATGTCTTTTCATGCAAGTAATCATCATATAAGAAATATGTATGTAATATAACATAAGCTACTGCCCTCTGCTGTATGTAGACAGAAATGAAACCTACAGCAGTAAGTGAAGCATTTATTCTTATATTCAATCATTTAGCAGACATTTTTATCTCTAACTTACAAATGAGGAATATTACAGCAGAAACAATTCATAAATAATAGCAGCATTGCACAGTTCTAGATCTCATCACGTAAAATGTATAAGAAAATCTCAACAAATTAACATTTTTATAAATTTTTATTAAGAATAATAACAATGTAATATAAATTAATGTATACATTGCAAATAAAATAAGAAATACAAAAGGTTAACTGAATAATCACTTTTGGATAACGTCTCAGGTTATGTATATGTAACCTCTGTTCCCTGAGAACAGGGAACGCGACACTGCATCCTAGAAAGCATATGGGGAACGCCTCCGGCAGGACAGGATTTCTGAACTACTATCGAATCACGGCAATCCTATTGACCGGCGACAGCCTATGATGTCATCAATGTGCGACCAGGAAGTATAAAAGGGCGCCTAGCATTACAAAATGACACTATCTTATCGTTTGAAAGAACTGTTTGGCAGGCAGGCAGGCCCCAAGGCATGGCAAAGAGACGCAGTGTCTCGTTCCCTGTTTTAGATTAGATTAGATTCAAATTTATTGTCATTACACAAGTACAAGTACAAGGCAACGAAATGCAGTTTAGGTCTAACCAGAAGTGCAATAGCAGCAAGTGCAGGATATACAACGTTTGCATAAGTGCAGGACATGGATATGTACTGAGTACATATAAATATATCTATAAATAGAGAGATGGTTATTACTATAAACAGAATTTACAGGTGAATATGTACAGTGAATAATATACAGATGGTTATTACTATAAACAGAATTTACAGGTGGATATGTAATATAATATACAGATGGCTATTACTATAAACAGAATTTTACAGATAGAGGTATACAATGATATGTTAGGCTAAAACGAGGAATATGGCAGTGGATTAAGGTAGTGCAATAAATTATGGACAGAAGCTATCCGAAAAAAAAGTGTAAAAGTGCAGTGGAAAGTGATTGCATATTACAGTTAGAAGTACGGTGCAAAATGCAAATGTAAACAGTAGGTACTGTAAATAACAGTCGGCAGTGCAAATGAGCATAATACAGTTAAGGTATGGTAGTGCAAAATGAATAAGTAAACAGTTGTGACTGTAATAAACAGTCGGTAGTGCAAATAACAAAGTGAAGGCGGATGTGAGGTAGGAGAGTTATCAGTATTTGAGGGAAGTGGATCAGCGGGGGTTTGAGTTCAGTAAAGAGACAGCTCTGGGGAAAAAACTGTTCTTTAGTCTGCTGGTCCTGGTCCGGTGGATCCTGAAACGCCTGCCGGAGGGCAGGAGAGAAAACAGTCTGTGGGCTGGGTGAGAGGAGTCCTTGAGGATGCTGCGAGCTCGATGCAGGCAGCGTTTCCTCTGGATGTGCTCGATAGCAGGCAGTGGAGTCCCTGTGATGCGCTGGGCAGTTTTCACCACCCGCTGCAGTGCCTTGCGCTCTGCAACAGAGCAGCTCCCATACCACACTGCCACACAGTTGGTCAGGATGCTTTCTATTGCGCAGTGATAGAAGTTCACCAGGATAGCCAAGGAGAGCTGATTCTTCCTCAGTGTCCTCAGGAAGAAGAGGCGCTGGTGAGCCTTCTTGACCAGGATGGAGGTGTTGGTCGTCCACGACATGTCCGCCGAGATGTGGATCCCCAGGAACTTGAAACTGGAGACACGTTCAACAGCCATTCCATTGATGTGGATGGTGTCGTGTGTGCCTCTTGACTCCTTCCTGAAGTCCACGATTAGCTCCTTCGTTTTGGTGGTGTTGAGGAGCAGGTTATTTTCGGTGCACCATGTGGCCAGGTGCTGGATCTCCTCCCTATAGGCAGTCTCATCGTTGTTGCTGATGAGACCAATCACCAGTTCTCAGGGAACAGAGGTTACATCCGTAACTTGAGACGTTCCCTTTCGAAAGTGAGCTCGCATTGCGTCCTAGAACGCATATGGGGAACAATATAGTCAACTTTATACCCACGCCGCCATGCTGAGGGGAGTGCATGCCCACTGGCAGTGACAATTGTCAGGACGAGCAAATTCAACTTAAATAACTGAACCACTCCCCCTCTGGTCACACTAGGCTGTCAGTGACAGCATTCCCTACGGTCATAGTCCAAGCTATAAGCCTCAGTAGGAACCTTCATACACTACATGAAGTCCTACCCAGGCCGCTCAAAAAGGCCTGGAACCAACCAATTCGACAGAAAGGGTTCCTCTAAGGGAATGTTAAGGGACCCGAGGGAGCCCGAGCCAGTCACTATTCGGGAAACTTCACCGAATGCCACCAGGGAGGTCCGACCTGGTGTCACTTATGTGGAACAACTCGGTTTTGCCAACCCTGTCTGTTTGAAAACAGAGCCTCTGGTCATTTGGTGTGCCTCCCTGCGAGGCATCCAGACAGAGGGACTGCGAACGGGCAGTGTCCCCCTCAGACCGGATCTCAGAGACGGTAATCCTGGAGAGCAGTACTCAGCGTATGCGCTTTCTAACCCTTGCTAGCGAGGGGAGTTTATCTGCTCGATCCTAGGATCTACCAAGCCCTTATCTTGCAGAAGTGCTCAGGAGGCTAGAATGGCCTATGGACTGATCTAATTGGGAGGCCTTGCGAGGGGCCTGCGACCGTCTGATCAGACTCAGGTGGCTGCAAGCTCATAGACAACCCTCAATGGAGGGAGCTCCAAGCCTGTCTGGTAGGAAAACCAAGCTGTAGGCTGAATACGAGTAGGTCCCCTTCTGTAGGAACCGAGTAGCAGAAGGCGACACTTCGTCGCGCTAAGGCCAGCTCACTGATAGTAGGTACCCACGCATGCCAGTTGTTAGTGCCCCACTCAGGAACACGTTTCCCCAGGGAGGCCTGGAGGGGTCTACAACCTGATAGCAGTAAAAAAGCTAACAGTCAAGGTAGCTAGAAACCGGGAGCTCGTTCCCTCAGGGAGGCCTGGTGAGGCCTACTACCTGATAGCAATCCATGCTAGCTGCCCGAGGATTCTAAGTCAGGAGCTCGCCTTCAGGGAGGCCTGGAGGGGCTTACTACCTGATAGCAGTCGAAGCTAAATGTCGAGGTAGCTGGAAACAGGGAGCGCGTTCCCTCAGGGAGGCCTGGTGAGGCCTACTACCTGATAGTAAGCCTTCAGGGAGGCCTGGTGAGGCCTACTACCTGCTAGCAATTCATGCTAACTGTCAAAGTGACTGAAGCCCAGGAACACACCCTCAGGGAGGCCTGGTGAGACCTACTACCTGATAGCCACATGTGCCTGTTGCCGGAGCATCCTGGTCCAGGAGCTCACCTTCAGAGAGGGCTGGAGGGGCCTACTACCTGCTAACAATCCATGCTAACTGTCAAGGTGACTGGCAACCGGAAGCCTGCCTTCAGGGAGGCCTGGTGGGGCCTCCTACGTGATAGCAGGCCTTCATGGGCGGCTTCCTGATGGCAGGTTGAGAAACTGGCCTGTTACGACCCCGGACTGACAATAGCTTCTCTGCTGGCTGACGAAGATGGACATCCAGTTACTACCTGGGGACTCGTCCCCAGGGAGGCCAGCGTAGGGCCTACTAGTTGATGAGGTTTTCTGCTACTGAAGCCGACATCGTTGGGGAGCATGCCATAACAAAGCACACATGGGGCAGCCCGCAGGAGGCCTCTCAAGGCTGACTACCTGGTTGCAGCTGCTATGCGTGTCCCCCCCAAACGTTGGGACTCTCTTGCAAGGAGGCCTGCTGAGGCCTACCACCTGTCCTGGAGTCTACTGCCAAGACTGCCCAAGCTGGCTGCTCACAGCCAGCTGGCCTTGATAAGCCCCCCCTGGGGCCGGTCGGTCCCAGAGGCCTACTGTGTGACGGCGTAGTCTCGCCGGCAGTGCTTACGAGCCTGAAACTTAACTCGGCAAAACCGCCCTGAACCCTCTAAGAGAGGGGAGTACAGCTTATGCCACCTGCCTTCATGGAGGCCCTGCGTCCAGCGGCCTACCATTCACATGCGAGGGCGTCAGCCATAGCAATGCTCTATCTACAAGGGAGCATACTACCAAACCATCGTAAAGCAAAAGTTGCGAAGTGCTGCTCAACCCGAGCCATAGGGGGTGGAGCAGAATGATACAAAGCTAGGAGTGGGGTACTCGAATATACCCTGCCTTATCAGGGGAGTACTGCCCCCTGATATATATATATATAGGCCAGGACCTGCTAAAAGCTGGCGGCCAAGAAGCTAGCTCTGGGAAGCGGGTCCAGAAACCCCAGTCTCTTCGTGTATAAGCGAAAGACGGCCTAACCTGCCCCGCGACCACTGGCTAAGTCGCTATCAATTCTGCCTCAGCACCAACCTGCATTACTCATAAAACCCCAGAACGCGGAGAAGGGGACGGGTCTTGGCCGAACGACTCTCAAATGGAGAGGAGGCTGCCATTAGGGATGCTGGACATAGATCTAACTGAAGTTCAAGCATTGGTCTGAACATACACTCTCCGATGTTTTTACACTGAGAGGAGACAAACAGCTTTACCCTGAGGTGGCTACCAGCCCAAAAGGCCTAAAGAAAAAACCTGCAGGAAACTAAGCGGCGGCATAGCTGCGCACAGTGAACAGAGCGGCAGCAAGGTCTCTACTAGCGATGCTAGCAAGGAGCGGCAACCACTCACACATGGATCCCATGCAACTGGTGCTTCTATAAATCATTCTAACCACCAAACAGGGGAACTTCAGGGCCCTATTTATTTAAAACATCCTCCTAAACGATCCAATGATCCAACGATCCCCACAACCCTATACAGGGAACATAAGTCATCATATAAATATTGAATAATATATTTTACTCAAAGGCTTACCAGCCCGCTTGTGGCATGCAAATGACAATCACCCAAAAGCTTTATTCATATCATATATGCTTAGGTGTGCCACTACCACAGGCCTGAAAGAGGGCGCTCTCACAGACCAAGCCAGACGGGCCCTGAAGAAGCTCCTGGGGAGGTGACGAAGAAGAGAAGTGAGGGTCAGTGTTATTCTTAGTTTACCCTCAGGGAGGAGACCCATCACCGACGCTGACTGTTTTTGTGATGCACAGCTCTTTCAACTCCTCAGCAGATTTGCCTGGTATGCTTGCAACACCACCATGGTGTGCGAAGTAGCACCAGGCTGACCTGCTATCGTGTATGCCCTACCATTTAAGCGAAACATCGTTTGAAAGGCTTAGATGGCAGGGTTGGAGCTCTCAGTGTCCTCGTCTAGCCAGATAGGAGATTGCAAACATCCCATCAATCGGTGGCGACGACACATACACATATTCTCCTATCCTCCCGACATCAGCGCTCAGCCTCAGCGTGAGCGGGACCGCATCACCAGTCTCAGATGCCAGACGAGAGCGGAGCGATCTCAGATTGAAAACCGCTCACACTTACACACAAACAACTTCAAATGAACTGATTGTGCATGCTCTTGATACCAGACAAAAAACACACGGCTCGTGTGCATAAAATAATGAATTTGGATTACCTTAACGCAAAGCATTCAGACAGAAGAGTCCCTGAAGACAAAAAGCGGTGTCATGTTTGCAAGGCACCCTTATATACTTCCTGGTCGCACATTGATGACAACATAGGCTGTCGCTGGTCAGTAGGATTGCCGTGATTCGATAGTAGTTTAGACACCAGTAACGCTGGAGGCGTTCCCCATATGCGTTCTATGACGCAGCGCGAGTTCCCTTTCGAAAGGTAACACTCATTTATTAAATGCATTAACTAACATAAATTAAAAATATAATATAAATATATTTGCACAGTATTTATTAACCTTTGTTAATGTTAGTAATAATGTTCATTTAGTTAATTTACAGATACAATTTTGGATTTTAATAATGCATTAGTAAAAGTTGAGATTAACAATACCTAAGATTAATAAATGCTGTAGAAATGTAATTCATTATTGGTTCATGTTAACTAATTAAAGTTAACAAATGAAACCTTATTGTAGCATGTGACCAAAGTTTGTTCTTCTCTCTTCAGAAAGTCTTCTGGTTATTTATGCATCCGTGTAGTCATTGCCCGTATCAGTTGTGGTGGTGATGATGGAGTCTGTGTTAACAAAAGTGTACAAAGAGTTCACTGGATTAGTCTGTCTGTGTGTCTGTCTGTGTGTGTGTGTCTCTGTGTGTGTGTGTGTGTGTGTGTGTGTGTGTGTGTGTGTGTGTGTGTGTGTGTGTGTGTGTGTGTGTGTGTGTGTGTGTGTGTGTGTGTGTGTGTGTGTGTGTGTGTGTGTGTGTGTGTGTGTGTGTGTGTGTGTGTGTGTGTGTGTGTGTGTGGGTCCTGGAAAACCACTGAAGCTCAAGACTGATCAAATCTAATCCTGAACACAAATCCATCACAAACAGTCAGGACAGTAAACCTCGTCAAATTATCATATAAATGCCAGATTTATAAGCATTGCATATCAGAATGAGTCTCGCACCAACAACTGGTGTGAGATTTAAATTTAGGAACACAGAAAACTATACTGAGCTCTGACTGTAGACATATTGCGTGATTAAGACACATTATTGTCGCCAGCAAAAAGATTGAGGAAGAGAAACTCTGTTCATTCACTTTGTCTTTAGCTCAGAAAACTAAAGCCTGTATTTGAGCTTCTTGTAAGGCATCTTTGGCAGCCAAAATCGAGGATGATTGAGCCAGTAATGAAATTAAATCTATAATAAAGCATTTTGAGATGCTCTGAGTCTGAGCACATAGTGTTTGCACTTTCATTATTTTCATAATGATCTGACTGTGAGTAACTGGGGAAACACACACCTTTAGCTTTGCTCCTAATGGTGGTCATGATCACTGCCACAGTCATGATGACGAGACCAACAGCAATGGAGGAGGAAAAGCAGATGTAGAATAAAGAAACTCCCTCCTCATGATGATCCAAGACTGCATGGAAATGCAATGACAGGCAAAAAGAGGTTTAGGCTTTTATGGATTTGATAGACACATGTATACAAAAGATCAGCTGTATTATTACTGTGCATTTTTAAATATCTAATTATACATCCCAAACATCAGCAGATGAGGAAGAAAGAAAGGTAGAGAGAGGAAGACAGATAAAAAACATTTAAAATAGGAAAATGCAAACATATGGCAATATTGTATCATCTAAACTTCTATGGCAGAGATGTATTTGTTTTACCTGACCGCTTGTAATTGTAGGTCTCGCTGCTCAGGTTCTTGACTTCTCCATCAGAATCAATCTCATGCACACAGGTGAAGGAAGCAGGTGGACTCACAGTGACCATAAACACACATATAACACCAGTGCATTCTTCTATTTCCTTGGTGTAGTTCAGTTCACTCTCCACAGACAGCTCAAAAGACTGCATCCACCAACTGTATCTCATTTCAGCCCTTTGGTCAAACTTACACAGCACTATCACACTATCATGCTCTCTGTCCTCCATCTTTCCGTACACTGTGATGTTGAGCACTGGAACATCTGAAACACAACACATCAACATGCTGGAGAAATGTGAACATGTTACAAATATCGGCAGCCAACAATATTGTGCATCTTCAACTTTTAATGTGCTACCACTGGATATTTAAATAATAGCTGCAAACATCTTGATACATTAATTGTTAACTTAAACACCAGTCTAGCAAAAATAATTGACATAATAATGTACAAAACATACTTTAATAATCAACTGTGTGTCGAAAGGAAGCTAGAGGAAAGTTTTGAGGAAAGCAATTAATGTTGCTTTTAAATTAATTCCAGCATATTAGTTTAATAAAAGACACAAACAAGGAGCCAGAATAAATAATATAAAATTATAAAATATTCAAAACAGAATATAAAATTATATAGGAAATAGAGAAAGTTAGATCATACTTTCCACAGAGTCCAACTCTCTAAAAAAGTCTCCACCACTGCCCTGTCCAACAAAGCCACATAAGAAGCTAATGAATAAAATGTACAATTATTTTATATTTTTCATTAAGTCTAAGCCAGTGCCAAGAGAAGACAAATAATATTTCTGTTCTGTTTATGTATATAGACTCCATACAGTATAAACATCACAACAACAAACATTAAACTGATTGAAAAACCTCTGAAATCCACTCAATCTCTGCCTCCTGACATTTCTCTGGATAAAACAAATAACAATAGTATATTTTTAATATACGATTTATTACCTGCACACATTTTGAAGTAAAACACAGGAGAAAGCAATGTACTTACGTAAAGCTAAAATTACAACCAGCAAAAGGACCTGAAGAAGGAGCTTCATTGTGCCTCAAACGATTGTGCTTCTAACACAGTCTGCACCAACTCAGTTTCACTCTTCAGTTCTTCTCCTTCACGTTTCCTGTGCTTAAGAAGTTTAGTCCTTGGCATTTGCACATGAGGCACATGTTCTATTCATTTACTATACATTCAAATAAGGTCTCATTGATTCAAACTCACATCAATGAATTATAGTACATACAACCCCAAATCAGAAAAAGATGGGACAGTATGGAAAACGCAAAAAAAAAAAAAAAAGAAGTGATTTCTAAATTTGCTTTGACTTGTATTTCATTGCAGACAATATGAACACAAAATATTTCATTTTTTGTCTGGTCAACTTCATGTCATTTGTAAATATGCATCCTTTCCTGTCATTCAGACCTGCAACACATTTCAAAAAAAGTTGGGACAGTAAAGCATTTACCACTTTGTAATGTTGCCATTCCTTTTCACAACACTTAAAAGACGTTTAGGGACTGAAGACACCAAGTGATGAAGTGTTTCAGGTGTAATTTTGTCCTATTCTTCCTGCAAACAAGTCTTAAGGTGGGCAACAGAACGGGGTCTTTATTGTCGCATTTTGCGCTTCAAAATGCGCCACACATTCTCTATTGGAGACAGGTCGGGACTGCAGGCAGTCAAGTACCCGTACCCTCTTCCTCCGCAGCCAGGACTTTGTAATTTGTGCAGAATGTGGTTTTACATTGTCTTGTTGAAATATGCATGGACGTCCCTGGAAAAGATGTCTTCTTGAAGGCAGCATATTATGCTCCAAAATCTCTATGTACTTTTCAGCATTAATGGTACCTTCACAGAAGTGCAAGTTACCTTTGCCAAGGGCACTGACACAACCCCATACCATGACAGACCCTGGGTTTTGGACATGTTGCTGGTAACAGTCTGGATGATCCTTTTCTTCTTTTGTCCGGAGCACACGGCGTCCATTCCTCCCAAAAAATACCTGAAATACTGATTCATCTGACCACAGTACACGTTTCCACTGTGTGATGGTCCATCCCAGATGCCTCCGAGCCCAGAGAAGTCGACGGCGCTTCTGGACACTGTTAACATAGGGCTTCCTTTTGGCACGGTACAGTTTTAACTGGCATTTGTGGATGTAACTACGTATTGTGGTACTTGACAAAGGTTTGCCAAAGTAGTCCTGAGCCCATGTGGTGATATCGCTTATAGATGAATGACGATTCTTGATGTAGTGCCGCCTGAGGGATCGGAGATCACGGTTGTTCAGCTTAGGCTTGCACCCTTGTCCTTTACGCACTGAAATTCCTCCAGATTCCTTGAATCTTTTAATTATGTTATGCACTGTTGAATGTGAAATATCCAAATCTCTTCCTATCTTTCTTTGAGGAACATTGTTTTTAAACATTTCAATAATTTTCTCACGTATTTGTTGGCAAACTGGCGATCCTCGGCCCATCTTTGCTCCTAAAGGATTAGACCTTTCTTGGATGCTGCTTTTGTACCAAATCATAATTACAATCACCTGTTGACATCACCTGTTTCAAATCACATCATTATTTAACCATTTTACCTCATTACTAGCCCTAAATTGCTCCTGTCCCAACTTTTTTTGAAATGTGTTGCAGGTCTGAATGACAGGAAAGGATGCATATTTACAAATGACATGAAGTTGACCAGACAAAACATGAAATATTTTGTGTTCATATTGTCTGCAATGAAATACAAGTCAATGTAAATTTAGGAATCACTTCTTTTTTTTTATTTGCGTTTTCCATACTGTCCCAACCTTTTCTGATTTGGGGTTGTACAAGGGGTGCGACCGCAGCCCCCCCTCATGATTTATATATGAGACCACCGACGTGTCGTCTGAACGGCAGGAAGTGCTTCAGAGCCTGAAACACCGCCATCATTTTCAAGTGATTTATATGCCATGAAATGTGATGGTCCTGCCATAGACCTTGGGACGAGTGGCCACTCATGACCATTCCCCAGCCCGTGAGGGAAGCATCCGTCGTTAGCGTAACGCAACAACTCTGCGATCCCAACACCAGCCCTTGAGACAGAAACCGAGGATCTTTCCACATGACCAGAGCACGAAGGCATCGCCGTGTGACTTTGATCATGTAAAATGGATTCCCTCTCGAGGAAAACCCCTTGGTTCTGAGCCACCACTGTAAAGGTCTCATGTACAGCAGGCCAAAAGGTATCACGTTGGACGCTGCCGCCAATAGACCCAGCAGTTTCTGGAACTGCTTGACAGTGAAAAACCAGTCTAGCTTTGGTTCTTTAGTATCGATGCAATGCGTGCAGGTGATAGATGAGCCTGCATCACCACCGAGTCCCAGATCACGCCCAGATAAGTGGTCCTCTGAACTGGAGAAAGCACACTTTTCTTTGCGTTTAGTCTTAACCCCAACTTCTTCATATGAGCGAGAACAACATCTCGATGTTGAACCGCCATCTGCTCTGACTGAGCTAATATCAACCAACCGTCGATGTAGTTGAGAATGCAGATGCCCAGACTGATCTCATGAAATTGCGTATGTATGACAGGCCAATTCGCTATGCCATTTTGGCGTGCTATCAAGACGCATAATCACTTTTTACCGTGTTTATCAACGCCGTTTCATTCTATCTCCCTACACTGCCCCTACCCCTAAACCTACCCATCACACAAACACACACACACACACACACTGCCCCTGCCCCTAAACCTACCCATCACAAGAAACATTCAGCATTTTTACATTTTCAAAAAAACATAATTTAGTATGTTCATAAATCCATTTACATTCACGCAGAATCACACGGCATAGACATACACGCAGAATCACACGGCGTAGACATACACGCGGAGATGATGGTTCGTTTCGGCGTACACATACACGCGGAATCACACGGCGTAGACGTACATGCGGATAGCTCAAAATGCGTACAGATAACACGCCATTTGGCTTTAGAAAGTGGCATGTATGTTTACGCAAAGTCATGATGTCATGTTGGGATGCCCTGAAGACGCAGCTGCGCCAGAGCAGCATCCACACACTTCGTGAATGTGTGAGGTGACAATGCTAGACCAAATGGAAGTACACGATATTGATAAGCTTCTCCCCCGAAAGCAAACCTCAGGAACCTCCTGTGATGTGGAAAGATGGATACGTGGAAATATTTATCTCTGAGATCTATGGTCACAAACCAGTCCTCGGACTTGATCTGTGACACAATCTGTCTGAGTGTAAGCATCTTGAACTTGAGCTTCCCTACAGAGCGATTCAAAAGGCGCAGATCTAATATTGGGCGCAATCCTCCATCCTTCTTTGGCACAATGAAGTATCGGCTGTAAAACCCTGACTCCCTGCTGGGAGGAGGAACCCTCTCTATAGCCTCCTTTCGCAGCAAAGTCTCTACTTCCTGTGACATGACCAGAGCCTGCTTGGTGCCTAGCACTGTGGGTAGGACCCCTTTGAACGAGGGTGGGCGTTTGCTGAACTGAATCGCATACCCCTTTTCGTTTGCAGGACCCAACGAGATATATTTGGTAGACGTTGCCACTCTACTAGAAAATCTACTAAGGGTACCAGCCTCTCGAGGCTGTCCTCTGGTATATTCTGAACAGCCAGAGCAGTGCCCTGAAGCGGCACACCGGCAGGGAACAACTGCCCTAACTGTTCTGAGCCCCTCTGTGGAGGGGGCGGGCCACCCTCGGGTGACTCGCGGGGACCATCTGCGCCCTGGCATTGTGGCAGGGTTAGTAGGCTGGTCCCCTGAGGGCACCGTAACACCCACACAATGGGCCGTCTCCTTGGTGGCCCAGAGAGCTAAATCAGCTGACTGAAGCAGTTCAGAGATGACGTCAGTCCCCACCTCATCAGCAGTGCCCAGATCCCTCAGCAGGTCGGATTGGTATGCCTGCACTAATGCCATAGTGTGCAGACACGCCGCAGCCTGACCTGCCGCCGAGTATGCTTTACCCACCAACGCTGAAGTTGTTTTTAGTGGTTTGGTGGGTAATGTCAGAGCGTTTAGGGAAGATGCCGCTGAAGGAGAGCGATGGCTCGCAAGCTTCTCTTCTATCCTCGGCATCTCCCCATAACCATGTGCCTTTAGCCCTACAATGTTACTGTATGTAGATGTTTGCGGGCTAAAGACACGATATGAAGCCGGTTTTCTCCAGGACCTCGACACCTCCAAAAATGGCATGCTCCGACGTAGAGGCTGCACTGCACGAGAGAGCAGAAAGCACTCATCTAATTTACTTTTCTGATGCGCTTCCTGCCTTTCCACTGGCCAGTCAATCTGTAACCTGGCCACCACTCTCATGAGCACCTCTAAGCTCCTCACTTGCTGGTGTACTTTGACTTGGCGAGTCATCAGTGGCTATACTAACAACATCCAGCTCCTCAGAGCTGGATAGTTGCAGCACTGCTGCCCCACCCTGGTAGGAAGAAACCGCAGGGCGGGCTTCCAAACCCCGAGGTGAGGCACTGAATCTCACAGGTGAAGGCTGAGATAAGGCTGGGCCCGTCTCAAATCCCGCTGTGAGATCCATTTGCGAACCCCACGACTGACGCCGCTGCTCTGCCCCAGCAGAAATGGGACCTGAGCCGCGAGGAATGCAATTCAAAAAACTATTCAAGACGCAGGAACGTCCTTTTATTAGACATCGCGTCCACAGAGGTTAGTGACATTAACTCACACAGCTCGCTGTTTTACTGTGGTGTAGCCGGGTGGCTCTTTTGGATCGTCAGCCTATTAAAACATGAAGAAAATCCTTTAAACCTAGCACTACGTTTTACTCTTATCAATCTTTTTGCAGCTTTTCTCTCTCTTAATGTAGACACGAGAGAGAAATAGAAAGATGTTAATCCATTTATTGCTTAAAGCGCATATTTTATAGTATCGCAATCAGCATGCGTACAGTTTTCTATTGACTAGAAACAACTAGAAACGTTTAGTTTGATTATTTTATGATAATGTCTGTCGTCAATAACAACGCTGTGTAACAAACGAGACTGGCGACATCTTGTGTCCACTGTATTGAAAATTACTACTTGTCTTGTTGCCAGGACAATAGTTTTTTCACTTTACATTATAAGGGATTATTTATTTATTTATTTATTTATTTATTTATTTATTTATTTATTTGATATGGACATAACAACAGCATTGGGCAAACCAGATACATTGTTTCTAGTGTTATAGCTAAACTGCTAATTTACAACACTTGTCCATTATAACGTAAGGCTGGATGTCTCCCTTACATCTTAGGACTTTTATTACAAACAAAACAGATGATAGAAAGGTCATATTTTGTCTATTAAAAAAAATAGGATTTTTGAATATGATAATTTTTTTTTGTATGACATAAAATGACTTGACACTCGACAGAGACTCCAGACTTGACTCGGACTCCAGTTTAAAGAATTCAGACTTGACTCGGACAGACATTTACGCCAAGTCCCTGTTTGCGAACAGGCACATAAATAAATACATAAATAAATTTTCAGCCAGAATGCAATTCATTTGCTCAAAACAACACCGATTTGACCAATTGCATTAAAGCTACACTTCAACCTGGGGTCTGTTCTTCGTACCTCGCTAACTCAGTCAGCTGGATTTGATTGTTGATGATTTGGCATGATCTTGGATTGTTTGGTTCTTCGACGCTCATCTTGGACTTGCTGTCATAGCAACAGGTCTGTAAACTCAAACCGGCTCGAGAGCGTCTTATTTAATCTAAACAGGATTAGATTGCACATTTTTAAGCGGCACTGTTCCCAACCACTGCTACTTTATTACAAGAGTTCCTTACCCTTAAGAAAATTAACTTAATGCTGTCACGTAACAAATCTGCTTCAAATTGAATTAAAAATTAAATGAATTGCTAATTAGAACATTGAAATAAAAATGTAAAGGGTGTACAAATATTATAAAATCGTGAATATAAATAATTGGGAATCATGCTTAAAAAAACAGTGCACATTTAATTAATCTATTATAACTTTTAAGTTGGTTTGGTCGTTTGGCTGTTTCCTTATAAAGGTCAAGAATTTTTTTTTTTTTTTTTAATTTGTCAAGATTTTTGCCAGGTGACTTTTTTAATTATATGATGTCATTACGTTGGTGTCTTGCCGCCAGCCAATCGCTGCATTGCTGATCGTGGTTTCGAGTATAGATGCATCTGTCCTCTTCAAGGAACACATGAACGCCCAATAATCTCAGACAATTTAATCCAGATATTTTAATCCAACCCGCAAATTCGTTTGAAGAACAAAATTAGCCAGAGATCAGTTATCATGATTATAAGATCTGGGATCTGTCAAATAATCTCAGATGTATTAAGTGAGGTACAAAGAACTGACCCCAGGACAGTTATTGTAATGTAGGCTGTGCACAAATTAATGTTAATGTTAATTAAAGACCACGGCGAGTAAACATCTCCTATAAACTGCATGTGTAAATTAAACTAGATTAGAACTTAACCATGAACACAAAGCCACACCACACAAATGGCTTTTAATTGGTTTATTTCATTAGCAAGCATGTAACTATAATTGTTCGGTTCTTCTTTCCATTGATCAATTTCTTACTTTCACATTTAAAAGATTTCAGGTTAACTTATATCATACTTGTGGTTAGTCTGCACAAATACAGATCAACATGCTTGTTAGCTTTGCAGGCCCTTTAAATACAGTTTAAAAAAGACCAAGCATTCGATCTACATATAAGAAATATGTGTGTAATATAACATAAGCTACTGCCCTCTGCTGTATGTAGACAGAAATTAAAGCTACAGTAGTAAGTGAAGCATTTATTTTTATATTCAATCATTTAGCAAACATTTTTATCTAAACATACAAATGAGGAATTTTACAGCATAAACAATTCATCCTAATGAGAAAATAAAATGGCAATACACAGATAAAATAAAAAGCTGAAATACACAGTTCTACAATTGCATCTTGTAAAATGTTTCTAAAGTTATAACTAAAATAATCATATGGTGTAAATGTATATAATATGTATTCCAAATAAAATAAAAATACAAAAGGTTAATTTAATAATTTGTATATTTTTCACTTCTATTTTTATAGTAGAAGTTTGCGTCTCCTCTTCAGGCCTGCTCTTCTCTCTTCAGAAAGTCTTCTGTTTATTTATGCACTGTTCACTGGGTTAGTGTGTGTGTGTGTGTGTGTGTGTGTGTGTGTGTGTGTGTGTGTGTGTGTGTGTGTGTGTGTGTGTGTGTGTGTGTGTGTGTGTGTGTGTGTGTGTGTGTGTGTGTGTGTGTGTGTGTGTGTGTGTGTGTGTGTGTGTGTGTGTGTGTGTGTGTGTGTGTGTGTGTGTGTGTGTGTGTGTGTGTGTGTGTGTGTGTGTGTGTGTGTGTGTCCGACGGACCGACCGACCGCGACCGACCGACCAAATCCTGACCACAAACCCGTCAGAAACACAGTCAGGACAGTAAACCTCATCATATATTAATGCCAGAATTGTCTTAAAAGCATTGCATGTCAGAATGCATTTCACACCAACAACTGGTGTGACAGTTTCATTGCAGAAAACTATATTGAGCTCTGACTGTAGGCATAATGTGTGAAGCCATTACTATCATCAGCAAAAAGATTGAGGAAGAGAAACTCATTCACTTCATCTTCAGATCAGAAAAATTAAGTCTGCATGCTAGTCTTTGAGCTTCTTCTGAGGCATCTTTAGCAGCCAAAATAAAGGATGATTTAGCCAGTAATGATAACAAAGCATTTTAAGATACTCTCAGCATATTGTGTGTGCACTTTCATTATTTTCATTTATAGATTTTTGACATTATAGATCTAACTGTGAGTAACTGGTGAAACACACACGTTTATTTGCTCCTGATGGCAGTCACGATCACTGCCACAGTCATGATGACGAGACCAACAGCAATGGAGGAGGAAAAGCAGATGTAGAATAAAGAAACTCCTTCCTCATCTGTGTAGGTCTCACTGTGACGGTTCACCGCAGAATTGATCTTGTGCACACAGGTGAAGGAAGCAGGTGTGCTCACGTTCACATCAAACACACACTTTTCATCTGAATAACACAGTGGGTTCTTCAGTGTGTAGTTGTGATCACCCTCCACTGACAGCTGGAAAGAGCTCTCAATGAACCTCCTGCCAAATGAACACATCACTATCACATGCTCTCTGTCCTGCATCGGCCTGAACACTGTGATGCTGGGCACTGGGGCGTCTGAAATAAAACACACCAACATGAATTTTCAAGTAGAAACAACTTAAAGACTATTTTAAACGTGTTTAATGGCATTTAAAATTTATCCTGCATATTATCTACTTGCAAAAGTATCAAAATGCTTTATTTGCTGCAATGTTTTGGTCCCATGACCTTCATCAAGCACATACACACTAACTATTCAAAACACAATCACATCTAAAATCAACTCATGACCAATCACTGTGAAGATCCATCAATTATCAATCACTACCAGAGACTTCATACATCATTGTACCCTCATCCTCATCACCACATAAAAGGGTGATATTGGGAATTTAAAACAAAAAAATTGTCTTCCTTAAAGGGTAACTAAGCCCTAAAACAACTTTTTGTAGTTAATGATCTGCAAGATCTGCAAGAGGCTTTATTAGTGCTGTTCATTGATTCGAGTAAATGTTTTGACATTTGGGTGTTAAGTGTTTTAATTCTACAATATATGGTGGTTCTTCCAAAGGTTCACTACCCACGCCCCTGGCACGAGCTCACCACGCCCTCAGAAATGTCATCCCGCATTGATCACATGAGAACGGCTTCGCTCCAGAATGAGTGGTTGCTGTGGTAACAAACAACAATACCGTAACGTGCTGGCATATATAGTCTAACTTTATTTGAGGAAATCTGTTTACAAGAGGCTATTAGGTTTGAACTTATTGGCCCTGCACTGCCTATTGATTCAGTATCCATCCATCCATCCATCCATCCATCATCTTCCGCTTATCTGGAGCCGGGTCGCGGGGGCAACAGTCTAAGCAAAGATGCCTAGACTTCTCTCTCCCTAGACACTTCCTCCAGCTATTCCAAGGCGTCCCAGGCCAGCGGGAGACATAATCCCTCCAGTGTGTCCTAGGTAGGTCTTCCCTGGGGTCTCCTCCCGGTGGGACGTACCCGGAACACCTCCCTGGGAAGGCAGCCAAAATAGATGCCCGAGCCACCTCAGCTGGCTCTTCTCGATGTGGAGGAGCAACAGCTCTACTCTGAGCTCCTCCCGAGTGACCGAGCTTCTCATCTTATCTCTAAGGGAGCGCCCAGCCACCCTGCCACCCTGCCGAGAAAACTCATTTCGGGTGCCTGTATCCGGGATCTTGTCCTTTCGGTCATGACCCACAGCTCATGACCATAGGTGAGAGTAGGAAAGTAGATTGAATGGTAAATCAAGAGCTTTGCCTTACAGCTCAGATCCTTCACCACGACAGACCGGTACATCGACCACATTACTGCTGCACCAATCCGTCTGTCAATCTCCCGTTCCATCCTTCCCTCACTCGTGAATAGGGTTGGGCATCGAGAACCGGTTCCAACTTGGAACCGTTTAAAAAATAACGATGCCATTGGAATCGTTTGGAAAATTTGTTTTCGATTCCGATCATCGGTTCCAAACGCGCAAGTTTTGGTTTCCATGGTGGCCACCGTATTTCCGGAAGTGCTTGCCGCGCCGCTTGTTCTGTTGCAGCCATGGAGCACGGTAAGCGGCGATCAAAAGTGTGGCTTTATTTTACTTTAACAAAACCTGGGTCGGCACAGTGCAACACGTGTAACAAACCTATTTCTTGCACGGGAGGGTGCACTACCAATATGACCAAACACCTACGCCTGCATGGTGTACAAATTAAGGAGTGTAGCGTATTTGACGTGCTGCGCAGATCCACCGTCTCGTCCTCGGGCAACCCTGTGCTAACCAACGTTATCTCATCACAATCAGGTAAGTGATTGTAGTGTAATAACAAAGCCCTTGACCAAATTGCTAATTGTGGTGAACAACAACGTTACTGAAATATTTTTTTTTCTCCTGGTAGATGAATGTAGCGTTACGCAAATTGCCCACGCTAGTAGCAGTCCTAATATGACTGCTGCTAACGTTAACGCTATTGCTAAACCAGTGGAGAAACCTTGTGATACTCCATTCACCTTTGCAGCAAAGCAGGGGAAAATGCCAGCGGAGAAAGTGGAAGAGTGCCACAGAAAAGTTACCGCATATGTGGTGAAAAGACTGCATCCCTTCTCTGATGTAGAATCGCCGACGTTCAGGTAACCGTTAACGTTAATCAAAGACTGTTAAGGTAGAAATCTTGCTTCAATTAATGTTAGGTCCTATCGTTATGCGTTTTTATGTTCACAGGGATATGATCCGTTCTATCAACCCAAAGTACACCCCCCCTACCAGAGACTATTTAGCAAACCAGTTAATCCCAACTTGGTACAATATAGAAAAATCTAATGTAATCTCTGAGCTTGCTAATGTCCACTCTGTTGCCCTCACCTGTGACTCTTGGACTAGCATTGCTCAAGACCACTACCTAACTGTCACAGCACACTATTTAGTGGAGGGCAAAATGAAGCAAAAAGTGCTGCAAACCAAAGCTGTCTACACAGCCCAGACCGGACATGCCGTGGCAGAGGAGATCGGCGACATCCTGAAAGAATATGGCATTTTTGACAAAGTAGTGGCTGCTACTGTGGATAATGCAGCAAATATGGACATAGCCATAAAAAGACTAAAGTTTGTGAAACTGGGCTGCTTTGCTCACACGCTCAATCTTGCAGCACAGAGTCTCTACTCCCTGTCTGCAGTGACTCAGTGGACTGCAAAGATCCGTTCCATCATCGTGTGGATGAAAAGGTCCTCGATGGCAAAGGTTGTTCTGCGAGAGAAGCAAGATCTCCTCAGTAAGAATCACTGAATTTGTTTCATTTGACCACTGTGAATGCTATATAATTAATGCCTTTTTTAGTAACGTAAATTTTGCATGCATTTAATTTTTTCAAATAGTACAACAATAGCTGAAGTCTGAATGTAACTAAATCACATAAATGTTGTATGATGTATGCTATATAATATTTGTTTCTCTGTATTTGTGATTTTATTGTTTGTGTCAGAGCTGCCACAACACTCACTCATACTTGATGTGAGAACTCGATGGAACTCTCTCTATCTTATGATGGAGAGATTCCTAGAGCAATACCCTGCAACTCAAGCAGCCAGCTTGGATCAACGGCTGAGAAAGAATATGGAGAGGGACAGGTAGAGCTAGTCTAGATAGGACAGAGGAAAATCTGGGTATCCTACTCAATGTAGTTATACACCACAGCACCAATAATACACAAGATGAATTAAAAACTAAGCAGCTCAAGTTTCAGTCAAGTGAGAGTCTAATGTTAGATAATTAAAAATAAAAAGTGTAAGCAAGAATAACTATTCGTTTTACATTATAAAATGTATCCTAATTGTCACACAGACTTTCCCGGTTGAGTGATGAAGACTTCAGGAAGGCAGAGGACTTCATCAACTTGATGAGAGTTCTTTACACTTCCACGCTTTGCGTTTCCACTGAAAAGAACCCCACATGTGGGCAGATTCTGCCAATTCTCCAAAAACTTGAGATGCACTTTACTGTTGTTGAGGGAGACACAGTATTTGTATCCAATCTCAAGAAGCAAGTTTGGGCAAACTTGTCCAAGCGATATCAGGTATAAATTATAATAAAATTATAATTAAAGAACTTTAATTAAAGAACAATACATAAAATAATTATATTCCATTCTGTGACTTATTTGTATATTTAAATAACATTTTTATTTTACAGAGCGAGGAAATCAGGAACTTTCTTGAAGTGGCAACAGCATTAGACCCACGCTTCAAAAAGAATATGGATGGTGATGACGCTGTCGGTGTCTGGGACCGAATCAAGACAGACATGATGATGACAGACTCTGAGCACGATCAGGTTATATAATGTCATTGAAGCTCAAACATTTAATGTCTCCAATTCAGTCATTAAAATGTTTGGTCTATAAATGCCAATTCTGTTATTTGCAGTCAACAGAGGACGATTGTGGAGAAGGTAGTGATTTCAGAAGAACAATGGGGTCAGAGAAAAGGCATATTAAGAATGATGAAGTGGAGGAGGAAGATGAGAATGTAAGCACAGAAATTATATTTAGGATCTTAGCCTCTGCCTTTAGTAGATGTTTTACTTTTGGCTAATAAGTCTATTCTTTGTTTTTGCAGCAACAACCTCCAAGCAAACATCCAAGAAAGTCTCCATTGGAGGAGCTTTTTGCTGATGAGGATGCAGAAAAGATGTCATCACAGAGGAGGACCATGTCCACCCAGGACCATGCAGAGAAGGAGATGCAGATGTATAAGGAGACACCACCAACCTTTACGTCTGATGACCCTGCAGCCTGGTGGTGGAACCAGCGCATGACTTATCCTTTAATGTCAAACATGGCCTTTTCGTATTTGTGTGTTCAGGCCTCCTCTACACCTAGTGAACGGGTGTTCTCAACTGCCGGTGACACAATCTGTGCTGAACGTTCAAGGATACTGCCTGAGAAGGCAGACATGCTCATATTTCTGAACAAGAACTGTTTTTAATGCATTGAGTTAGTTTATTCATGTCCAGAGATTAAGATTTAAGTTCTGCATATATAAATCTGTTTTTTGGACTGGTGCTGAGGCATTCCTAATTTTCTCTCACATGTGCTGCAACTCCCAAAACTAAAAGTCATTACTGAATAAAAATAAAATTTTCCTCTGTGAAATTAACCTGTGACATGTTTTGACTCCACCCCTCAAAGAATCGGAATCGAGAATCGAAAAGAACCGGAATCGAAAGTAAGAATCGGAATCGGAATCAGAATCGTTCAAATCAAAACGATGCCCAACCCTACTCGTGAACAAGACCCCAAGATACTTGAACTCCTCCACTTGAGGCAGGAACTCTCCACCAACCCGAAGTGGGCAAGCCACCCTTTTCCGACTGAGAATCATGGCCTCGGATTTGGAGGTGCTGATTCTCATCCCAGCCTCTTCACACTCGGCGGGTGAAAGTAACGAAGGCCAGCTAGTAGCGAGTAAACCTCACTCCTCTGATCTCTTGGCGTGGGCAGGTTCAAACAGGAGGGGTTACACAGGCAGACCTGCTAAAAGACCTCAACAAAGGCCTCGGGCCATGGATTTGTCTCTCTGAGCCACCAAGGAGACAGTCAGAGTCATCAGCCATTCTATAGTAGCCCTGATAACCACGGAGAAGTATCTCTGGTTAGTATCTCTGGTTAAATCTGTCTGCTCCCGCCCTCGAGGCTATTTCTCTTGCATACTAGGCCTCTGGTCAAACCTCACCTTTGACTGTTAGAGCTCATTCAACTAATGGTATGGTGGTATCTAAGACCTTACTGTCAGGGGTGTCCCTTCAAAATGTGTGTGATATGGCAGGTCCTCTCCACTCACATTCAGTGGCGGTTCTACATTGAATTGCACCCTGGGCAAGACCTCCTTCGAGCACTGAGCTTTTTTATTTACTGAATGGAATACAATGAATACAAATTGAATTATATTAATTTACAATGTACACATTCATTATTAACCTTGCCTAATCTGGCTTTGTTATTTGTTAGTTTGTTAATTACATTATGAATCACATTAAATAGGCCTATTTTCAATTAAAAATGGCGAAATTAGACAAAGGTTATTCATTTGCCTGAATATTTTTGTCATTTGTTCAACATTTCTGACTTGAATAAGAAGATCAAATATGAAACGTGTGGAGACGCACTGCTAAAATTCGCGCCTCATCAGCGTCTGTGTGAGTGAACATAAAGCCCGCCTACTCTGATTTGATTGGTTTTCTCAAATATTTTGACATTGACAAGTGGTGACAGACCAATGAGGCTCAAATGAACACACACACCTCTGCTTCTGTGAGAGACCCAGCGGTGAAATGTTCCCCGCGCCCCCTCCCCCTTCTCACACACACAACCAAAGTGCACGGCACCTCCTCAGAAAGCAGGGGCGCTTGCAGCTGCAGACTGTGCAGAGGGCGTCAATTTACCAATTCCCCACTCAGTGAAATGATAGATAGAAAACCGCTTCGCGGCGCAGAGGATTTTTTTTAATGTCGTCCTGGGCTACTGCCCGGTTCGCCCGTGCCCAAAACCGCTACTGCTCACATTCTTAATATTTCACAATCTGCTATATAGCATTTTATATCATCTTAATGTTGAGGTTGGTTGAAAACCACTGCTAAACAAAGTTTACCATAGGCACGGTGCTCATTAAATAATAAATAGTGATGTTTCTGTAGTGAATAGTTGTGTAATCTTACTTTTTGGGCGGCAGAGTCCCCACTTTTCATCCGTGCCATAATCTTTTGTTGTGGCACACCACAGCCGACCATCACTCATGCCATCCACAGTGCAGTCAGCGTACCACCGGCCACCAAACTTAAAAGGGAAATGGCATGGTTTCCCATCTGAATTACCACCTATAGTAGTCACCTCTGCAGAACAAAAATAAATGAAATTAGAGGTTTATGTGATCTGGAAAACATAAATGACTAAAAAAGCAAAAGTATTTCACCTATTTTAACATTTAACATTTTGGCAGCCATACGATTTTAATGGCTGTCCAAATTGTCTATCTGTTAGGTCAGGTGGACGTTTGGTCGTACCTTGATATCCACGGGAACACAAATGTTCTTTGGTTCCATAAATCAGCCAGCGACTCCAAACACCTGATCCGTTAAACAACATCACATTTGGCTCGTCATAATCTCCATAATTCAGGTTCAGTGGATATCCCTTCAAACCAAACAAGGTCTCCTCTTTACATTCCCAGGTTTGTCCAGGGTCAGATACATTGCAGGGCTGAAGGATAACTTTGACATTGTCTTCAATCTTCTCGGCCCCCAAACAGAGACTAAAAGCAAGGCTGATGATTTTTGAAGAAGAAATCCATCGGAAACGCTGAGCTTTGAAAGATGCGTCGCATGGCGCCGTCAGCACTACAGTAGCACTCACGGCTGTCACACATTTGTTGTGATCCTCGTTGTAGATAAGGAAGGTACCATCTGAATCTATGGAAAATGATAACAGACACTGTAATAGGCAGCACATATCATACTGTGTAAAGTTTACTTATAAACAAAATAGGAGAACGTCAAGGTTACTAAATGTAACTAAGGTTTCCATAGTGGGAACAAGTGTGGAATGGTTTCTATTAATCAGAATATAAATTAATCAAGTATAATCAATGTGAATATAGCCATTTATGTGAACAGATTATTCAGCTATTATAATCATGTATCTGACTGTGTGCAGAGGCCTGTGTAGGAATAGAATGTGCTCAGAGTTTCCTGTTTTTACACTAGAGAAAATATATGGTGAGGCCCCTCATTTCCTATTCACTGCTTAAAAACAACAGACAGGCAAAAAATATTTGATAAATATTAATATGGAATGTATTAGCCACGTCTTGGTAGATTGGTAGAGTACAAATCCACATACAGTTGCTTTGCAAACCAACTCTGCTTTGTATCTCTGATGATAAAGTAAAATTTGGCAGAAGCCGCAAAACACAACATTCTGAGTCAATCGTAACGGTTGAAAATGGACAAACCCAGCAGTTGGGTTAAATGTTTGCCCATCAATGTTCAGAAATTATTATTATGATTTGAGCTTTCTCAGCCTCCCCGGGAAAGTCTATGCCAGGGTACTGGAGAGGAGAATTCGGCCGATATTCGAACCTAGGATTCAGGAGGAACAGAGTGGTTTTCGTCCTCTATACCCTTTCGTCAGCTCTATACCCTTTCCAGGGTGCTGGGGGGTTCATGGGAGTTTGCCCAACGAGTCCACATGTGTTTTGTGGATCTATATCTGGGTTTTGCAGTCTATTTGTTGTAAAAATTTGTTTATTTTTAATTATTAAAAAATGCCATTACTTTATTTGAAAAAGTTAAAGGGTTAGTTCACCCAAAAATGAAAATTCTGTCATTAATTCCTCACCCTCACGTCGTTCGAGACCCGTAAGACATCCGTTCATATTCGGAACACAAATTAAGATATTTTTGTTGAAAGCTGATGGCTGAGAAAGGCTTCAGATAGGCCTCCATTGGCATTCAGTACATTTACACTCCCAAGACGGATAAAAGGCACTCAAAACATCGTTACAAAGTCCATCTCACCACAGTGACTCTACAATAATCTTACGATGCGACGACAATAGTTTTTGTGCGCAAAAAAAATCAAAATAACACCTTTTTCCAACTTGTTACTGCCTTCCGTGTGTGCCTCCACGACGCATGCGCGAGAATATGACGCAGATCCGGCGTTCGGACAAATGACCCAGAAGTGATTTGTTTACAATCAGAGGAAGACGCGCGTGTCTAAGCTGTTGGATTCTACATTGATCGTGCTTTAGGTCTCAGCGTAGTGCTCAAAATGGGGTTAGAGTGTGCATTTCATGGATTCACGAACCCCGGATCTGCGTCATATTCTCGCGCATGCGTCGTGGAGGCACACGCGGAAGGCAATAACAAGCTGGATAAAGGTGTTATTTAGATTTTTTTTTGCGCACAAAAACTATTGTCGTCGCATCGTAAGATTATTGTAGAGTCACTGTGGTGAGATGGACTTTGTAACGACATTTTAAGTGCCTTTTATCGGTCTTGGGAGTATAAGTGTACTGAATGCCAATGGAGGCCTATCTGAAGCCTTTCTCAGCCATCAGCTTTCAACAAAAATATCTTCATTTGTGTTCCGAATATGAACGGAGGTCTTACGGGTGTCCAACGACATGAGGGTGAGTAATTAATGACAGAATTTTCATTTTTGGGTGAACTAACCCTTTAATAATTGTATTTTATTGACAACATATTTTAGTTTGTCTTGTATTTTTTTAATTTTAATTTTAACAGGTAACATTTTACTTTGTCATGTGGTCATGTTATAATGTCCTCCACCTATGGGCCATGTTGTCACACTTCACTTCCATTCTTTCAGGGTAAATCAAGAAAAAAGTATACACTGTATTAATGAAACAAAACCACATTTTTGTAGACATGTGGGGAATTAATGTGAGATAAAATAAATACTCTGAACGGATTTACACAAACTGAGACAGTCTAAAAGTGTTCGGTTGTGCCCACTCGCCCCTAATCATAGTTTCTCTCCCCATTGGAATAATAAATATATAAGGTATTATTTAGAGGGAATTATTTGGGTTAAACAATTGATTAAAATTAAGGTATTTTATACAATCTTACTGAATTAATTCTTATTTATAATATACCAATTGATCCAATCTGATATTCAATGGTATAAAATGCAATCTTTACAAACACATAGCAAAAAAATGATGTCCTTACAGAGAGTTAAAGAAATATAATTCACTTACTGAAAGCTGACCAAAGGACCAATAAAATGATGTAAAGCAGGTTCATGCTGTCACAGATCAGAGAGCTACAGCTTTCTGAGAGACGTGTGACAGTCACACTGACTTCTTCTGTCTTAACTAGAAAAAATGCAGTGTAAAGATGATGCGCTTCTCAAGAGATATTAATATTGTTTGCCAACTAAAGCTGACATAATGTCCGCTTCCAATTTGAGGAAAAATAACATTAACAATAGAACGATAGATGCACTGAGAATTAAAAGACTATTTCAAAATAGTGTTTATAATTTAAATATGCACACACAATATGTGATAAAACTCTTCACATTATATATTTAGTTACTTGCACATTTTTTCTTTGTAGTGATCTGGAAATCCTGAACCATCAGCTCTGACCACAAGCTTACAGATGTACATTTTTAGAGACTGTCTGTCTTATAACTTAGGCCTTTAGTCATGTGAATATGCCACAGTTACTGCAGCAGCTGATGCCACTATGAGCGTGAACCACAACAGCCACGTCCACAAGATCATTTAAGTTTAGATGAATTTCAGGCCATAGGATGTCATAGGTCACTTTCAAATGAGTGTGAGGTTATCATTTGCGGCTCAAAATTGTGTAAGTCCATAAGTATTTATCTTAAGATTTATATATATTAAACTAATTATATACAAAAATTTCAGTGCACTAAAAAATAAAAAGGTTCCATGCTTTTATTTTGTTATTACGATTTTTAGAAAAGGAGAAGGCCTAAGAGATTTCTTATCCATTAATGCAGGCAAAAGCACACAGCAATGAATGGGTTCAACTAAACCATCAAAAGTATAAAATAGACTGACACACACACACACACACACACACACACACACACACGTTGGTGCAACTACATTATGAGGACATTCCATAGATGTAATGGTTTTTATACTGTAGGGGAGCGCGGGGCACAACCTAACGCGGGGTTAGTTGTAACACACATGGTTTAACACTTTCCACACATGTCAGGATGACCAAACTAAGAAAAAATAGGGCCAAAATTAAAAAAATCTTAGGAAGATTGTGGCGAGCAGCGAGGCTGAGGGACCGTGAGAACGGGACGAGGCCGCGGTCATTATTATGATGATGAGCGCCAGCTGCGTGCCGCATTGGCCTCGTGTCTCACGGAGGAGTGACGGGAGTATAAAGGAGGAGCGACGACAGTGAGACACGAGGCCAATGCGGCACGCAGCTGGCGCTCATCATCATAATAATGACCGCGGCCTCGTCCCGTTCTCACGGTCCCTCAGCCTCGCTGCTCGCCACAAAGATATTACTGAACATTTATTTAACCATAACAAAAGTAAATTTCTTACTTAAGTTTATTTTTCATCTCTGTTTTTTGTGTTTATTTAAAATAAGACAAATCTGATATTATTGTAATCTTATATCTGTTATTTATCAGTTGAGATGTTCTTTAAAGGTCCCATGGCATGAAATTTTCATTTTATGAGGTATTTCAACATTAATATGAGTTCCCCTAGCCTGAATATTGTCCCCAAGTGGATAGAAATGTTGATCGGTGTAAAACCGAGTTCTGGCTGTCTTTCTCTGCCTTTGAGAAAATGACAGCCCAGACGAGCCAATCCTGAAGTCTCCTGGTTTGACGTCCAAGCAGGAGCGGTTTCCTCCCTTTCCTCCGCCCAGAGAATCTGGCACGCCCATGCAAACGCTCGAGAGATCATTGCTTGTGAACGAGTGAACGCTGGCAGTTTCTCAGTGTTTGGATGTACAAATGAAAACAGAAGTCTTTCTTCAGTTCCTTCTGATCTGTGATCATTGATTTCTGATGTGTAGCTAATTATTTATTATTCGTGCACACACTGCGGCTTCTCTCTCTCCCGACAGAACGGTGTTTTCGTGTTTTCTATCTTGTGAGTCAGTGTTTTTGTACGTCCTCGTCGCGTCTATCTGTTCTTAAATGTGCATACAGTCGGGAGTTTCTGCTTAACATCGGCAGAGCCACATCTTTAGAGATAAACCTCACGCACGCCGAAGCTCGGCCTTCAACATCCCCGACCCCCAGTACTGCATCTGGCCCACAGCGGAGGCACCAAACGCGGCGTGAGATTAAGCAGAAGGGGGGTAAGCGTGAGGGTATCCGGCTAGGCTAGCCAGCTTTCCCCACAATAAACTGGATTACATTTGATTACTGCTGTTGTGTCTTTGTTTGCGCTGTGTAACGTTACTCAATGCGCGTCACTGACACTTTTCATATGATTGGAACATATCTAGAAATAATGCTTTAATCAAACTTACTAACTCGTTCATCTCAACAGCTGTAATGGTACATTGCATGTGTTACAAAGTTGGTAATAGTGATGAAGACGGACTCTGCGTGACTGGGACTCGTGTTTATTCAGAACTCTCAGATACAAACACAATAAACTCGCGCTGACTGACAGCGCTCTCATAACTCAGTAGTTCCTATAAATAACTTTGTTAGCAATCGCTCCGTCTCCGTGATGTCCGGTTCGCGACCGAATCATTCTTTTGAATCGGTTCTTTTTAGTGAACCGAACCAGTTCACCAAATCGGACTGAATCGTTCTAAACGGTTCGCGTCTCGAGTCAGCGCTGATCCATAATTTACTAAAGTTACTAACTTTCTGACATGAGTGACAGCCCCTCCGACTAGAAATAAACGAATAACCTGAAGTATATTCTAGTAACTACAACAGTTCACCCTGAACTGAGACATGCTGAGAGAACTGATGTGAAGTGAACTCAGGTCCACCCGTCTCTCTGGCAGCAGCTCGTGCGTCGTAGACCTCGTTAAACCACGCCCCCTCCGCTCATTTCAAATGCAAAGATGTCAGCCAATCACAACAGTGGGCGTTTTTACTGAAGTCTCACAGCAGACACGCCTCTTGAAACAGGGCAGTCAGCCACAGGGCAAACCCCAGTATAGACAAAATGCCTTTTATTTCTAAATTATGACATTTTATGATGTAAAAATCATACTAACAATATAAGTACACCTCAGGAAACACTATAAAATAATAGAAAAATGCCATGCCATGGGACCTTTAATGCTGATCTAACAGCAGAAGACACAAGCCGGGGTTTATCCCAGTTGTGCAGGTGGGGTGTGCTGTAACACTGTGTTACAATGAGCCTCTATTAGAAATATGATATTATATTCTATACTTTTATTCATTCTTTTGAGAAACAATAAGAAAAGGGTGAATAATGACTAATATAATTAGTCAATGTTCAGAAATTATTCATTATTATTATGTTTTGAGCTATGCTGTATTTGGCGATGTATTTGTTGTCAAACTCAAAAATGTGTTTCTTTTTAATGATTAAAAAAATGTCATTATTTTTTTTTTAAAGGTTAATAATTGTATTTTATTGACAAAATATTTTAGTTTGTCTTGTATATTTTTTTGATTATATCAGGTAACATTTTAATCTGTTATGTGGTCATGTTATAATGTACTCCACCTATGGGGTACGTTGTCACATATCACCATTCTTTCGGTATAAATCAAGAAAAAAGTACACACTGTATTAATGAAACAAAAACACATATTAGTAGACATGTGGGGAATTAATGTGAGATAAAATTAATACTCTGAACCCCAAGTTGATTTACACAAACTGAGACAGTCTAAAAGTGTTCGGTTGTGCCCGCTCGCCCCTACTAACTCTACATTCCATCCCTCAACACTACCCCAACCCCTAAACCTACCCAACACACACACACACACACACACACACACACACACACACACACACACAATTTGTATAATGATATAATACATAGGTATTACGACGTAAATGTTGTTTATGAGGACATGTCCTGTGTCCACATAAACCACATTTACGTTGTAATACCAGTGTAATTTAATGATCGCCGTCTTGATGCCCCAAGCGTAATGCAGCAGTGAATCAAGCCAGTGACTAAAACCATTGTTTCTGTTAGTAGCATGAAACAAATCAGTTATTTAAGTTATTAAACTACAGAGAGCGATCAAATAATACTCTTTATAATGCTCGGATCTGTCAATCACACGTCGCGAGTGTATCTGCACACTTGCCCAAACTGACATTATAATGAATGACGCTGTTATGCTGCACAAAACTCTTACTGTAGGCTATTCATTGCAATGACGAGATCAACAGACTGTCTGTGTACTCAATGCTCATCACTGCAGCCTTTTATGTGATAGGAATAGATCATAAAATAATGCTATAATCCACACTTTGACAATTCGTTCATCTCGACGGCTGTAATGGTACATTACATGTGTAACAAAGTTTGTAGAATAAGGTGGAAGAAGACATAGTCGATGTGACTGGGACTGTTTATTCAGAACTCTCAGATACAAATAAACTCGCGCTAACAGCACAGCGCTCTCAACAACTCAGTACAATATAACTTCCTCCAGCTCTCCGTGGTTCACGCGCAGTCAGCCTCTCTCTCTCATGCATGCAGTCAGTGCAGTGCCTCGCTAAACCACGCCCCCTCCACCATGTAATCTAACACTCATTTAAAAAGCAAAGATGTCAGCCAATCACAACAGTGGGCATTTTCACTGAAGTCTCACAGCAGACACGCCCCTTGAAACAGGGCATTCAGCCAGAGGGGTAATAACAGTATAGAAAAATGCTTTTTATTTCTAAATTATTCTAAAACCATACTAACAATATAAGTAAACCTCAGGAAACATTATAAAATAATAGA
Source organism: Gobio gobio (assembly GCF_949357685.1). Taxonomy (NCBI): domain Eukaryota; kingdom Metazoa; phylum Chordata; class Actinopteri; order Cypriniformes; family Gobionidae; genus Gobio; species Gobio gobio. Next base: position 54,394,940 of record NC_137116.1, read on the forward strand.
AAAATGCCATGCCATGGGACCTTTAAATAACTTTAAACAGGTCTTAATTAGGGGTGTGCACGAATATTCGAACTGTAATTAATATTGGAAAAATAAAAATAATATTGGAAAAATGCTTATGCTAATTTTAATGGCAGTGAATCCATGATCAATCCCACAAAAAAATTGCAGTTATTGCTATTGAGTGTGTTAAGTTGATTGTATTTGGGGAGAAAAATGACTTTAAAGATTTTTAGTTGTCCAGCCAAATTATTATAGGTAGGACACTGGAAATCTGGCAATTAGATGTTTTAGTAATGACAATTATCTACATAAAAAAAATCTTGAGCTCAAACTTGACTTTTGACCCCTATTTTGAAGTTACTGTACTCTGCCTTTGTGTTGTCTGCAAAATGTCACACCAAGGCGAATGGCAGTAACTTCCACATTATCAATATTTGGTTGATGATCACCATTTACAAAATCATTATAGTAATACCTGTATAAAATCTAGTGACCATGGCATTTATGTTGGATGATTTACAATAGCTTTTTTATATTGAGCCGTTTGGTAGCCTATTCATTGGATAGCTGATTTGACTATTTATGCTATTGGCTGATAGCTAGCTAAACCAAGTAGATTGCGGTCTATGTAATTTGTTAGTCTAAAATGCATCTTTTGTGTTACACAATTTTTTACCTTGACCTTGATGTCTGCGTTTCAAAGACACCTCAACCATCCTTAAACGCTATTAGTAAAAACAACCACTCAACTCTTTGTTTTACCTACACTTTTATTTGTGTGTGTCAGAAGTGCTTCAGTGACAGATGCATGACACAGGCTACACGGTCATTTAAACACAGCAGACAGTAAAACAAAGGCAAAATACCGTAACTCCAGGCCTTTGTAGGGCAGTATTGTCATTTGTTTATAAGTTCTTATTATTATTATTACTGACTGTTTACTTGATTACTTAATTTCTTGAGAACTTATTTTTGTGGTTTACTTGTAAGACTTTGATTATATTTCCCACTCTAAGCGGGACAATTTACCACCACAAAATCAGTCATTTTGATCTAAAAAAATGAATAAAAAAATTCTATATTCTGTCTATTTTATTGTGTGATATAGGTCTTACATTTAATTCAAAATGGTCTAAAAAAAGGTTTTACAAAGTCTTAAATTTGACTTGATGAAACCTGCAGAAACCCTGACACACACACACACACACACACACACACACACACACACACACACACACACACACACACACACACACACACACACACACACACACACACACACACACACACACACACACACACACACACACACACACACACACACACACATGTTGGGTTTTCATCTTTTATGGGGACTTTCCATAGGCGTAATGGTTTTTATACCGTACATACCGTATATTCTATCCCCCTACACTGCCCCTGCCCCTAAACCTAACCCTCACAGGAGACATTCTGCATTTTTACATTTTCAAAAAACATCACTTAGTCTGATTTATAAGATGTTTTCCTCATGGGGACATTTTTAATGTCCCCACAAGGATGAGGATTTCGGATATTGCTATCTTTGTGGGGACATTTTGTCCCCATAACGTGATGATTACCAGTCCACACACACACACACACACACACACACACACACACACACACACACACACACACACACACACACACACACACACACACACACACACACCTACAAAAGCTGAGCTCAGGATGTTGCCATTATCAGTGTTTCCAGTGGCATTGCATTGATTATCTTTGCCACCCATATTTCTTCTTATTAACTCTTTATATATTCAGGTGAAAAAGTAAAATTCATCATCTTTGAATTCTATGGTTTTACATATCAGGACATAATAAAAAATCATCTGGGGTCTCATTTATAACCATTGCGTACGCACAAAACAGGCCCTGTTCTGCTTATGTGTGTGTGACAAAATCTAGCCACACACACCCAGTTTATTTATTTCAAAAAGGGACAGAGTACATCAAATCAACATTCATGGATGTAAATGTAACCAAATTAGCCCAAAGGCTAGTTTTCATTGGTAGTTCATAACAGATGTTATTAGGCCTAAAACTAGAGAAAGGAAATAAGAGAGAACCACAATAACAACAGTAGTAAAACCAGAACTCGTGAACAACTCAATACAAATACATTTAAACAAAAAAAATAAACAAAATAACAAAATGCAATATATATATATATATATATATATATATATATATATATATATATATATATATATATATATATATATATATATATATATATATATATACATACACACACACACACACATTTATATAAGATACTGTTATGGGTTAAATAATATTAATTATTATACATTTATTAATAGTAATAATAGAGGAAGCAACATTAATGTTTACATTGTTGATTATGAAGAAGCCATTTCTTAAAATTATACTTAAATAAGTTAAACAATGTGCATTCTCTAATTGTTTGTGGTACAGAAATCCACTGATGTGATGCTCTGAATGAAGAAACAGCTTGACCAAAGGAAAAATTAGGCAAAGGTATGCCTAAAATGACAGAAAGTATCTTTGGAAAAAATTTTTTTAAGTGTAATTTGATTGTTTAGTTTGTTCCACGTCCCATTACATTTCATGGTGAGGCCGGGGGTTATGAGTTATACTGGGACCAACCACCTGAGGGCGATCGAGACACGTCGGCTTATCAGGACATTTGTGGCAGGCTTGGTTGTAACCTAATCATTAGTGTCTTGTAAATGATTCACATGACACAGGTTACCGTTATGAACATATTTTGTTTTTGAAAAGCTCAAAGCAGAACAGAATCGCACAGCATATTTGCCTCCATTATTAGCCCCACGAATGCAAGGAAACCTCAAACATGGGTTGGTCGGCCGAAAGTTTACTTGATAAAGTTTTAAATATGGATATTTTTCTTACACAAACGCATCGATTCGCTTCAGAAGGCCTTTATTAACACCCCGGAGCCGCGTGGAGCAGTTATATGATGGACAGATGCACTTTTTATGGACTTCAAAAACGGAGCAAGTATTAATCCAATTCTAATGCTTGGATTAGCTTGGACTTGTGTAATATAACTCCGATTTTATTTGTCTGAAAGAAGAATGTCATATACACCTAGGATGACTTGAGGGTGAGTAAATTATGGGCTAATTTTCATTTTTGGGTGAACTATCCCTTTAACTAACACATTAATAATGATAAATATATTTGTACAGCATTTATTAACCTTTTGTTAATGTTAATTAATAATAATGTTCATTTAGTTCATAGTGCATTATCTAATGTTAACAGATACAACTTTGGATTTTAAAAATGTATTAGTAAATGTTGAGATTAACAATGCCTAAGATTAATAAATGCTGTAGAAATGTAGTTCATTATTGGTTCATGTTAACTAATTAAAGTTAACAAATGAAACCTTATTGTAGCATGTGACCAAAGTTTGTTCTTCTCTCTTCAGAAAGTCTTCTGGTTATTTATGCATCCGTGTAGTCGTTGCCCGTATCAGTTGTGGTGGTGTTGATGGAGTCTGTGTTAACAAAAGAGCACACAGAATTCACTGGGTTAGTGTGTGTGTGTGTGTGTGTGTGTGTGTGTGTGTGTGTGTGTGTGTGTGTGTGTGTGTGTGTGTGTGTGTGTGTGTGTGTGTGAGTGAGTGAGTGAGTGAGTGAGTGAGTGAGTGAGTGTGTGTGTGTGTGTGTGTGTGTGTGTGTGTGTGTGTGTGTGTGTGTGTGTGTGTGTGTGTGTGTGTGTGTGTGTGTGTGTGTGTGTGTGTCCTGGAAAACCACTTAAGCTCAAGACTGATCAAATCCTGAACACAAACCTGTCAGAAACACAGTCAGGACAGTAAACCTCATCAAATATTAATGCCAGAATTGTCTTTTAAAAGCATTGCCTGTCAGAATGCATTTCACACCAACAACTGGGTGTGACAGGCATAATGTGTGAAGCCATTACTATCATCAGCAAAAAGACTGAGGAAGAGAAACTGATTCACTTCATCTTCAGATCTGAAAACTGAAGTCTGGATGCTAGTCTTTGAGCTTCTTCTGAGGCATCTTTAACAGCCAAAATAAAAGATGATTGAGCCAGTAATGATAACAAAGCATTTTGAGAAGCACATCGTGTGTGCATTTTCATAATTTTCATTTATAGATTTTGATCTGACTGTGAGTAACTGGTGAAACACACACCTTTAGCCTTTGCTCCTGATGGTGGTCACGATCACTGGCACAGTCATGATGACGAGACCAACAGCAATGGAGGAGGAAAAGCAGATGTAGAATAAAGAAACTCCTTCCTCATGATGATCCAAGACTGCATGGAAATGCAATGACAGGCAAAAAGTGGTTAAGGCTTTTATGCATTGAAATATACAGCCTCAGACGGACACATACAAAGATCAGCTGTATACTGTACAGCTAATTATACATCCCAAACATCAGCAGATGAGGAAGAAAGAAAGGTAGAGAGAAGAAGACAGATAAAAAAAAATTAAAATAGGAAAATGCAAACATTTGGCAACATTGCATCATCTAGGCCGGGAGGTAACATCTAAAGCAGAGATGTATTTGTTTTACCTGACCGCTTGTAATTGTAGGTCTCGCTGCTCAGGTTCTTGACTTCTCCATCAGAATCAATCTCATGCACACAGGTGAAGGAAGCAGGTGGACTCACAGTGACCATAAACACACATATATCATCAGTGCATTCTTCTATTTCCTTGGTGTAGTTCAGTTCACTCTCCACAGACAGCTCAAAAGGCTGCATCCTCCTACTGTTTCTCATTTTAGTCAGTGGGTCAAACTTACACAGAACTATCAAACTATCACGCTCACTGTCCTCCATGTTTCTGTACACTGTGATGTTCGGCACTGGAACATCTGAAACACAACACATCAACAAATGTGAACATGTTACAAATATCTGCAGCTAAAATTGTGCCACGGTGCAGTGCCCATAATGCACACTAAACCCACACTTCGGATCGGTATTCAAGGCTAAGCGTATCCCATCATGCATTATGTTTGGGAACTCATGTACCCCCGAAATCGCGAGATATCGAGGAAAATGTTGCACTGTAAGTTAAATTAATGATATATTACATATAATTTGGTAATAAAACAAAGTGTTGCGTATTTTATTTATAAGATGAGTAGGCTATTTTGTACAACATGTGCAACTGCTTTTTATCACTTAATTAGAAGCTTAATGTCTTCTGTTAGTTACATATCGACTTCTGAACGACATTTAGATGTTTAATAAAGTGTTTAAAAAAAGCTCTGTAAACACTTGCATTTTTTACAACACTATAAGTGTGTCCCATCCTTAGAAACTTATTTGGACCTTCAACATTTTGGTTGCCATTGAAGTCCATGATGGGGAGAAAAATCCTGGAATGTTTTCCTCAAAAACATAATTTATTTTCAACTGAATAAAGAAAGACATGAACACCTTGGATGAGATTGGGGTGAGTAAAATATCAGGAAATTTTCATTTTGAAATGAACTACTCCTTTAACTGATTTGAATAACATAAATTGATAATGTTCCCATTCAGTCGGTCACGTTCGACGTACGTCGGACGTACCGACGAATTGGGATCACTTCAGGGAGCCCCTATCAGCTTCGAGATATAGAGAACAGGCCAATGGGCCATTGGCGTGCGAGATTTGCATCTCGCGCTCCGCCCCGCGCCGCGGGTATAAACAGGAAGCGAGAGCGAATGCACGCTGTCATTCACTTCGGAGCCGAACGGCGTTGATGAAGCAAGACTGCTTTTCTAAAGGAGAGCCTATCTGCAAGAGAGATGCTCCAGAGAACGAAAAGGACGCTCTGTGTTGGCGAAAAGGCACAATCAGCGCGACCGCATGTTCACCGCTGCATCAGCATAACAAACTGCTGTTCTCACAGCAACTGTCGGTTTGGTGAGGGCGTTTGTTTCAGTGAGTGCATCACAGGACTGCACTTACCACCTGTGTGTTGCCGCGGTCTTCCCCTGGGTGCTTCAGCACTGTTTAAAGAGCGTTTCCTCACAAAAGAGCAACACGGGTGTGACACTGCGTCTTTTTCAAGACGTCATTCCACTCGTGCGTTTCTGGATGCGGTTGTTTCCTGTCCTGACGGCCACGATCCCTCTCGCATAAACATGTTGAGACTGTGTCGTGGGTGATCCATGTTCTCTCAGGGGAACGGGATCACGTCGACGCGCTGGTCATCTCACCTTCCGCGTGAGGGTTGAGTGTTCAGCGCGCCGTGTGCCGTCTGGCTGCCGGGTGACAGCGCGGGTTGCCACGGCAACTCTGCGCGCGTCACTCGGCGCCTCCGATGCGCGGTCGAGACTATGATGCCTCAAATGGGGTTGAGTCCCTTCGCTTGTACCCCGATCTAGTCTCTTTTCTGGTGCACCAGAGAGGGGACTATTTTGGCTGATAAGCCTGGGTGGCCTGAGGATTACAGTGAGGCTTCCCCGCCGCGTACATCTCTGTGGGCCCCTCACTCCTCTATCGCATCGCAAGCATGTTGAGACTGTGTTCGTGGGTGGTCTATGCTCTCTCACGAGAGCATGGCCACGTCGGCGCGCTGTTCGTCTTGCCTTTTTCATAAGGGCTTGAGTGATCAGCGCGCCGTGTGCCGTCTCACGGCCACGCCCACTGTCTCATGTGTCTGCTGGTAGCTTACAGGTGGGATTGCTGGTCCTTGAAAGGGGACCTAGCATTTCATTTGGGGCTCTAGCAGAGGACAGATGTCAATCGCTGCATCGGAGAGAGGGCTGTTATGTGTTGAAAATGAAGATGATGCTGAGATTCCCACCGTAATAGTGGGCGCTCGTGCTGAATCAGATTCATACTTGACAGCCATGCTTTCCCGGATGGCTGAGGCATAGTGCAACGCGTAAATCGCCTTGCCTGCCCCTTGCCTTTTTTCGGGTGTGCATTGGAAGGCTTTGGCATTGTGGAACTATTGGTGCCAAAATATGGAACACCAATAGGGCCATAATCTGTATAAAGTTTTCCTCTCTCACTACCCTCATCGGTGGGGTGGCAGTGCCACTGGCAGGCCACCTCCGCCCTGCTTAGTGCACGAGGGTAGTTCTGAGCTGAGGTTGAGCTGCGCACAGCGCTGGCCCTTGGCTAGACGATGTCCACCCTGGTCCAGAAACACAATTGACCCGGATTTGGTCTGGAACTGTTCTTCCCCGGAGGAGGGCCGGGTGGAAAACCATTAGTAATTCTGTTCCGCCACTGATGTTAAAAACAGCCAGTGGTACAAAAAAAAAAAAAAAAAAGAGCAGTTCCAATACCTCTGGGTCTCGGGAGTTCAGGAATGGCAGCGTGTGACGCTACAGAGCCTCGCCGCTTTCATTCCCCTCCCCACAAGAGGGCGAGAATGGCAGTGTGTGACGCTACAAAGCCTCGCCACTCTCATTCCCCTCTTCTCAGCGGTGCGTGGACAACAGTGTGCGACGCTATGCCTCGCCACTCTTGTTCCCCGCTGAGGAAGGAGGTGAGGCAGACCGTGCGCAACGCCACAAAGCCTTGCCACGCTCAGCCCCTCCTTCATTTGGGAGCGCGCTTGGCGGTGGTCGACGCTCCCATGCCTCGCCACCCTCAGACGCCTCTCCCTTCGCCAGCAGGGGGCGCCGGCTGTGGGAACGCACTCAAGCGGCCTCCCCACACTCGCACGCCCCCTCCGCGGACGCAGGTAAGTGTTGCACAGCACACTCAGATCCCACTTCGGGCCGCTCCATGCCGTCCGAGTCGGATCCCTGCATTCCGCGTCGCTGCCCCGCTGCGGGTACGTCTGTGGTTAATCCCCTTGCTCGGTGTCTGGAAGCCTGGCTAGAGCTTCCAAGCCCGTCTCGGGGCCGTACCATCAGACTCGGCTATGCGATTCAGTTCGCCAGGCGTCCCCCTAAGTTTGGGGGCGTTCACTTCCCAGTAGCGAAGGAGAACGCCCCCGTGCTCCGGGCGGAGATCGCAGTCCTACTGGCGAAGGACGCGATGGAGCCGGTCCCTCCAGCCGATATGAGGTCCGGGTTCTACAGCCCGTACTTCATTGTACCCAAGAAAGGCGGCGGGTTATGGCCGGTCTTGGACCTGCGATTCTTGAACCGGTCCCTTCACAGGCTGCCGTTCAGAATGCTAACGCAGAAGCACATCTTCAGGTGCGTCCGTCCCCAAGATTGGTTTGCAGCGATCGACCTGAAGGACGCGTACTTTCATTCTCGTTTCCCCTCGACCGGCCCTTTCTGCGCTTCGCGTTCGAGGGACGGGCATGTCAGTACCGCGTCTTGCCCTTCGGCCTGTCCCTGTCGCCTGCGTCTTTACGAAGGTTGCGGAGGTGGCCATTGCCCCCATGAGAGAGCATGGTGTTCGCATTCTCAACTACTTCGACGACTGGCTGATCCTTGCCCAGTCATGAGAGCAGTTGTGCGAACACAGGGACAAGGTGCTCAGTCACCTCAGCCAGTTGGGACTTCGGGTCAACTGGGAGAAGAGCAAACTCTGTCCCACACAGAGGATCTCTTTTCTCGGTATGGAGATAGACTCGGTCGCCATGACAGCGCGCCTCACCGAGGAGCGCGTCCAGTCAGTGTTGAACTGCTTGAATTCGTTCAAAGGCAGGACAGCGGTACCACTGAAACATTTTCAGAGGCTCCTGGGGCATATGGCATCCGCAGCCGCAGTAACGCCGCTCGGATTGCTTCATATGAGACCGCTTCAACGCTGGCTACACGATCGAGTCCCGAGATGGGCGTGGCACAGCGGTTCCCTCCGTGTCCAAGTGACTCCGAGGTGCCGCCAAACCTTCGGCCCATGGTCGGACCCTTTGTTTCTACGGGCGGGAGTTCCCCTAGAACAAGTGTCCAGGCACTCCGTTGTCTCCACGGATGCCTCATCCACGGGTTGGGGTGCCACGTACAACGGGCTTGCAGTTTCGGGTCTGTGGACGGGGCCTCAACTGCAATGGCATATCAATTGCCTCGAGTTGTTAGCAGTTCGTCTTGCACTCAGCCGCTTCAAAGTTCCGCTCAGAGGCAACCACGTTCTGGTCCGTACGGACAACACTGCGACCGTTGCGTACGTCAAAAAACAGGGTGGTCTACGCTCCCGTCGCATATCAACTCGCCCGCCATCTCCCCTTATGGAGTCAGAAGCATCTGAGGTCGCTTCATGCCATTCACATTCCGGGCCTGCTCAATCGTGCAGCCGACGAGCTGTCACATCAGCCGGTGCTTCCGGGAGAATGGCGACTCCATCCCCAGGCGATCCAGCTAATCTGGAGTCGTTTCGGGGCCGCACAGGTAGACCTGTTTGCCTCCCCAGAGACGACCCACTGTCAGTGGTTTTATTCCTTGACCGAGGGAACCCTCGGGTCGGATGCCCTGGCCCACAGCTGGCCCCGGGAAGAACGCAAGTATGCGTTTACCCCAGTGAGCCTTCTTGCGCAGACACTGTGCAAAGTCAGGGAGGACGAGGAGCAAGTCCTGTTGGTCGCTCTATATTGGCCCAACCGGACTTGGTTCCCGGAACTAGTGCTCCTTGCGGTAGTTGACACCATCACTTTCGCTAGAGCCCCCTCTACGAGGCGCCTCTATGCGTTGAAGTGGAACCTGTTCGTCGATTGGTGCTCTTCTCGCCGAGAAGACCCCCGAAGATGTTCGATCGGTTCTGTGCTTGCCTTTCTACAAGATGGGTTGGAGCGAAGGCTGTCTCCCTCCACCCTCAAAGTCTATGTTGCCGCTAATCATGAGCTAGTAGATGGAAAATCTCTAGGTAAGCACGATCTGGTCGACAGGTTCCTTAGGGGGGCGAGGAGGTTAAATCCGCCTCGTCCTCCCTCCATACCCTCTTGGGACTTAACTCTGGTGCTAACTGCACTACAGAGAGAACCCTTTGAGCCTCTGCAGTCAGCTGAGTTGAAAATTCTGTCGTTAAAGACAATACTCCTGACTGCGTTGGCCTCCATCAAGAGGGTAGGGGACCTGCAGGCATTTTCGGTTGACGAATCGTGCCTGGAATTCGGGCCCGGTAACTCTCATGTGATCATGAGACCCCGGCCTGGATATGTGCCCAAGGTTCCCACTACTCCCTTCCGGGACCAAGTGGTGAGCCTGCAAGCGCTGCCTTCGGAGGAGGCAGACCCAGCCCTAGCTTTTCTCTGTCCCGTGCGTGCTCTCCGGACTTACGTGGATAGAACGCAAAGCTTCAGGACCTCAGAGCAGCTCTTCGTCTGTTACAGAGGACAGCAGAAGGGAAAGGCTGTCTCCAAGCAGAGGATGGCCCACTGGATAGTGGATGCCATCGTCTTGGCTTATCAGTCCCAAGACGTGCCCTGCCCGCTCGGGTTAAGAGCCCACTCCACTAGGGGTGTTGCCTCTTCCTGGGCGCTGGCTCGTGGCGCCTCGCTGACAGATATTTGTAGAGCTGCGGGCTGGGCGACACCTAACACGTTCGCTAGATTCTATAGCCTCCGTGTAGAGCCGGTTTCTTCCTGTGTGCTCACTTCCCATAGTCAGTAACACCGAAGTGCCCGTTCTAGTGTCGGCTTGCTGCGCCATTCCCTCCCCTATGGTAGACGGATGCGTGCGCTTATTCTGCTCCAGTCGAGTTCCCCGGATCGGCGAACCCTGTTGAGTCCTCCGCAACCCGCGGCAGTCGGACGTGGCGGAGCGTTCGACGCCAGGTCTAACACTCGTATGCATTGGTGGAACTTGTGTTAGGCTGGGTTCCATATGTAGTGACCCCCACGGCGGTCCCACATGTGTATTCTTCCACGGTACGGCTCCCTACGGTGAGCCCGTGTCTTTCCCTCGGCAGAGTCTCCTCTGCCGTCCCAGGTACGTGTTTTCCCCCTCCACGAATTGGCCGGGGCCACCCCTGGGACTTCCGTATGTTGTGCTGCCCACGGCCAGCCCATACGTGTATTCTCCACATGTTAACTCCCTCTGGGCATGATGTGGCTTCCGCAGCTGCCTTCACAGGCACGCTTCCCAGCGTTATCCAATACAGTCAGCTGAATGGGTCTTGCGGAACAGCAGCTTGGACTCTCCCTGCGTGAACTTTCCCGCCCGCATCAGATCGGGGTCTGAGGGGCTCATCGCTGGGCGCTGGAAGTGGTAGTAACTGTGGCGTTTTCCATAGGGGATCCCAATTCGTCGGTACGTCCGACGTACGCCGAACGTGATCGACTGAATGGGAACGTCTCGGTTACGTATGGTAACCCTCGTTCCCTGAAGGAGGGAACGGAGACGTACGTCCCGTCGCCACAGTTGCTGTACCATCACTGCAGGTTGAGCCACTAAGTTCGGCTCCTCAGTGAAAAACAGCGTGCATTCGCTCTCGCTTCTTGTTTATACCCGCGGCGCGGGGCGGAGCGCGAGATGCAAATCTCGCACGCCAATGGCCCATTGGCCTGTTCTCCATATCTCGAAGCGGATAGGGGCTCCTTGAAGTGATCCCAATTCGTCGGTACGTCCGACGTACGTCTCCGTTCCCTCCTTCAGGGAACGAGGGTTACCATACGTAACCGAGACGTTCTGTGTGTATGCCATAGTAAAGAGATGTGTTTTTAGTCTAGAGTGTGTCTGCTTCCTGAACAATGCTAGGAAGAGTGTGTTCCAGAGTTTAGGAGCTAAATAGGAAAAGGATCGCCTGCCTGCAGTTGATTTTGATATTCTAGGTATTAGAGCCAGAGCTTAGAGAGCGCAATAGACGTGATGGAGTATAATGTGTGAAGAGCTCACTCAAGTACTGCGGAGCTAAACCATTCAGTGCTTTGTAAGTAATAAGCAAGATTTTAAAATGTATGCAATGTTTAATAGGGACCCTTTGCAGTGTTGACAGAACTGGGCTAATATGGTCACACTTCCTGGTTCTAGTAAGAACTCGAGCTGCTGCGTTTTGGAACAGCTGGAGTTTGTTATTAAGCGAGCAGGGCAACCACCCAGTAGAGCATTACAATAATCTAGCCTTGAGGTCATGAACGCATGAACTAACTGTTCAGCATTTTGCATTGAAAGCATGTGCCGTAATTTATATATATTTTTAAGATGGAAGAATGCAGTTTTACAGATGCTAGAAACGTGGCTTTCAAATGAGCGATTGGTATCAAAGAGCACACCCAGGTTCCTAACTGACGACTACTCAAGAGCGGCCATCAAGTGTTAGACAAAACATACTTTAATAATCAAGTGTGTCAAAAGGAAGCAAGATGATGCAATGCCGTTGTTTTGAGGAAAGTAATTAATGTTGCTTTTAAATTAAAGCAATGTACTTACGTAAAGCTGACATTACAACCAGCAAAAGGACCTGAAGAAGGAGCTTCATTGTGCTTCAAACGATTGTGCTTCTAACACAGTCTGCACCAACTCAGTTTCACACTTCAGTTCTTCTCCTTCACGTTTCCTGTGCTAAAGAAGTTTAGTCCTTGACATTTGCACATGAGACACATGTTCTATTAATTTACTGTACATTCAAATAAGGTCTCCTCATTGATTCAAACTCACGTCAATTAATTATATTCTGACTTTCTCTGTAATTATGAACTATCTTTAGTAGATTATGAACGGTATAATTTCAACAAAGTGTTAAACAGAATGATTAAATGTGTGAATAATTATTAAATATAAGTGACCAAACAACCAATTGGCATTCTAACCTAAATTCGAGATTATGATAAATGGAGTCAGATAAAAGATGAATTGGAAATAATCCCTTCTACCCAGCTGAAAAGACTGAACGTGCAGCGACCTTTGAACCGCTATCGCTACCTTCATTGGAACGAATTTCAGCTGCCTTACACTTATGAATAGTGACATGACATTTTAAAATGTTAAAATACAGTGGGGAGAACAAGTATTTGATACACTGCCGATTTTGCAGGTTTTCCTACTAACAAAGCATGTAGAGGACTGTCATTTTTATCATAGGTACTCTTCAACTGTGAGAGACAGAATCTATGAAAATCCAGAAAATCACATTGTATAATTTTTAAATTTGCATTTTATTGCATGACATAAGTATTTGATCATCTATCAACTAGTACGAATTCTGGCTCTCACAGAAACCCTCCTGTTCTCCATTAACTGCACCTGTTTGAACTTGTTACCTGTATAAAATACACCTCTCCACACACTCAATCAAACAGACTTCAACCACTCCACAATGGCCAAGACCAGAGAGTTGTTTAAGGACATCAGGGATAAAATTGTAGACCTGCACAAGGCTGGGATGGGCTACAGGACAACAGGCAAGCAGCTTGGTGAGAAGGCAAACAACTGTTGGCGCAATTATTAGAAAATGGAAGAAGTTCAAGATGATGATCAATCTCCCTCGGTCTGGGGTACCATCCAAGATCTCACCTCGTGGGGCATCAATGATCATGAGGAAGGTGAGGGATCAGCCCAGAAATACACGGCAGGACCTGGTCAATGACCTGAAGAGAGCTGGGACCACAGTCTCAAAGAAAACCATTAGTAACACACTACACCGTCATGGATTAAAATCTTGCAGCGTATGTCCAGGCCCATCTGAAGTTTGCCAATGACCATCTGGATGATCCAGAGGAGGAATGGGAGAAGCTCATGTGGTCTGATGAGACAAAAATAGAGCTTTTTGGTCTAAACTCCACTCGCCGTGTTTGGAGGAAGAAGAAAGATGAGTACAACCCCAAGAACACCACCCCAACTGTGAAGCATGGAGGTGGAAACATCATTCTTTGGGGATGCTTTTCTGCAAAGGGGACAGGACGACTGTACCGTATTGAGGGGAGGATGGGGCCATGTTTCGCGAGATCTTGGCCAACAACCTCCTTCTGGTTGGTTCTTCCAGCATGACAACGACCCGAAAAACACAGACAGGGCAACTCAGGAGTGGCTCCGTAAGAAGCATCTCAAGGTCCTGGAGTTGCCTTGCCAGTCTCCAGACCTGAGCCCAATAGAAAATCTTTGGAGGGAGCTGAAAGTCCGTATTGCCCAGTGACTGGAGAAGGTATGTATGAGGAGTGGGCCAAAATCCCTACTGCAGTGTGTGCAAACCTGGTCAAGAATTACAGGAAATGTATGATCTCTGTAATTGCAAAAAAAGGTTTCTGTACCAAATATTAAATTCTGTTTTTCTGATGTATCAAATACTTATATCATGCAATAAAATGCAAATTAATTACTTAAAAATCATACAATGTGATTTTCTGGATTTTTGTTTTAGATTCCGTCACTCACAGTTGAAGAGTACCTATGATAAAAAATTACAGACTTCTACATGCTTTGTAAGTGGGAAAACCTGCAAAATCGGGCAGTGTATCAAATACTTGTTCTCCCCACTGTAACTCTGATTGTGTTCGTCTGAAAGAAGAATGTCATATACACCTAGGATGACTTGAGGGAGAGTAAATTATGGGCTAATTTTCATTTTTGTTTGAACTTACCCTTTAAGGCAGTTACATTATAACACTCAGCAGTACTAAAGCACAGCTAATTCTGCCCCCTACTGGATGTAGTCAGAAGCTACAGCTGTAAGAAAACAGCTAAAAACATGTATTAATTTCTTAGCCATTTTTTTCCCCAAAGGATCTACAAATGAGGAAAGCAGAAATAAACATTCATACAATTATTTTAAATGATGTAAAGCATTACATTTAGACATGTTTTGGTGCCGTGGTGTGCCGACTTTTTCCTGTTTTTTGTTTTTTCTTGTTGAGCACCCATTTTGAGCAAATAATCGTGTTGCCGTTGATGTGTGTGCTTTGGATCAGTTTTTTCTAAATTATGTAAAGTCTTAATGTAATAGTCTAAAAGCATAATATTAATTTAAATTCATATTATTGGGTTGTATGGACGATGGCTCTTTCTAAATATAAAAGATCTGAGGATAGAGAAACAAAGAGCAAAAGTTAGATTTCTGTTCACATGTATGATTCTCATTTAATATAGAAAATATAAATTAAAAATCTAATGATTAAAATCTCTGAATAAAAGAACTTGTGAAAGTATATCATTTATTTACGTATTATTCTCTATAATGTACTTACATAATTCTAGTGTATTACGTAAGGCTGAGCAGCTAAACAGCAAAAGAAGGAACATCGTTGTGGTTCAAAGGATTTTGTGCAGTAGTTGGGTTTGGGTTTTTACTTAACTTTTTTATTTCTTGTCCTCAAAAAATGAGTTTTTCAGAAACAAGGCCTGTTATACTATGATATTGCAGAAGCTATCATCAATAAATGATTTATATAGGTAAATATATACCACATATCCTTCTGGGACTCAGGAATAGACTTTTGTTCTCTGTAGTGGACATTATATTTGAGTGAATTTCTCTGACATCATACATGTCACAGTTTTAAGGTGTCCTGTAAAGAGCACATTCAGGGCTTCACACAGATACCAAAGGTTTGGAGGTTTCACCAGAGCTTCTTCTTGGTCTTTCAAAACGGCTGACATTAATGTTTAGAACTCTTATGGAAATATGATAATATTTTGTAATTATAATTTAAATCAGATTAATTTTCAAATTGTTTGTTATAAATGAACATCTCAGGAAAATGTTATGGGGTTTCTAATCAAAATATGACTTTCTGTTACAAAACAGAGTCTTCATACACCCCCGCCCCGGAGCTGTGGAAACTGTGGGCTTGGACCTCTGAGGGGGCCCAGCTCATAAGTTTTGGTCTCTCAACCGAGGTTGTTGAGACCATTCTACACTCCAGAGCTCCCTCCAGAGGAAATTTTACTACCTAAAGTGGAGACTCTTCACCTTATGGTGTCGAGATCACCTGCGGGATCCAGTAAACTGCCCTGCGAGCGTGGTGCTGGAGTTCCTACAGGAGAGATTCTCTGCTGGGTTAGCCCCCTCCACACAAAAGGTGTATGTGGCGGCCATAGCAGCTTGCCACACTCCTTTGAGTGGAGTTTCTTTAGGGCGACACCCGCTAGTAACCCGTTTCCTCCGTGGAACCTTGAGACTGAGACCTGTGACACGCACCAGGGTGCCGGCCTGGGACTTATCCATCGTCCTTCAAGGCCTTTCCGAGGCTCCCTTCGAGCTTGTTTCTCACTCTGAAAACTATATTTCTTCTTGCTATATCTTCCCTTAAAAGAATAGGGGACTTGCAAGCCCTCTCTGTTGCACCCTCGTGCTTGGAGTTTTCCCCGGGTATGGCTAAGGCCTTTCTCTCTCCGAGGCCCGGGTATATTCCTAAGGTCCTCACTAATCCTGTGAGACCTATTGTGCTCCAGGCCTTCTGTCCTCCTCCTTTTACGACGTCAGACCAGGAAAAATTAAATCTGCTTTGTCCCGTTCGCACACTAGACGCCTATGTCCACAGAGCTGCCCTGTGGAGGAAAACTGATCAGTTGTTTGTTTGTTACGGATCTCCCTCGAGAGGGGGTCCAGTCTCAAAGCAGAGAATGAGCAAGTGGTGGGTCGAGGCTATCTCACTTATTTTTCACACGCAACTCATTGCTGAGTCCTGGATCAGCCCCACCCTCGTGCAGGTTACACAGCAACTTGGCTTGGTAAGCCTGAAGAGTTGCCATGGCATGCAAAGAAGCGGCGGCCTGCCCCGCAGCTCTATAGGTCTTCGCCACCAGGGATGACGAAAACCTACAGGCTTTGGAGGGGTGCTTTGGGTCACCGCGCCAGATCGAAGCACTCTGCGTCCGGGTCAACTCTGGGTCCGACTCGGGCAATGCTGGCGCACCCGAAGGTGGCAGCACAGCCGAATCATCATCCTCAGATGACTCCAGCCCACCTTGTGATGCGGCGATAGACATCTCTTTATCCTCCGCCGCACCAAACGCCACAGTCAGGACGGCAGGAGCTGGCCCCGATGTAGACGCCTGGACACGGACCGGGTCAGGTGCATGAGAGGGGGGTGTGGGCCGAGGCATGAGCGTCGGAGCTTTATTCCACACCGTCACCCTCAGGTCACCCTGGCCACCAGCCAAAGTGCAGCCTCCGCAGGAGACCGCAGATTGGGGTGTGGCAGAGGGGAAGTCTCGACCGTAACACTGAGATGATCATGTTCCCGCAGTGAGAACATGAATCATCCACGAGCGCCGCTTGAGCGTGCTGAAAGCCCAAACACGTCCAACAGTGCTCGTGCCCGTCGAAAGGCTGCAAAGATCTACCGCACCCAGAAGTGCACGGGCGAGACATCCTGAAAAGGACGTGCCACGTGCAAGCTCTTTTATGAGAGGAAGCCTCGCAGTCGATGCCGAAGCGCCCAGGGAAACACACACCAGCTGTCAAACGGACCACTGCGCAGATCAGCAGGCAGGAAGTATGCGATCACTGGAACGCGCTGTAACACAAACACCGACTGGAAAGCTGCTCGTCTCGAAGAAGCTGACAGAGTCTCAGAAGGCTGTAGAAGTGAAGAGGTTGGTTCTCTTGGCTCCGAAAGCAGAAACATAATGCGATAATGCCACGTACTTCCTTTTATACTCAAGCGGTGAGGAGTTACGTATGCAAATTCTGCATGCCCCATGGCATTGGCATGCCATTGGACATTTCTCTAAGCTCGAAGATGATAGGCTTCTAAGCGAAACCCCCCATTTGTTAGTCACTAACGTTACGTCGTAGTGACTGAACGAAAGGGAACTGTTGTGTTGTGTTTGTAGTTTTACAACTAAGTTTACAACTCCTAAAATATTTTTCTCTTTGACAAATTCCACTCTCACACGTGTTCAGTTGTTTTGCACCAAAAATACCTTCATACATACGATCTACATATAAGAAATATGTGTGTAGTATAACATAAGCTACTGCCCTCTGCTGTATGAAGACAGAAATTAAAGCTAGCGCAGTAAGTGAAGCATTTATTCTTATATTCAATCATTTAGCAGACATTTTTATCTAAACATACAAGTGAGGAATATTACAGCATAAACAATTCATCCTAATGAGTAAAATTACAATACACAGAGAAAATAAAAAGCTCTACAATTTTGTATCTAAAATAATCATATGGTTTAAATTCATATAATATGCATTCCAAATAAAATGAAAATACGAAAGGTTAATTGAATAATCTCTATATTTTAAACTTTATTTTTACAGTAGAAGTTTGTTTCTCCTCTTCAGGCCTGCTCTTCTCTCTTCAGAAAGTCTTCTGGTTATTTATGCATCCGTGTAGTCGTTGCCAGTATCAGTTGTGGTGGTGTTGATGGAGTCTGTGTTAACAAAAGAGCACACAGAGTTCACAGAGTGTGTGTGTGAGTGTGTATGTGTGTGTGCTGGAAAACCACTGAAGCTCAAGACTGATCAAATCCTGAACACAAACCCATCACAAACAGTCAGGACAGTAAGCCTCATCATATATTAATGACAGAATTGTCTTTAAAGCATTGCGTGTCAGAATGCATTTCACACCAACAACTGGTGTGACATTTTAATTTAAGAACACAGGAAACTATATTGAGCTCTGACTGTAGGCATAATATGCAAATTAGATGCAGTGTGTAGATGCATTGTATTGAATGGGAAAATCCAAGTATGGCCATTTTACCCACATATTGCATAAAGTAAAATGGTATAGCAATGCGTTCCGTTATACATTTCATAACATAGTTCAGAATCATCTTCAAACAAAGTTTGGTTAAAAAAAAATCCTGAAACCTAAAAATTGATTGGTGAATTAAAAATAAATCCTATTGTTTTTGCCTATACATGCAATTTCATGTCATTTTATTTAAACAACTGAGTCCTGGTGTCAACTACAGACGACATATCATAACATATGAATAAAATATCATATTTCAAAAGTTTCTTATGCTCTAAACAATGTAATGATATGAAAAAATACTAAATTCAAACATTTTTTTTCTGGGTCCCCGGAGGATATTGTTGTATCAAAATGTAAAAGGAATGAAACTAGTCACTCAAATTATTACATTTGGAAGAAGTAAAATGGCCTATTGCACAAACTGAGCTCAGGAAGTGGTATTATCATTGTTTCCAGTGGCACTGCATTGATTAACTTTACACACACACACACACATATGTATATATATATATATATATATATATATATATATATATATATATATATATATATATATATATATATATATATATATATATATATATATATATATATATATATATATATATATATATATATATATATATATATATATATATTGAAGTGAAGCATAGATTCATAGCATAGAGTCTCCAATGGCAGTATTAAGCCAGGATTAGAAATCAAAACTGGGACATAAATAATTATGGGAAATTGGGACAAATAGTACATTTGTACTTTAGACAATATACAGAAAAATATACTGTTTATATATGTCATATAAAAACATATTTTTATTAGTTTTAAAACTAAATTAAAACTTTATTTAGTTTCAATGATTAAAACTAAAATATATTTTGTGGCGTTGCACTTTTTTGTATGCATGTATTAGTTCATGTATCATTCATTGTAATTAACTGCAGCATCTGCAGTTCACATTCTCTAGTAATTCATGCAAGTAATCGTTATGATGTAAGAAACATTTGTGCAATATTACATAAGCTACTGCCATCTGATGTAGACAGAAAATAAAGCTACAGCAGTAAGTGAAACATTAAATTTTTTATTAATTGATTTAAAGACATTTTTATCTAAACATACAAATGAGGAATATTACAGCATAAACAATTCATCATAATGAGAAAGTAAAGTTGCTGCAACACACGGTTCTAAAATTGCATCATGTAAAATATAAAAGAAAATCTCAACAAAACATAAAAAAATAAAGTTATCAGACTGAACTGAACGTCAAAACACCCCAAAGCTTTGGCCAGATAATACGCAAACTACGTTTCTAGGCTAAAATGTAAATAAACTCTTCGTTGCACTGACTGCACACATACACACTGGGTTAGTCTTGGCTAAAGACTTATCAAATCATCAGAAACACAGTCAAGACAAAGCCAGATTTCAAAATGCACCTCAAAACAAAAACTAACCTGAGATTTTAATAAACGCATTTAAACTATATTCGAGCAGTGTAGGCATATGTAATGCTATTACAGTCATCGACAATAAGATTGAGGAAGAGAAACTCTGTTCATTCACTTCATCTTTAGCTCAGAAAACGGAAGTCTGCATAATAGTCTTTGAGCTTCTTGTAAGGAAATAATAAAATAAGATTAAATGCATAACAGCATTTTAAGATGCTCTGAGCACATTGTGTGTGCACTTTCATTATTGTCATTTATAGATTTTGATCTGACTGTGAGTAACTGGTGAAACACACACGTTTATTTGCTCCTGATGGCGGTCACGATCACTGCCACAGTCATGATGACGAGACCACCAGCAATGGAGGAGGAAAAGTAGATGTAGAATAAAGAAACTCCTTCCTCATCTGTGTAGGTCTCACTGTGACGGTGCACCACAGAATTAATCTTGTGCACACAGGTGAAGGAAGCAGGTGTGCTCACGTTCACATCAAACACACACTTTTCACCTGAATAACACAGTGGGTTCTTCAGTGTGTTGCTGTGATCACCCTCCACTGACAGCTGGAAAGAGCTCTCAATGAACCTCCTGCCAAATGAACACATCACTATCACATGCTCTCTGTCCTGCATCTGCCTGAACACTGTGATGCTGGGCACTGAGGCATCTGAAAGAAAACACCAACATAAAGTTTCATGTTGAAACAACATAAAGATGGATTATTTTAAAGGGGTGGTTGCATGCGATTTCACTTTTTTAACTTCAGTTAGTGTGTAATGTTGCTGCTTGAGCATAAACAGTATCTGCAAAGTTACAGCGCTGAAAGTTCAATGCAAACGGAGATATTGTCTTTTAAAGTTATGGCAGTTTATTGCCTACAAAAACAGCCGGTTTGGACTCCAACAAGCTTCTTCCCGGGTTGGTGACATCATAAACCCTTGCTATTAACATAAACACTGCCCCCGCGAACACGCAACAAAGTGGGCGAGGCCACATCGCAGTCATTACGAAAGAGAGAGAGCTGTTGCAGAACTACAAACTATATTTGGCCATCTAACCAATCTAAGACCATTGCGTTTTTCGGAGGGATGGACTTCACAGAAGCAGGAAGCAAACGAGCCGTTCAAAGGACAGTGGAGACAGCGGTGTGGATTCAACTTTGCTGAATGGTGGTGTTTTTCCAAATTCATGGAAGAAATCCACAATAATACCTGTGCCTAAAGTCTCTAGGGCTATAGCCCTTGGAGACTTTACACCAGTGGCACTCACTCCACTCTTAGCTAAGTGTATGGAGAGAGTGGTCAGCACCCATCGTATGGTTTCTGTTGGGAATCAACTTGACCCCCTTCAATTTGCCTATAGGTCACACAGGGGCACAGAGGACGCAACTCTTACTCTTGTAAATCAAATAGCTAAACATTTGCAACAACCAAAGTCACTTGCTCGGGTTCTTTTTATTGATTTTACTTCTGCTTTTAAAACTATGCAAACTGATATTCTTTTAGAACAACTTCATAGGATGAATGTGAACGGTGGGCTCATTCACTGGATTAGAAGTTTCTTAACTGACCGCCCTCAGAGAGTCTTAATGAATGGGGTCTACTCAGATGAGCTTGTTATAAATACTGGAGCACCACAAGGCTGTGTGTTGTCACCATTGTTGTTTTCAATTTATATAAATGATATGACTGTGCACAGCACCAATGTTAGTTTACTTAAATATTCTGATGACATGGCCCTGGTAGGACTTCTCACAGAAAATATGAGGAAGCTTATTTTAGCCAAGTCACTTTATTGCAGGATTGGTGTCAAACTGTTAAATTGGAAATTAACGTGACTAAAACAAAATAACTTATAATACAAACGAAACCAAGAGGGGCCAGTAACATCAACCCTGTTGTACTTAACAGCCAGCCTGTGGAAGTAGTTGAAAATTTTAAGTACCTGGGTACAATCATTGACTGTACTTTAAGTTTTAATGTTAACTCAGAGAGTATTTTTAAGAGAGCTAATCAGCGATTGTTTTTAATTAGAAACCTGAGGAGTTTCAGGGTCAGTCAGCATATTCTTGAGATGGCATATAGGGGCCTTGTAGAAAGTATTTTACAGTTTAATATAACAGCTTGGTATGGTAACCTGAATGTGAGAGATAAAAACAAGCTTTCTAAAATTGTTAATACGGCAGGGAAGGTGATTGGCAAGTCACAGAGGCAGCTTGGGGATGTATTTGATAAGGCGGTACTCAGGAAGGCCCGACAGATATCAACAGACACCTTACACCCACTAAGTTTGAATTGCTTCCATCTGGCCGTAGATTCAGGGTCCCTAGGGCGAGCAGGAACATCTATAAGAAATCTTTTATTCCCCATGCCATACAGGAACTTAATCTAAACTGAAATTGTGCTAAAAATGTATTTATTGTAGATCGAAATTTATCTTATCTCAATCAGCTGCGCTGTTTTCTTTTTTCCATTTTCTGTTGTTGTATGTTGATAGTGGTAGTACTGTACTCTTGTTGGTGTCATTGATGTATTTATGTTCGGAGAAGTCGAAGACAAATTTCCACTAAGGTGGACAATAAAGCCGAATGAATGAATGAATGAATGAATTGCTTACATTTGACAACACTAGTTCACATAGTAGCGCTTCATAGGCAGTGAGAGTACCAAATTGAGTTCTATTTGGCCTCTTTTGCATAAATACACTGAACAAAATTATAAACGCAACACTTTTGTTTTGCCCCCATTTTTCATAAGCTGAAAAGATCTAAGACTTTTTTTATGTACACAAAAGGCCTATTTCTCAAATATGGTTCACAAATCTGTGTTAGTGAGCACTTCTCCTTTGTGTGCTGGCCATGCAAGAACTGGGATGTTTTCAGGAATTGTGTACAGATCCTTGCAACATGGGGCCGTGCATTGTCATGCTGCAACTATCGGTTTGCATAACCAAAGAATTTCTACATAAACTGTCAGAAACTCAGGGAAGCTCATCTGCATGCTCGTCGTCCTCATCGGGGTCTCAACATGACTGCAGTTCGTCATCGTAACTGACTTGAGTGGCACTTTGGAGAGGTGTTCTCTTCACGGATGAATCCCGGTTTTCACTTTACAGGGCAGATGGCAGATAACATGTATGGCGTTGTGTGGGTGAGCGATTTGCTGATGTCAACGTTGTGGATTGAGTGGCCCATGGTGGTGGTGGGGTTATGGTATGGGCAGGCGTATGTTATGGACAACGAACACAGGTGCATTTTATTGATGGCATTTTGAATGCATAGAGATACCATGCCAAGATCCTGAGGCTCATTGTTGTGCCATTCATCCATGACCATCACCTCATGTTTCAAGGATCCTTACACAATTCCTGGAAGCTGAAAACATTCCAGTTCTTGCATGGCCAGCATACTCCAGGACATGTCACCCATTGAACATGTTTGGGATGCTCTAGATCGGCGTATCCGACAGTGTGTTCCAGTTCCTGCCAATATCCAGCAACTTCACACAGCCATTGAAGAGAAGTGGACCAACATTTATGGATTATCTCGGCAAAAGAGAAGTGCTCACTAAGACAGATTAGTGAACAATATTTGAGAAATATGCCTTTTGTGTACATAGAAAAAGTCTTAGACTTTGAGTTCAGCTCATGAAAAATGGGGGCAAATTTTTGGGCTGATTTATTCCCTGCTATATATAATATTTTTTCCCAACTGCGGGAAATTTCTCTAAACTAAACTCAATGCTGTCAAAACAATTAAGGCAACATTCAAAACATTCATTTAACCTTACAGCACCACAACATATCCACCACAATGTTTTTAGGTTAATTTATTAAAATAAATATTATGAATGTTTGTTTTATCATATTTTAAATAATTTTATGTCATCTTGAGGTTTGAGGTTGGTTGAAAACCACTGCTGATCAAAGTGCCTATAGTTGATGTTGAATGAGCGATGTTTCTGTAGGGAATAGTTTTGCTGTCTTACTTATTGGGTGGCAGAATGCCCACTGTTCGTCCGTGTCGTAATCTTTTACTGTGGCACACCACAGCAGACCATCACTCCTGCCACCCACAGTACAGTCAGCGTACCACTGGCCGTTAAACTTAAAAGGGAACTGGCATGGTTTCCCAAATGGATCACTAGCCCTCTCTGCAGAACATAAAGAAATTAAACATAGAGGTTTAACTATAATATAGAATTATCAGAAAAACTTAAATGACTAAGGAAACAGAAGTTTTTCACCTAGTTAAACAAATGCTAACTTCATACAGGGAAATTCTTAATAGGCAAATCGGATATGAATTTAACATTTTGGCAGCCATTATTATAAAGGTTTTAATGGCTGTTAGGTGGACTCGTACCTTGATATCCACGAGAACACAAATTTTTGTCAGTCCCATAAATCAGCCAGTGACTCCAAACACCTGTTCCTTTATACAACATCATATTTGGCTCATCATAATCTCCATAATTCAGGTGCAGTGGATATCCTTTCAAGCCAAACAAGTTCTCCTCCTTACATTCCCAGGTTTGTCCAGGGTCAGATTGATTGCAGGGCTGAAGGATAACTTTGGCCTTGTCTTCGATCTTCTCGGCCCCCAAACAGAGACTTAAAGCAAGGCTGATGATCCGTGAAGAGGAAATCCATCGGAAACGCTGAGCTTTGAAAGATGCGTCGCATGGCGCCGTCAGCACTACAGTAGCACTCGCGGCATACACACATTTGTTGTGATCCTTGTTGTAGATGAGGAAGAAGCTGGTAGTACCTGAATACAAGACAAATAATATCAGACAATAGGCAACACATTCTATTATGAGTAAAAATGTAGAAAAATGTGTAGGTTACTTATTAAATGTAACACAGGTGGTTCCCTGAGTAGACGCTGCTTCATAATGCAAAAAATGGGAACGTGTCTATGGTGCAAAAGACTTTCTTAAACCTCTTGCAATTTTCTTTCTTGAGATTTAAGTCTGATTGCTATATCTCAATACAAATGGCTCAGCATTTATTTGTGCATTGAATTACACACAGGCCTACTTCATGACCTTTGTGTATTGGTGGATTTTATAGCATGGGAAGTATGTACATTCTTCCAGTGCATGTGTGAATCTATTACACATTTGTGGATCTGAATGAATCTGAATGCTTTAGAATGAACCTCATTGGTTCTTGCTGAAGCTCAAACGTGATGCGTAACACGAGAATAAACCTCATTGGTTCTCGCACGTCAAGCAAACATACTTGAGCTTCTGTTTACCACAACTGATGTGTGGGTTGATGAATGTTTATATTTGAATAAAAGCCTAAATTGTATCTGTTCATCATATAAAGAGATCGAGTCTCTTCAGAAAATTTGGACTAAACCACTTAGTTTTAGGATTTCTTTATGAACTTTTTGAAACCCCTAAGTGGTAGTTGCGTAGACTGTCAATGGAGGAACAGAAATCTCTCAGATTTCATCAGAAAGATCTCCAAGGCACTCAAAAATTTAGAAAAAATATAAATTGCCTTAATTTATTCATGACTGTAACATTTTAAAAACATTATCATGTAACCGTACACCAATGTGTTGCGGCTGATAAGCCTTCATCAGGGTATGGAAACACAACTCACTCGGTCCTTTCATACTGTAATCAATTAGTCATATGACAGCATCTGATTAGGATTATTATATGGAGAAATTTCAATCATTAACAATATCGAGAGTCTATACATTCAAAATACATTCATTTCAAACTCAATGTTGTCCAAATACACCAGCAAACAACATCAAAATATCAAAACACACACATTGTATATCCAAAAGCCTTTTTCTTTTTTTAAATAAGAGACCATTTTTTGTCTGTTCAGTTGTTCAGACAGTTGCACCACCTGACATTTTGGGGGTTTAAGATAACAAAACATAAAATATGTATTTAAATGTACAAAAAAATGAATTAGGTTTTGTAGAATAAAGTGATATATGTCATAAATGTATCAAATTATTTTAAGGAAATAATGACCTCATGCATGTCATGTCATGTCACATATACATATAGGGCCCTATCTTGCACCCAGCGCAATTGACTTTGTACACCGACGCATGTGTCATTCCTATTTTGCACCCGCGCAAAGCGCGCTTTTCCCTCCACAGAAGCACGTCGCTAAACTAGTGAATGAACTTGCGCTTCCTGGGCGGTTCAGCGCAAAAAAGGAGGCGTGTTCCGGCGCAAACAATCCCTGGTGCTATTTTGCTGTTCCATTAAACAATTGCGCCACTGACCAGAAAAAACCTAGTCTAAAGTCAGTGGCGCGTTGCGCGTTGTTCATTATGCTATTTTAAGGGCGCATGCTTGACCATAATGTATAGCGTGCACAACGCGCATACACTTTGCTCATGTAATCTACACAGATGCAACAGTTATTTTTGCAAATCATAAATTGTTACACAAAAAAAATATTAACACATGAGATGACGGAAATCATTGTGGTGTGCCACGAAGATGTGGAAAAAATAGGCATAAATCTAGCTTACAAATGATTCAGGCTAATTGTAATAATTAAGGATAAGACCTGTTTGCCCAATAGTGGCAAGACATATATGTATATAAGGACATCTGACAAATTGGTTTGTCCGTCAAGAACCAGGAACAAAAATCGACTGAAAAACTGAAAAAACTGAAAGACTGAAAAAAAAAGACTGTGAAATCACCTTTACCATAATGTACAACATTACAACTTCACTTCTCTGTCTTTCACTGCTCTTACAAGAACATCAGTCTCCTCGGCTGTGAACCGCTCCTGGCGTGCGCCTGGTAAATACGCCATAATAATAGCAATCCATAATGGAACTTGCGCACCTGCTTTTAAAGGGAATGTTGGATGACGCTCTGATTGGTTTATTCACGTTACGCCCAAACCACACCTATGAATAATGAAGCTACTTCAGACCAACCCATTTTAGATTTGCGCCGGGCGCAAGAGCCATTTATCCCGCCGGGAAAATAGCAACAGCGCCGAGACCCGCCCACAAAGTTACTTGCGCTTCGCGTTTTGACACTTGCGTTTCAGATCGTTAAAATAGGGCCCATAGTATTAATCCTAATCAGGTTTCTGTCATATCAGATGAATCTCAAACACACAGAAACAATTCTATTGACGCCTATCCTTACAGTAGAATCTGAGGCAGAGAAATGTGGTTTACTTACTGACAGCTGACCAGAGGACTAATAAAAGGATGTAAAGCAGGTTCATGCTTGATGTGATCCAGGCAGACGAACAAATTATGTCAGATATCAAATTTGAAATGTAAAATAATAAAGACAAACAAATATATCAAGTAAACATGAAAACTATAATAGCAAAACTAATAATGTAGCAGTAATAATATCCATATATATTTAACAGATGAAGTTATAGAGTCCAGAGAAAGAAGAGGCCAAAAGTAGTCAGATATCTGCAGAATGCATGGAGAGAGAAAGACAGTGTGTTCTCAAACTAAACATTTTATATGCTGTGCTTACGTAACAGGAAGGACTTGGGAAATATATTGAAATTCTTTGTGCTTGTCTTGCAACTAGTGCTGCACGATATTGGGAAAAAATGACATTGCGAAATTTTGTTTTTCTGCAATATATATTGCGATATAAACAACGACTTGACCAGATGACTTGAATATGTAGGATTGAAAATGAACAAAGATATTTGCTTTACTATTTCAACCCCCATCTTTCGTACCACAAGGACCATTTGGAATTCCTAAAGACAAAGAGATGTTGGAAGGTCTGTAGGCCCAAATGTGTGTCATACCTTTACAATAGGGGAAGCAACTTCCCACAGCCATTGAAGAGGAGTGGACCAACATCCCACAGGCCACAATCAACAACCTGATCAACTCTATGTGAAAGAGATGTGTTGCTCTGCGTGAGGCATATGGTGGTCACGCCAGATATTGACTTTTTTTTTGGACACCCTCCCAATACAGTAAAACTGCCCATTTTAGAGTGGCCTTTTATTGTGGCCAGCCTAAGACACACCTGTGCAATAATCATGTCTAATCTTGATATGCCACACCTGTGAGGTGGATGGATTAACTCGGCAAAGGAGAAGTGCTCACTAACACAGATTTGTGAACAATATTTGAGAGAAATATGTCTTTTGTGTACAAGAAAAGAAAAAGTCTTAGATCTTGAAAAATGGCGGCAAAAACAAAAGTGCTGCATTTATTATGGATGCACGATTTTATCGGCACAACACCGGAATCGGCCGATAAACGCTTAAAATATAAAAATCGGCATCGGCTAAAATGAAAAAATTATGCCGATATGTATTGCCGATATGATAACGTGTTTATATACGCCTGCAATAACTCACGTGTGCAAGGAGTGCTATAAGATCATGTCAGCAGCTCATTCTTGAAGTGAAAACAAGCAAATCCCCATAGGCTGAATGCAGAAACAGTTCATCGAGTCTCGTTCTTTTGTCACGTGACGTGATAGCCGTGTTGGATACAGAAATTTGTTAATTCACAACCTTCTTTACACACAAGTGAGTAGTAGTAGTGGGAATTTCGGATCATTTTACTGACTCTGATCTTTGAATCTCGTTCAGCAAAATGAACGAATCTTTTTTCAAGTAATTTCGTTCATTTGAGCAGAATCTAATTAAAATGTTACATGCTACATTTTTCAACACATTTAGTTCTTTTGGAATAAAAAATAAACTATAAGCTAATGCAGCAATGGCCAAACTTTGAGAAAAGTTTGAGAAAAGAAAAGATTAATGAATTGCTTAAGCTGGTCTTCAGGCTATGTATGCAGTCTGTTAGTTCACCTCACCTCCCGATCCAAATCGTTCTTTCCTTTCCGTTCTTTCCTTTGTCACAGTTCATAGGAGAACTGGCACCCCGACTGAGCCAGGTTTCTCCCAAGGTTTATTTTTCTCCATTAGGTCACCTGATGGGGTTTTGGTTTCCTTGCCACTGTTGCCTCTGGCTTGGCGTGCTCAGTTGGGGACACTACATTTTTCTAAAATTTTCTAACTAAATATCGAAATAAATCTAATTATTAAACTAAATTAACCATATAAACTAAATTACTGATCTAATTACTGATCTAAAGCCCACACTGTCACTGTATGATAATTGAAATGAACTGATGACATCACCATTTTCTCCAGAATGGCTAGACGCTGAATAAAATTATGCTGCATTATTTTCCTGTTTAACACTGTAGGGCTGCTTTGAAACAATCTGCATTGTTAAAAGCGCTATATAAATAAAGTTGACTTGACTTGACTTGACTTCACATTTAATCACGTCTGTTCCCTGGAAAGTGTAGTTCACCTCTCGTGTCTTCTGGTATGAGCCGTTAGTTCGGATTATCATGTCTGATCTGGGCCGTGACAGCCTCATATGCAATACATGTGTCCGGAAACAGAAAAGATTAGTTCATCTCTCGAGTCTTCTCGTTTGAGTCATTCTTTTTTCACGTGACCGCTTCCCTGTTCAATGTCTTGCAACATATACAACACTACAGTCGTATTATTGACTGCATGTTGTAATATATTTATTATTACAAAATCATCAGAAGATATGTGCAACAAACATTTAAACATATAAACAACCCAATGTGTCCAGGCTTCATATGAAAATCAATTATTATACAAGCTAAAAAACTGAACTAAACAAACATAAAAAAAACTACTCACTTGTGTGTAAGGAAGGTTGTGAATTAACTAATTTCTGAGTTTTCCAGCAGTCCTGTAAACTTTGGTTCAGACCACATCAGTTCCCAAGCAAAGCAAAAATGAGGAGAGGTTGATCATTGGTGTGGCAGCTTTCCCAAACATTTACGCCATGTCCCTCAGGCACATAAATAAAAAAATATATATATTAATAGGCAACATTTTCATACTAGAATGCTTGTTTTCAGCGGGAATGCAAATCATTTGCTCACCGATTTGACCAATTGCATTAAAGTTACACTTCGACCAGGACAGTTATTGTTATGTAGGCTGCACACAAATTAATGTCAATGTTATTTAAAGACCACGGTGAGTAAACGTCTCCTTTAAATTGCATTACTTAACCATGAACACAAAAGCCACACCACACAAATGGCTTTTAATTGGTTTATTTCATTAGCAAACATGTAACTATAATTGTTAAGTTCTTTCCATCGATCAATTTCTTACTTTCACATTTAAAAGATTTCAGGAGGTTAACTTATATCATACTTGTGGTCATTCTGCACAAATACAGATCAACATGCTTGTTTGATTTGCAGGCCCTTTAAATACAGTTTAAAAAAGACCAAGCATTCGTATGAAGGTATTTTTGGTGCAAAACAACTGAACACGTGTGAGAGTGGAATTTGTATCTGTAGAGCATATCCACACGTGTATCAATAAATTTGAAGTCACAGAGAAAAATATTTTAGGAGTTGTAAACTTGTATATTTTTTTTCTCACCTACAAACACAACACAACAGTTACACCTTCACACATTCTTCACTGCAGGTGCACAAATCCTATTCTACGAATCACACATGAAGAAACTCATACGCTCACATTTTTGCTACAGTTCCTGCGGTGAATATGGTGCAAAATGCATTCACACACCCGTATCAAAAATTTTTGTCATTTGAAGGCGAAAAAAACGTGTTTGAGACTCGTAGCAGCAGATTCAAGCAGTTGTAGGAATTGGACAGAAAAGAAATGCATTTGTGACCAAATATTCTACAAGTGCGCAACTCTCATTGCATGGATTCACATATTAATTTGAGGATGTGCAAAATTTGTCTGTGACTTCACATCTTTGATACAGGTGTGTGAATGCGTTTTGCACCATATTCACTGCAGGAACTGTTGCAAAAATGTGAGCGTATGAGTTTCTTCATGTGTGATTCATAGAATAGGATTTGTGAACCTGCAGTGAAGAATGTGTGAAGGTGTAACTGTTGTGTTGTGTTTGTAGGTGAGAAAAAAAATCTACAAGTTTACAACTCCTAAAATATTTTTCTCTCAGAAAAATTCCACTCTCACACGTGTTCAGTTGTTTTGCACCAAAAACACCTTCATACATTCGATCTACATATAAGAAATATGTGTGTAGTATAACATAAGCTACTGCCCTCTGCTGTATGAAGACAGAAATTAAAGCTAGAGCAGTAAGTGAAGCATTTATTCTTAAATTCAATCATTTAGCAGACATTTTTATCTAAACATACAAGTGAGGAATATTACAGAATAAACAATTCATCCTAATGAGAAAGTAAAATTACAATACACAGAGAAAATAAAAAGCTGAAATACACAGTTCTACAATTTTGTATCTAAAATAATCATATGGTTTAAATTCATATAATATGTATTCCAAATAAAATAAAAATACAAAAGGAATAATTTGATTTAATTGAATAATTTGTATAATTTGCACTTCTATTTTTACAGTAGAAGTTTGTTTCTCCTCTTCAGGCCTGCTCTTCTCTCTTCAGAAAGTCTTCTGGTTATTTATGCATCCGTGTAGTCGTTGCCCATATCAATTGTGGTGGTGTTGATGGAGTCTGTGTTAACAAAAGAGCACACAGAGTTCACTTGGTTAGTGTGTGTGTGTGTGTGTGTGTGTGTGTGTGTGTGTGTGTGTGTGTGTGTGTGTGTGTGCGTGCGTGCGTGTGTGCGTGCGTGCGTGCGTGCGTGCGCGTGTGTGTGTGTGTGTGCTGGAAAACGATACTCAGTTACTTAACGTAACCTCGGTTCTCTCTAGAAGAGGGAACGAGTATTGCGTAAGTTCCTTACGCATCGGGAAAGTATTCTTTCTTCGAGATTTCTGAAAAACCCAAAATTATCCTTAATTTTGTAACATTGTCAACGCAGTGCGGCAGCCTGGCAGACCATAGCAGGCTATTCCAGCGTGCTATTGGCTGCTCTGCTGGCAACTGCAGCAGCCTATCGGTGAGCCCGCGTGACGTGGCGACCAATGAGGCTTCGCGCCCACCTGGCTTCATTTGCCTACAGGTGGGGCGTGGCCACGTGTATATAAGCGGGGCTCACGGGCTGCGTATTCGGTTTTTGTAGTTCTGAAGCGTAAAAGCCCGCGGGGCGCACGGCAAGGAACGCAATACTCGTTCCCTCTTCTAGAGAGAACCGAGGTTACGTTAAGTAACCGAGTATAGTTCTCTTACGAGAGGTTTCTTTCGTATTGCGTAAGTTTCCTTACGCATCGGGAACACATTGTCAACGCCGTGCGCGCCTCGCGTACAGCAAATGTATCCCAGGGAACCGGGGACCATAACACTGCTCGGGCAGGGTGGCCGGTAAGGAAAACGGGCCACCACATATACCGACACTTCATTCGAACTGACGGGTGGTTACAACGGGTGGTTACAACACCTTGTCTCATGAATGAGGGAACGGCAACGCCGGTCGCCTTCAAATTCACAATATCTTGTTATATGAGTGAGGTAACGGCACCGCCGGTCACCTTCAAACTCACAACAGCTTGTCTCGTAAATGAGGGAACGGCACCGCCGGTCTCCTTCAAATTCACATAAGCCTAGTACCGAACTTACTACCAGTATGTGAGCTATGTCTGCGCAGAATCACTGGGCAGAACCAACAGCCCTATTGAACTGATAACACTTTCGCCTGTAAGGCAGGAACTTCCAGATTGTAAAATCTCACGAACGTAGACGGGGAGGCCCAGCCTGCCGCCATACAGATATCGTGGATGGAAATCCCTCTGGCCCAAGCCCATGAAGAGGCCATGCCTCTAGTGGAGTGTGCTCTGACACCTAGCGGGCACTGCAGGTGTTTGGAAGCGTAAGCTGCTGCAATCGCGTCCACTATCCACCTGGACAGGGTCTGTTTCGAGGAGGCGAGACCTTTAGTGCGCCCTCCAAACGAAACAAATAGCTGCTCAGAGTGCCTGAAGGCGGTGGAGCGTGTGACGTAAACCCTCAATGCCCTGACAGGGCAGAGGACATTGCCACCGTCCCCCTCATCGGATGCTGGCAGAGCCGAGAGGGAGACAATCTGCGCCCTGAAGGGAGTGCCTAACCATGCCTCGGCCTAAGAATGACCTTGGAGTCATTCGGGCCGAACTCCATACACGTCGGGCTCACTGAGAGCGCGTGTAGATCCCCCACGCGTTTTACTGAAGCCAGAGCTATCAGGAACGCGGTTTTTAGCGAAAGGAACCTTGGTTCCACAGTCTCGAGCGGTTCAAAGGGATGAGCCTTCAGGGCCTCTAGGACCAAGGCCAGATCCCATATAGGAACCGATGGGGGCCGCGGGGGATTCATCCGTCGGGCTCCTCTGAGGAAACGGATGATGAGCTCGTTCCTTCCTAGCGTGCTACCTAGCGTCGTCTGAGCGAACGCTGCTATAGCCGCCACATACACTTTGAGCGTGGAAGGGGACCTGCCCAGTTCCAAAAGCTCCTGGAGGAAGGAGAGCACCCGCTGGACCCCACATTTCTGTGGGTCCAATCCCTTGGAAACACACCACTCAGTGAATACCGACCACTTACAACTACATAACCGCCTCGTCGAGGGGGCTCTAGAGTGTGAAATCGTGTTCATAACCCCTTCGGGCAGGTCAACGGGTATCCGTTGGTCACCCATACATGCAGAGACCATCGCTCTGGATGGGGATGCCAAACTGACCCTCCTGCTTGAGAGAGGAGGTCTGCTGTCAGCGGAACTGGCCAGGGGGGTGAGTGCGACAGCTTCACCAGCTCTGGGTACCAAATCTAGTTCTCCCAGCGCGGCGCTATAAGGAGCACCGGGCGGCGCGTCTCCCTGATTTTCGCTATGACCTGGGGCAATAGGGAAATCGGCGGGAAAGCATACAGCGGGAGGCTGGGCCAAGGTTGGGACAGCGCATCCTCGCTTTTGGACAGAAACCTCGGGCAGCGGGCGTTCTCTTTTGTTGCAAAGAGGTCGAGCTCCGCTCTGCCGAATAGGCGCCATACCAGCTGGACTGTCTGAGGGTGCAGGGACCATTCTCCTGGACAGCTTGTCCGGGCCCACATTGAGGTGGCCCGGTACGTGCGCAGCTCTCAGCGAGCGCAGCGAGCTGTGTGCCCACACGAGCAGGCGTTCTGTCAGATTGCCCAGACACCTGGACCTGACACCGCCCTGCCGGTTCACGTAGGACACCACTGTGTTGTATTGTCCGACCGGACCAACACGTGGTGTCCTAGTATAAGCGGGAGAAACTGCTTGAGAGCGTTCTCTACCGCTATCATCTCCAAACAGTTTATGTGTAGGAGCTTTTCTCCGCTCGACCAGAGGCCCGAGGCCGATCTGCCCTCGAAAATGGCGCCCCAACCCGAGGTGGAGGCGTCCGTCGAGATGACCTTGCGGTGTGAGATGGCTCCCATCGTCACTCCCCGCTGGTACCATTCGGCTACTAACCAGGGCTCTAGGGCTGAAACGCAGCCCTGAGTCACTCTGATCCTGAAGCCTCCGGACGCCCAGGCTCTGTGAGGCACTCGGGCGTTTAACCAGCATTGCAGCGGGCGCATACGCATTAAGCCCAGCTGGAGCACAGCTGCAGCTGAGGCCATACGTCCCAGCATCCTCTGAAAGAGCTTGAGAGGTGCGATTTTGCCCGGCCGGAAGTACGCAGCCATGCGCCGAACTTGGCGCGCGCGTTGGGGTGACAGGCGGGCTGACATTGCCACAGTGTCCAGATTCAAACCCAGAAATGAGGTTGATTGCGTGGGCACTAATGAGCTCTTGGTCCAATTGACCGTGAGCCCCAGGCTGTCCAGATGGCTGAGCAGCATTGCCCTGTGGGCGAGGAGCTCGGCCTCTGACTGCGCCAGGATGAGCCAATCGTCCAGATAGTTCAATACTCGCATCCCTCGACTTCTCAGGGGAGCGAGGGCCGCGTCCATGCACTTCGTAAATGTACGGGGTGCTAGTGACAGGCCGAACGGAAGGACGGTGTATTGATAAGCCTGGCCGTCGAAGGCGAATCGTAAGAATGGCCTGTGACGCGGCGTTATCTTGATTTGAAAATATGTATTTTTCAAATCTAGGGAGATTAGCCAGTCTCTCGGGCGAATATGCGCGAGGATCTGCTTGGTCGTGAGCATCTTGAACGATCTTCTCATAAGAGCTTTGTTCAGACGCCTCAGATCCAGAATCGACCGAGCGACCCATCCCTTTTTGGCACGAGAAAATACCGGCTGTAAAAGCCTGACTCGCTCATAGAATGGGGAACCGGTTCTATAGCCCCTTTGCACAGCAGCGTGGCTATCTCTGCTCGAAGTAGATGTGCTACTTCCTCGCTCACTCTCATCTCCGTACGCGCACAGAAGCGCGGAGGGCGGCGAGCGAACTGCAGAGTGTAGCAGTGCTTCACTGTTTTCAGCACCCATTCTGATACACCTGGAATGGCTTCCCACGCTCTCGCGTGTGCCACACGGGATAGAACGGCCTCCGGGCACGAAACGCCGCGCTTCGCGGGTTTGACGGCCTGTATAGGAGGGGCGGGCGCAGTGCGCGCGCTCTCTGTGCTGTGGGCCAGCCGATCGCTCGCGATGGCTGGCCGCCCTACACACTGTATCTCTGCCGCTTCGAGCGGGGAGTGACTTGTGTGTGGCCCTACACTCATCGCTCCGGCCACCCTGGGCGGAGAACAAATGGTGTGTGGCGCGGCACGTAGCGCCTGAGGCATAATGTTCGCGAAAATGTGTGAGCGCGTTTGAGCGGGCACAACTCTTACGCGTGAAACATGACCGGTTAAGATTGCCTGTGTGACAGCGCGTGTGGTGGTTAGGCGTGGACGCAAACAAGCGGACATGTGACCTAACTCTAGCACTCGAGCGGCCGGTGGCCGCTTTATGTGAGTGAGAGACACAGGGTTTATAGTGCTTGTGTGCAGGGGTGAACACAGAAAAGTGGGCACATTTACTGCATTTGAAACACCTACGGCGTGAGCCGTGCAACCAGAAATAATGCAACTTTTGTGATTTCTCTGGTTCGCCGTAAAAACGACGGTTATTGACAGGCGAGAGGGCAGTTTTGCCGGCTCGTTGGCTGTGTGAAATCCATCTGCAGCAGCCACAGTGGCCCAGGCAGAGAGCGCAGATCACATGGCGGTCCCCGGAACTGAGCTGCGTGTGACACGAGCCGCAGGTGGAACGAGACATTTTGTATCAAACGCTCGGCTCTTTTTGAGAAAGTGTGACACAGCGGCGACAACACTTGAGCGTAAAAGGATATGGGCTGCCGGATAGCAGAGCAGGCACGGATGGCTGAAGGTGGCGCGATGCTGCCGGCTTCTTCAGGCGCTGTCCTCTGCTTGCTCGTCTGCACGATCACGGCGGCGGGTTCCAGATCCAGCGATGCGAAGGGCTTCGCTGAAGAAAAGAAAATCGAATACGCAGCCCGTGAGCCCCGCTTATATACACGTGGCCATGCCCCACCTGTAGGCAAATGAAGCCAGGTGGCAAATGAAGCTCATTGGTCGCCACGTCACGCGGGCTCACCGATAGGCTGCTGCAGTTGCCAGCAGAGCAGCCAATAGCACGCTGGAATAGCCTGCTATGGTCTGCCAGGCTGCCGCACTGCGTTGACAATGTTACAAAATTAAGGATAATTTTGGGTTTTTCAGAAATCTCGAAGAAAGAATACTTTCCCGATGCGTAAGGAAACTTACGCAATACGAGAGAACCTCTCGTAAGAGAACCACTGAAGCTCAAGACTGATCCTGAACACAAACCCATAACAAACACAGTCAGGACAGTAAACCTCTTCATATATTAATGCCAGAATTGTCTTTAAAGCATTGCCTGTCAGAATGCGTCTCACACCAACAACTGGTGTGACATTTTAATTTAGGAATACAGGAAACTATATTGAGCTCTGACTGTAGGCATAATGTGTGAAGCCATTACTGTCGTCAGAAAAATGATAAACTCATTCACTTCATCTTCAGATCAGAAAACGTCTCGGGTTACGACTGTACCCCTTGTTCCCCGAGAAGGGAACGAGACACTGCGGCGTCGAGTGAACGCCCACAGCGTAGCGTGTCCGAAGTATGAATGAAATCAAGCCAATCTGATTGGTGCTGCGTCATGACGTAGTAGATGACGGCATATCCGGAAGATACAAAGGGATGCTGATGCATACACACAGCAGCTTTTTGCGATGAAGCGAGCGCTCTGCCCGTGATAGGTGTGGCGATGAGACGCAGTGTCTCGTTCCCTTCGAGGGGAACAAGGGTTACAGTCGTAACCTGAGACGTTCCCCTTCTAAGGGGAACTCGCACTGCGTCGTCGAGTGACAACACTCTGGGAATGTTAATACCCACTAGGCCACATCGAAATCACAGCCGTCCTAGTGTGAAGCTGGAACCCAGGCACACTTAGCCATGCTCCTGGTGGAATGGGCCCTCACGGCCATAGGTGAAGGCAAATTGCGCACCCTATAAGCCGCAGCTATAGCCTGGACAATCCAATTACTGATCGTCTGAGTCCATTTTGACAATGTAATAATTTAATAATTTCCACTTTTATGTATCCACTGTCGTAATTTTGAAATTTAATCCATTTTGACTTGATGTAATAATTGAATAATTTACACTTTTATGTAATAGTATACACTGTCGTAATTTATATTTTTTGTCCATTCTGACTTGATGTAATAATTGAATAATTTACACTTTTATGTAATAGTATACACTGTCGTAATTAAAAATTTTTGTCCATTTTGACTTGATGTAATAATTGAATAATTTACACTTTTATGTAATAGTATACACTGTCGTAATTAAAATTTTTTGTCCATTTTGACTTGATGTCATAATTGAATAATTTACACTTTTATGTAATAGTATACAATGTCGTAATTTAGATTTTTTTTTTCATTTTTTTGATAATTTTTTTGATAATTTTTAAAATTTGTCCATTTTGACTTTAAGTAATAATTGAAAAATGTCAACTTTTATGTAATAGTTTACACTGTCATATTTTTTGAAATTTGTCCATTTTGACCTTATGTAATAATTTAATAATTTCCACTTTTAGGTAATAGAATACTCTGTCGAAATTTAGATTTTTTGTCCATTTTGACTTTATGTAATAATTGAATAATTTACACTATTGTGTAATAGTATACACTGTCGTAATTAAAAAATGTTGTCCACCTTGATTTTATTTAATAATTTTATAATTTACACTTTTATGTAATAGTATACACTGTCGTAATTTTTTAAATTTGTCCATTTTGACCTTATGTAATAATTTAATAATTTCCACTTTTATGTAATAGTATACACTGTTGTAATTTTTTATATTTGTCCATTTTGACTTTATGTAATAATTTAATTAATTTCCACCTTTTCCACTTTTATGTAATAGTATACACTGTCGTATTTTAGATTTTTTTTGTCCATTTTAATTTTATGTAATAATTAAATAATTTAAACTTTTATGTAATAGTATCCACTGTCGTAATTTAGAATTTTTGTCCATTTTGACTTTATGTAATAATTGAATAATTTACACTTTTATGTAATAGTATACACTGTCGTAATTTTGATTTTTTTTGTCCACTTTGACTTTATGTAATAATTGAATAATTTACACTTTTGAGTAATAGTATACACTGTCGTAATTAAAATTTTTTGTCCACCTTGACTTTATGTAATAATTGAATAATTTACACTTTTATGTAATAGTATACACTGTCGTAATTTTGAAATTTTATCCATTTTGACCTTATGTAATAATTGAATAATTTCCACTTTTATGTAATAGTATACACTGTTGTAATTTTTTATATTTGTCCATTTTGACTTTATGTAATAATTTAATAATTTACACTTTTTCCACTTTTATGTAATAGTATCCACTGCCGTAATTTAGATTTTTTTTGTCCATTTTGACTTTATGTAATAATTGAATAATTTACACTTTTATGTAATAGTATACACTGTCGTAATTTACACTTTTTGTCCATTTTGACTTTATGTAATAATTGAATAATTTACACTTTTATGTAATAGTATACACTGTCGTACATTTTTATATTTTTCCATTTTGTCTTTATGTAATTGAATAATTTACACTTTTATGTAATAGTATATACTGTTGTAATTTACACTTTTTGTCAATTTTTACTTTATATAATTTCCACTTTTATGTAATAGTATACACTTTCGTAATTTACACTTTTTGTCCATTTTGACTTTATGTAATAATTGAATAATATACACTTTTATGTAATAGTATACACTGTCGTAATTGACACTTTTTGTCCATTTTGACTTTATGTAATAATTGAATAATATACACTTTTATGTAATAGTATACACTGTCGTAATTTACACTTTTTGTCCATTTTGACTTTATGTAATTTAAATTTCCACTTTTATGTAATAGTATACACTGTCGTAATTGACACTTTTTGTCCATTTTGACTTTATGTAATAATTGAATAATATACACTTTTATGTAATAGTATACACTCTCGTAATTGACACTTTTTGTCCATTTTGACTTTATGTAATAATTGAATAATATACACTTTTATATAATAGTATACACTGTCGTAATTTACACTTTTTGTCCATTTTGACTTTATGTAATAATTGAATAATTTCCACTTTTATATAATAGTATACACTGTCGTAATTTACACTTTTTGTCCATTTTGACTTTATGTAATAATTGAATAATTTCCACTTTTATGTAATAGTATACACTTTCGTAATTTACACTTTTTGTCCATTTTGACTTTATGTAATAATTGAATAATATACACTTTTATGTAATAGTATACACTGTCGCAATTTACACTTTTTGTCCATTTTGACTTTATGTAATAACTGAATAATGTACACTTTTATGTAATAGTATACACTGTCGTAATTTGTTATATTTTTCCATTTTGTCTTTATGTAATAATTGAATAATTTACATTTTTATGTAATAGTATACACTGTCGTAATTTACACTTTTTGTCCATTTTGACTTTATGTAATAATTGAATAATATACACTTTTATGTAATAGTATACACTGTCGAAATTTACACTTTTTGTCCATTTTGACTTTATGTAATAACTGAATAATGTACACTTTTATGTAATAGTATACACTGTTGTAATTTACACTTTTTGTCCATTTTGACTTTATGTAATAATTGAATAATTTACACTTTTATGTAATAGTATACACTGTCGTACATTTTTATATTTTTCCATTTTGTCTTTATGTAATTGAATAATTTACACTTTTATGTAATAGTATATACTGTCGTAATTTACACTTTTTGTCAATTTTTACTTTATATAATTTCCACTTTTATGTAATAGTATACACTTTCGTAATTTACACTTTTTGTCCATTTTGACTTTATGTAATAATTGAATAATATACACTTTTATGTAATAGTATACACTGTCGTAATTGACACTTTTTGTCCATTTTGACTTTATGTAATAATTGAATAATATACACTTTTATGTAATAGTATACACTGTCGTAATTTACACTTTTTGTCCATTTTGACTTTATGTAATTTAAATTTCCACTTTTATGTAATAGTATACACTGTCGTAATTGACACTTTTTGTCCATTTTGACTTTATGTAATAATTGAATAATATACACTTTTATGTAATAGTATACACTGTCGTAATTGACACTTTTTGTCCATTTTGACTTTATGTAATAATTGAATAATATACACTTTTATATAATAGTATACACTGTCGTAATTTACACTTTTTGTCCATTTTGACTTTATGTAATAATTGAATAATTTCCACTTTTATATAATAGTATACACTGTCGTAATTTACACTTTTTGTCCATTTTGACTTTATGTAATAATTGAATAATTTCCACTTTTATGTAATAGTATACACTTTCGTAATTTACACTTTTTGTCCATTTTGACTTTATGTAATAATTGAATAATATACACTTTTATGTAATAGTATACACTGTCGCAATTTACACTTTTTGTCCATTTTGACTTTATGTAATAACTGAATAATGTACACTTTTATGTAATAGTATACACTGTCGTAATTTGTTATATTTTTCCATTTTGTCTTTATGTAATAATTGAATAATTTACATTTTTATGTAATAGTATACACTGTCGTAATTTACACTTTTTGTCCATTTTGACTTTATGTAATAATTGAATAATATACACTTTTATGTAATAGTATACACTGTCGCAATTTACACTTTTTGTCCATTTTGACTTTATGTAATAACTGAATAATGTACACTTTTATGTAATAGTATACACTGTTGTAATTTACACTTTTTGTCCATTTTGACTTTATGTAAT
This sequence comes from Gobio gobio, assembly GCF_949357685.1. Classification (NCBI taxonomy): domain Eukaryota; kingdom Metazoa; phylum Chordata; class Actinopteri; order Cypriniformes; family Gobionidae; genus Gobio; species Gobio gobio. The sequence continues at coordinate 54,436,226 of NC_137116.1, forward strand.
AATTGAATCATTTCCACTTTTATGTAATAGTATACACTGTCGTAATTTTTTTATATTTTTCCATTTTGTCTTTGTGTAATAATTGAATAATTTACACTTTTATGTAATAGTATACACTGTCGTAATTTACACTTTTTGTCCATTTTGACTTTATGTAGTAATTGAATAATTTACACTTTTATATAATAGTATCCACTGCCGTAATTTAGATTTTTTTGTCCATTTTTACTGTATTTAATTTCCACTTTTATGTAATAGTATACACTGTCGTAATTTACAATTTTTGTCCATTTTGACTTTATGTAATAATTGAATAATTTCCACTTTTATGTAATAGTATACACTTTCGTAATTTACACTTTTTGTCCATTTTGACTTTATGTAATTGAATAATTTACACTTTTGTAATAGTATACACTGTCGTAATTTGTTATATTTTTCCATTTTGTCTTTATGTAATAATTGAATAATGTACACTTTTATGTAATAGTATACACTGTCGTAATTTACACTTTTTGTCCATTTTGACTTTATGTAATTGAATAATTTACACTTTTATGTAATAGTATACACTGTCGTAATTTACACTTTTTGTCCATTTTGACTTTATGTAATAATTGAATAATTTACACTTTTATGTTATAGTATACACTGTCGTAATTTTTTCCATTTTTCCATTTTGTCTTTATGTAATTGAATAATTTACACTTTTATGTAATAGTATACACTGTCGTAATTTACACTTTTTTTCCATTTTGACTTTATGTAATAACTGAATAATTTACACTTTTATGTAATAGTATACACTGTCGTAATTTGTATTTTTCCATTTTTTCTTTATGTAATAATTAAATAATTTACACTTTTATGTAATAGTATACACTGTCGTAATTTACACTTTTGATCCATTTTGACTTTATGTAATAACTGAATAATTTACACTTTTATGTAATAGTATACACTGTCGTAATTTACACTTTTTGTCCATTTTGACAATGTAAGAATTTAATAATTTCCACTATTATGTAATAGTATACGCTGTCGTAATTTTGAATTTTTGTCCACTTTGACTTCATTTAATAATTGAATAATTTCCATTTGTATGTAATAGTTGTTACAATACAGAAGGGACTGAGACAGATGTAGCAGGTAATGAAATGTTTATTGAACAACCAGAAGAATCAACAGCGGTGCAGGTCAGTGAATATGGATAATCCAGAAGACTGAAGAGGATGACTGAATGATACTATCCTTGTACTTGCATATGAGCCGGCTGGAGACAGACTGGAATGGAGAGGACTCAGGAGGATGAACACGAGACGAGACACACTTTGACTTTATGTAATAATTCAATAATTTCCACTTTTATGTAATAGTATCCACTGTCGTAATTTTGAATTTTTGTCCACTTTGACTTTATGTAATAATTGAATCATTTCCATTTGTATGTAATAGTTGTTACAATACAGAAGGGACTGAGTGTCACAATCACAAGTGAGAGTGCCCCTGATTACCACCTGAGGGCACTCCACCCCGGACTGTCACTCCATCACAAACTACATTAGCCATAATCCTTTGCCCGGACTCATCATCACTCATTGTTTGCACCTGTGTTTCATCACCTCATTACCCCATTGCCCCAGCCTATATAAACCATGTTCACTCTGTCATTAACTGCAAAGTCTTGTTTGATGTATTACTGCATTTCTCAGCGTTTTCCCTGGTTTCTTGTCTCTGGTTTTGGATTATTTGCCTGTTCCGTGGATTACCCGTTTGCCTGTCTCTCCTGCCTTGTTTGCCTGTTTGGACTGCATACCTGTTTTGACCTCTTGCCTGTTTTTGACTACGAGTGTGGATTACCCTCTGAATAAAGCTGCATTTGGATTCTCAACCTCTGTCTCGGAGCAGTACGTTACACTGAGACAGATGTAGCAGGTAATGGAATGTTTATTGAACAACCAGATGAATCAACAGCGGTGCAGGTGAGAGAATATGGATAATCCAGAAGACTGAAGAGGATGACTGAATGATACTATCCTTATACTTGCATATGAGCCGGCTGGAGACAGACTGGAAAGGAGAGGACTCAGGAGGATGAACACGAGACGAGACACACTTTGACTTAATGTAATAATTGAATAATTTCCACTTTTATGTAATAGTATACACTGTCGTAATTTAGAATTTTTTTGTCCATTTTGACTTTATGTAATAACTGAATAATTTATACTTTTATGTAATAGTATACACTGTCGTAATTTAGATTTTTTTTGACTTTATGTAACTTAATAATTTACACTTTTATGTAATAGTATACACTGTCGTAATTTACACTTTTGGTCCATTTTGACCTTATGTAATAATTTACACTTTTATGTAATAGTATACAAAGTCAAAATGGACAAAAAGTGTAAATTACGACAGTGTATACTATTACAAAAGTGTAAATTATTCAATTACATAAAGTCAAAATGGACAAAAGTGTAAATTACGACAGTGTATACTATTACTTAAAAGTGTAAATTATTCAGTTTTGACCTTATGTAATAATTGAATAATTTACACTTTTATGTAATGGTATACACTGTCGTAGTTTACAATTTTTGTCCATTTTGACTTTATGTAATAACTGAATAATTTACACTTTTATGTAATAGTATACACTGTCGTAATTTACACTTTTTGTCCATTTTGACTTTATGTAATAACTGAATAATTTACACTTTTATGTAATAGTATACACTGTTGTAATTTATATTTTTCCATTTTGTCTTTATGTAGTAATTGAATAATATCCACTTTTATGTAATAGTATCCACTGCCGTATTTTAGATTTTTTTGTCCATTTTGACTTTGTATACTATTACATAAAAGTGTATATTATTCAATTATTACATGAAGTCAAAATGGACAAAAAGTGTAAACTACGACAGTGTATACTATTACATAAAAGTGGAAATTATTACATACTGTCGTAATTTACACTTTTTGTCCATTTTGACTTTATTTAATAATTGAATAATGTACACTTTTATGTAATAGTATACAATGTCGTAATTGACACTTTTTGTCCATTTTGACTGTATGTAGTAATTGAATAATTTACACTTTTATGTAATAGTATTCACTGTCGTAATTTACACTTTTTGTCCATTTTGACAATGTAAGAATTTAATAATTTACACTTTTATGTAATAGTATACACTGTCGTAATTTAGATTTTTTTGTCCACTTTGACTTTAAGTAATAATTGAACAATTTACACTTTTATGTAATAGTATACACTGTCGTAATTTACACTTTGTCCATTTTGACTTTATGTAATGAAGTGTAAATTACGACAGTGTATACTATTACATAAAAGTGTAAATTATTCAGTTTTGTCCATTTTGACTTTATGTAATTGAATCATTTCCACTTTTATGTAATAGTATACACTGTCGTAATTTTTTATATTTTTCCATTTTGTCTTTATGTAATAATTGAATAATTTACACTTTTATGTAATCATATACACTGTCGTAATTTACACGTTGTCCATTTTGACTTTATGTAATAATTGAATAAGTTCCACTTTTATGTAATACTATACACTGTCGTAATTTTTTATATTTTTCCATTTTGTCTTTATGTAATAATTGAATAATTTACACTTTTATGTAATCGTATACACTGTCGTAATTTACACGTTGTCCATTTTGACTTTATGTAATAATTGAATAATTTACACTTTTATGTAATAGTATACACTGTCGTAATTTACACTTTTTGTCCATTTTGACTTTATGTAATAATTGAATAATTTACACTTTTATGTAATAGTATACACTGTCGTAATTTACACTTTGTCCATTTTGACTTTATGTAATAAAGTGTAAATTACGACAGTGTATACTATTACATAAAAGTGTAAATTATTCAGTTTTGTCCATTTTGACTTTATGTAATAATTGAATAATTTCCACTTTTATGTAATAGTATACACTGTCGTAATTTTTTATATTTTTCCATTTTGTCTTTATGTAATAATTGAATAATTTACACTTTTATGTAATCGTATACACTGTCGTAATTTACACGTTGTCCATTTTGACTTTATGTAATAATTGAATAATTTACACTTTTATGTAATAGTATACACTGTCGTAATTTACACTTTGTCCATTTTGACTTTATGTAATAATTGAATAATTTACACTTTTATGTAATAGTATACACTGTCGTAATTTTTTCCATTTTGTCTTTATGTAATTGAATAATTTACACTTTTATGTAATAGTATACACTGTCGCAATTTACACTTTTTGTCCATTTTGACTTCATGTAATAATTTAATAATATACACTTTTATGTAATAGTATACACTGTCGTAATTTATACTTTTTGTCCATTTTGACTTTATGTAATAATTGAATAATTTACACTTTTATGTAATAGTATACACTGTCGTAATTTTTTATATTTTTCCATTTTGTCTTTATGTAATAATTTAATAATTTCCACTTTTATGTAATAGTATACACTGTCGTAATTGACACTTTTTGTCCATTTTGACTTTATGTAATAATTGAATAATATACACTTTTATGTAATAGTATACACTCTCGTAATTGACACTTTTTGTCCATTTTGACTTTATGTAATAATTGAATAATATACACTTTTATATAATAGTATACACTGTCGTAATTTACACTTTTTGTCCATTTTGACTTTATGTAATAATTGAATAATTTCCACTTTTATATAATAGTATACACTGTCGTAATTTACACTTTTTGTCCATTTTGACTTTATGTAATAATTGAATAATTTCCACTTTTATGTAATAGTATACACTTTCGTAATTTACACTTTTTGTCCATTTTGACTTTATGTAATAATTGAATAATATACACTTTTATGTAATAGTATACACTGTCGCAATTTACACTTTTTGTCCATTTTGACTTTATGTAATAACTGAATAATGTACACTTTTATGTAATAGTATACACTGTCGTAATTTGTTATATTTTTCCATTTTGTCTTTATGTAATAATTGAATAATTTACATTTTTATGTAATAGTATACACTGTCGTAATTTACACTTTTTGTCCATTTTGACTTTATGTAATAATTGAATAATATACACTTTTATGTAATAGTATACACTGTCGAAATTTACACTTTTTGTCCATTTTGACTTTATGTAATAACTGAATAATGTACACTTTTATGTAATAGTATACACTGTTGTAATTTACACTTTTTGTCCATTTTGACTTTATGTAATAATTGAATAATTTACACTTTTATGTAATAGTATACACTGTCGTACATTTTTATATTTTTCCATTTTGTCTTTATGTAATTGAATAATTTACACTTTTATGTAATAGTATATACTGTCGTAATTTACACTTTTTGTCAATTTTTACTTTATATAATTTCCACTTTTATGTAATAGTATACACTTTCGTAATTTACACTTTTTGTCCATTTTGACTTTATGTAATAATTGAATAATATACACTTTTATGTAATAGTATACACTGTCGTAATTGACACTTTTTGTCCATTTTGACTTTATGTAATAATTGAATAATATACACTTTTATGTAATAGTATACACTGTCGTAATTTACACTTTTTGTCCATTTTGACTTTATGTAATTTAAATTTCCACTTTTATGTAATAGTATACACTGTCGTAATTGACACTTTTTGTCCATTTTGACTTTATGTAATAATTGAATAATATACACTTTTATGTAATAGTATACACTGTCGTAATTGACACTTTTTGTCCATTTTGACTTTATGTAATAATTGAATAATATACACTTTTATATAATAGTATACACTGTCGTAATTTACACTTTTTGTCCATTTTGACTTTATGTAATAATTGAATAATTTCCACTTTTATATAATAGTATACACTGTCGTAATTTACACTTTTTGTCCATTTTGACTTTATGTAATAATTGAATAATTTCCACTTTTATGTAATAGTATACACTTTCGTAATTTACACTTTTTGTCCATTTTGACTTTATGTAATAATTGAATAATATACACTTTTATGTAATAGTATACACTGTCGCAATTTACACTTTTTGTCCATTTTGACTTTATGTAATAACTGAATAATGTACACTTTTATGTAATAGTATACACTGTCGTAATTTGTTATATTTTTCCATTTTGTCTTTATGTAATAATTGAATAATTTACATTTTTATGTAATAGTATACACTGTCGTAATTTACACTTTTTGTCCATTTTGACTTTATGTAATAATTGAATAATATACACTTTTATGTAATAGTATACACTGTCGCAATTTACACTTTTTGTCCATTTTGACTTTATGTAATAACTGAATAATGTACACTTTTATGTAATAGTATACACTGTTGTAATTTACACTTTTTGTCCATTTTGACTTTATGTAATAATTGAATCATTTCCACTTTTATGTAATAGTATACACTGTCGTAATTTTTTTTATATTTTTCCATTTTGTCTTTGTGTAATAATTGAATCATTTCCACTTTTATGTAATAGTATACACTGTCGTAATTTACACTTTTTGTCCATTTTGACTTTATGTAGTAATTGAATAATTTACACTTTTATATAATAGTATCCACTGCCGTAATTTAGATTTTTTTGTCCATTTTTACTGTATTTAATTTCCACTTTTATGTAATAGTATACACTGTCGTAATTTACAATTTTTGTCCATTTTGACTTTATGTAATAATTGAATAATTTCCACTTTTATGTAATAGTATACACTTTCGTAATTGACACTTTTTGTCCATTTTGACTTTATGTAATTGAATAATTTACACTTTTGTAATAGTATACACTGTCGTAATTTGTTATATTTTTCCATTTTGTCTTTATGTAATAATTGAATAATGTACACTTTTATGTAATAGTATACACTGTCGTAATTTACACTTTTTGTCCATTTTGACTTTATGTAATTGAATAATTTACACTTTTATGTAATAGTATACACTGTCGTAATTTACACTTTTTGTCCATTTTGACTTTATGTAATAATTGAATAATTTACACTTTTATGTTATAGTATACACTGTCGTAATTTGTTCCATTTTTCCATTTTGTCTTTATGTAATTGAATAATTTACACTTTTATGTAATAGTATACAGTCGTAATTTACACTTTTTTTCCATTTTGACTTTATGTAATAACTGAATAATTTACACTTTTATGTAATAGTATACACTGTCGTAATTTGTATTTTTCCATTTTTTATTTATGTAATAATTAAATAATTTACACTTTTATGTAATAGTATACACTGTCGTAATTTACACTTTTGATCCATTTTGACTTTATGTAATAACTGAATAATTTACACTTTTATGTAATAGTATACACTGTCGTAATTTACACTTTTTGTCCATTTTGACAATGTAAGAATTTAATAATTTCCACTATTATGTAATAGTATACGCTGTCGTAATTTTGAATTTTTGTCCACTTTGACTTCATTTAATAATTGAATAATTTCCATTTGTATGTAATAGTTGTTACAATACAGAAGGGACTGAGACAGATGTAGCAGGTAATGAAATGTTTATTGAACAACCAGAAGAATCAACAGCGGTGCAGGTCAGTGAATATGGATAATCCAGAAGACTGAAGAGGATGACTGAATGATACTATCCTTGTACTTGCATATGAGCCGGCTGGAGACAGACTGGAATGGAGAGGACTCAGGAGGATGAACACGAGACGAGACACACTTTGACTTTATGTAATAATTCAATAATTTCCACTTTTATGTAATAGTATCCACTGTCGTAATTTTGAATTTTTGTCCACTTTGACTTTATGTAATAATTGAATCATTTCCATTTGTATGTAATAGTTGTTACAATACAGAAGGGACTGAGTGTCACAATCACAAGTGAGAGTGCCCCTGATTACCACCTGAGGGCACTCCACCCCGGACTGTCACTCCATCACAAACTACATTAGCCATAATCCTTTGCCCGGACTCATCATCACTCATTGTTTGCACCTGTGTTTCATCACCTCATTACCCCATTGCCCCAGCCTATATAAACCATGTTCACTCTGTCATTAACTGCAAAGTCTTGTTTGATGTATTACTGCATTTCTCAGCGTTTTCCCTGGTTTCTTGTCTCTGGTTTTGGATTATTTGCCTGTTCCGTGGATTACCCGTTTGCCTGTCTCTCCTGCCTTGTTTGCCTGTTTGGACTGCATACCTGTTTTGACCTCTTGCCTGTTTTTGACTACGAGTGTGGATTACCCTCTGAATAAAGCTGCATTTGGATTCTCAACCTCTGTCTCGGAGCAGTACGTTACACTGAGACAGATGTAGCAGGTAATGGAATGTTTATTGAACAACCAGATGAATCAACAGCGGTGCAGGTGAGAGAATATGGATAATCCAGAAGACTGAAGAGGATGACTGAATGATACTATCCTTATACTTGCATATGAGCCGGCTGGAGACAGACTGGAAAGGAGAGGACTCAGGAGGATGAACACGAGACGAGACACACTTTGACTTAATGTAATAATTGAATAATTTCCACTTTTATGTAATAGTATACACTGTCGTAATTTAGATTTTTTTTGTCCATTTTGACTTTATGTAATAACTGAATAATTTATACTTTTATGTAATAGTATACACTGTCGTAATTTAGATTTTTTTTGACTTTATGTAACTTAATAATTTACACTTTTATGTAATAGTATACACTGTCGTAATTTACACTTTTGGTCCATTTTGACCTTATGTAATAATTTACACTTTTATGTAATAGTATACAAAGTCAAAATGGACAAAAAGTGTAAATTACGACAGTGTATACTATTACAAAAGTGTAAATTATTCAATTACATAAAGTCAAAATGGACAAAAGTGTAAATTACGACAGTGTATACTATTACTTAAAAGTGTAAATTATTCAGTTTTGACCTTATGTAATAATTGAATAATTTACACTTTTATGTAATGGTATACACTGTCGTAATTTACAATTTTTGTCCATTTTGACTTTATGTAATAACTGAATAATTTACACTTTTATGTAATAGTATACACTGTCGTAATTTACACTTTTTGTCCATTTTGACTTTATGTAATAACTGAATAATTTACACTTTTATGTAATAGTATACACTGTTGTAATTTATATTTTTCCATTTTGTCTTTATGTAGTAATTGAATAATATCCACTTTTATGTAATAGTATCCACTGCCGTATTTTAGATTTTTTTGTCCATTTTGACTTTGTATACTATTACATAAAAGTGTATATTATTCAATTATTACATGAAGTCAAAATGGACAAAAAGTGTAAACTACGACAGTGTATACTATTACATAAAAGTGGAAATTATTACATACTGTCGTAATTTACACTTTTTGTCCATTTTGACTTTATTTAATAATTGAATAATGTACACTTTTATGTAATAGTATACAATGTCGTAATTGACACTTTTTGTCCATTTTGACTGTATGTAGTAATTGAATAATTTACACTTTTATGTAATAGTATTCACTGTCGTAATTTACACTTTTTGTCCATTTTGACAATGTAAGAATTTAATAATTTACACTTTTATGTAATAGTATACACTGTCGTAATTTAGATTTTTTTGTCCACTTTGACTTTATGTAATGAAGTGTAAATTACGACAGTGTATACTATTACATAAAAGTGTAAATTATTCAGTTTTGTCCATTTTGACTTTATGTAATTGAATCATTTCCACTTTTATGTAATAGTATACACTGTCGTAATTTTTTATATTTTTCCATTTTGTCTTTATGTAATAATTGAATAATTTACACTTTTATGTAATCATATACACTGTCGTAATTTACACGTTGTCCATTTTGACTTTATGTAATAATTGAATAAGTTCCACTTTTATGTAATACTATACACTGTCGTAATTTTTTATATTTTTCCATTTTGTCTTTATGTAATAATTGAATAATTTACACTTTTATGTAATCGTATACACTGTCGTAATTTACACGTTGTCCATTTTGACTTTATGTAATAATTGAATAATTTACACTTTTATGTAATAGTATACACTGTCGTAATTTACACTTTTTGTCCATTTTGACTTTATGTAATAATTGAATAATTTACACTTTTATGTAATAGTATACACTGTCGTAATTTACACTTTGTCCATTTTGACTTTATGTAATAAAGTGTAAATTACGACAGTGTATACTATTACATAAAAGTGTAAATTATTCAGTTTTGTCCATTTTGACTTTATGTAATAATTGAATAATTTCCACTTTTATGTAATAGTATACACTGTCGTAATTTTTTATATTTTTCCATTTTGTCTTTATGTAATAATTGAATAATTTACACTTTTATGTAATCGTATACACTGTCGTAATTTACACGTTGTCCATTTTGACTTTATGTAATAATTGAATAATTTACACTTTTATGTAATAGTATACACTGTCGTAATTTACACTTTGTCCATTTTGACTTTATGTAATAATTGAATAATTTACACTTTTATGTAATAGTATACACTGTCGTAATTTTTTCCATTTTGTCTTTATGTAATTGAATAATTTACACTTTTATGTAATAGTATACACTGTCGCAATTTACACTTTTTGTCCATTTTGACTTCATGTAATAATTTAATAATATACACTTTTATGTAATAGTATACACTGTCGTAATTTATACTTTTTGTCCATTTTGACTTTATGTAATAATTGAATAATTTACACTTTTATGTAATAGTATACACTGTCGTAATTTTTTATATTTTTCCATTTTGTCTTTATGTAATAATTTAATAATTTCCACTTTTATGTAATAGTATACACTGTCGTAATTGACACTTTTTGTCCATTTTGACTTTATGTAATAATTGAATAATATACACTTTTATGTAATAGTATACACTCTCGTAATTGACACTTTTTGTCCATTTTGACTTTATGTAATAATTGAATAATATACACTTTTATATAATAGTATACACTGTCGTAATTTACACTTTTTGTCCATTTTGACTTTATGTAATAATTGAATAATTTCCACTTTTATATAATAGTATACACTGTCGTAATTTACACTTTTTGTCCATTTTGACTTTATGTAATAATTGAATAATTTCCACTTTTATGTAATAGTATACACTTTCGTAATTTACACTTTTTGTCCATTTTGACTTTATGTAATAATTGAATAATATACACTTTTATGTAATAGTATACACTGTCGCAATTTACACTTTTTGTCCATTTTGACTTTATGTAATAACTGAATAATGTACACTTTTATGTAATAGTATACACTGTCGTAATTTGTTATATTTTTCCATTTTGTCTTTATGTAATAATTGAATAATTTACATTTTTATGTAATAGTATACACTGTCGTAATTTACACTTTTTGTCCATTTTGACTTTATGTAATAATTGAATAATATACACTTTTATGTAATAGTATACACTGTCGAAATTTACACTTTTTGTCCATTTTGACTTTATGTAATAACTGAATAATGTACACTTTTATGTAATAGTATACACTGTTGTAATTTACACTTTTTGTCCATTTTGACTTTATGTAATAATTGAATAATTTACACTTTTATGTAATAGTATACACTGTCGTACATTTTTATATTTTTCCATTTTGTCTTTATGTAATTGAATAATTTACACTTTTATGTAATAGTATATACTGTCGTAATTTACACTTTTTGTCAATTTTTACTTTATATAATTTCCACTTTTATGTAATAGTATACACTTTCGTAATTTACACTTTTTGTCCATTTTGACTTTATGTAATAATTGAATAATATACACTTTTATGTAATAGTATACACTGTCGTAATTGACACTTTTTGTCCATTTTGACTTTATGTAATAATTGAATAATATACACTTTTATGTAATAGTATACACTGTCGTAATTTACACTTTTTGTCCATTTTGACTTTATGTAATTTAAATTTCCACTTTTATGTAATAGTATACACTGTCGTAATTGACACTTTTTGTCCATTTTGACTTTATGTAATAATTGAATAATATACACTTTTATGTAATAGTATACACTGTCGTAATTGACACTTTTTGTCCATTTTGACTTTATGTAATAATTGAATAATATACACTTTTATATAATAGTATACACTGTCGTAATTTACACTTTTTGTCCATTTTGACTTTATGTAATAATTGAATAATTTCCACTTTTATATAATAGTATACACTGTCGTAATTTACACTTTTTGTCCATTTTGACTTTATGTAATAATTGAATAATTTCCACTTTTATGTAATAGTATACACTTTCGTAATTTACACTTTTTGTCCATTTTGACTTTATGTAATAATTGAATAATATACACTTTTATGTAATAGTATACACTGTCGCAATTTACACTTTTTGTCCATTTTGACTTTATGTAATAACTGAATAATGTACACTTTTATGTAATAGTATACACTGTCGTAATTTGTTATATTTTTCCATTTTGTCTTTATGTAATAATTGAATAATTTACATTTTTATGTAATAGTATACACTGTCGTAATTTACACTTTTTGTCCATTTTGACTTTATGTAATAATTGAATAATATACACTTTTATGTAATAGTATACACTGTCGCAATTTACACTTTTTGTCCATTTTGACTTTATGTAATAACTGAATAATGTACACTTTTATGTAATAGTATACACTGTTGTAATTTACACTTTTTGTCCATTTTGACTTTATGTAATAATTGAATCATTTCCACTTTTATGTAATAGTATACACTGTCGTAATTTTTTTATATTTTTCCATTTTGTCTTTGTGTAATAATTGAATCATTTCCACTTTTATGTAATAGTATACACTGTCGTAATTTACACTTTTTGTCCATTTTGACTTTATGTAGTAATTGAATAATTTACACTTTTATATAATAGTATCCACTGCCGTAATTTAGATTTTTTTGTCCATTTTTACTGTATTTAATTTCCACTTTTATGTAATAGTATACACTGTCGTAATTTACAATTTTTGTCCATTTTGACTTTATGTAATAATTGAATAATTTCCACTTTTATGTAATAGTATACACTTTCGTAATTTACACTTTTTGTCCATTTTGACTTTATGTAATTGAATAATTTACACTTTTGTAATAGTATACACTGTCGTAATTTGTTATATTTTTCCATTTTGTCTTTATGTAATAATTGAATAATGTACACTTTTATGTAATAGTATACACTGTCGTAATTTACACTTTTTGTCCATTTTGACTTTATGTAATTGAATAATTTACACTTTTATGTAATAGTATACACTGTCGTAATTTACACTTTTTGTCCATTTTGACTTTATGTAATAATTGAATAATTTACACTTTTATGTTATAGTATACACTGTCGTAATTTTTTCCATTTTTCCATTTTGTCTTTATGTAATTGAATAATTTACACTTTTATGTAATAGTATACACTGTCGTAATTTACACTTTTTTTCCATTTTGACTTTATGTAATAACTGAATAATTTACACTTTTATGTAATAGTATACACTGTCGTAATTTGTATTTTTCCATTTTTTCTTTATGTAATAATTAAATAATTTACACTTTTATGTAATAGTATACACTGTCGTAATTTACACTTTTGATCCATTTTGACTTTATGTAATAACTGAATAATTTACACTTTTATGTAATAGTATACACTGTCGTAATTTACACTTTTTGTCCATTTTGACAATGTAAGAATTTAATAATTTCCACTATTATGTAATAGTATACGCTGTCGTAATTTTGAATTTTTGTCCACTTTGACTTCATTTAATAATTGAATAATTTCCATTTGTATGTAATAGTTGTTACAATACAGAAGGGACTGAGACAGATGTAGCAGGTAATGAAATGTTTATTGAACAACCAGAAGAATCAACAGCGGTGCAGGTCAGTGAATATGGATAATCCAGAAGACTGAAGAGGATGACTGAATGATACTATCCTTGTACTTGCATATGAGCCGGCTGGAGACAGACTGGAATGGAGAGGACTCAGGAGGATGAACACGAGACGAGACACACTTTGACTTTATGTAATAATTCAATAATTTCCACTTTTATGTAATAGTATCCACTGTCGTAATTTTGAATTTTTGTCCACTTTGACTTTATGTAATAATTGAATCATTTCCATTTGTATGTAATAGTTGTTACAATACAGAAGGGACTGAGTGTCACAATCACAAGTGAGAGTGCCCCTGATTACCACCTGAGGGCACTCCACCCCGGACTGTCACTCCATCACAAACTACATTAGCCATAATCCTTTGCCCGGACTCATCATCACTCATTGTTTGCACCTGTGTTTCATCACCTCATTACCCCATTGCCCCAGCCTATATAAACCATGTTCACTCTGTCATTAACTGCAAAGTCTTGTTTGATGTATTACTGCATTTCTCAGCGTTTTCCCTGGTTTCTTGTCTCTGGTTTTGGATTATTTGCCTGTTCCGTGGATTACCCGTTTGCCTGTCTCTCCTGCCTTGTTTGCCTGTTTGGACTGCATACCTGTTTTGACCTCTTGCCTGTTTTTGACTACGAGTGTGGATTACCCTCTGAATAAAGCTGCATTTGGATTCTCAACCTCTGTCTCGGAGCAGTACGTTACACTGAGACAGATGTAGCAGGTAATGGAATGTTTATTGAACAACCAGATGAATCAACAGCGGTGCAGGTGAGAGAATATGGATAATCCAGAAGACTGAAGAGGATGACTGAATGATACTATCCTTATACTTGCATATGAGCCGGCTGGAGACAGACTGGAAAGGAGAGGACTCAGGAGGATGAACACGAGACGAGACACACTTTGACTTAATGTAATAATTGAATAATTTCCACTTTTATGTAATAGTATACACTGTCGTAATTTAGATTTTTTTTGTCCATTTTGACTTTATGTAATAACTGAATAATTTATACTTTTATGTAATAGTATACACTGTCGTAATTTAGATTTTTTTTGACTTTATGTAACTTAATAATTTACACTTTTATGTAATAGTATACACTGTCGTAATTTACACTTTTGGTCCATTTTGACCTTATGTAATAATTTACACTTTTATGTAATAGTATACAAAGTCAAAATGGACAAAAAGTGTAAATTACGACAGTGTATACTATTACAAAAGTGTAAATTATTCAATTACATAAAGTCAAAATGGACAAAAGTGTAAATTACGACAGTGTATACTATTACTTAAAAGTGTAAATTATTCAGTTTTGACCTTATGTAATAATTGAATAATTTACACTTTTATGTAATGGTATACACTGTCGTAGTTTACAATTTTTGTCCATTTTGACTTTATGTAATAACTGAATAATTTACACTTTTATGTAATAGTATACACTGTCGTAATTTACACTTTTTGTCCATTTTGACTTTATGTAATAACTGAATAATTTACACTTTTATGTAATAGTATACACTGTTGTAATTTATATTTTTCCATTTTGTCTTTATGTAGTAATTGAATAATATCCACTTTTATGTAATAGTATCCACTGCCGTATTTTAGATTTTTTTGTCCATTTTGACTTTGTATACTATTACATAAAAGTGTATATTATTCAATTATTACATGAAGTCAAAATGGACAAAAAGTGTAAACTACGACAGTGTATACTATTACATAAAAGTGGAAATTATTACATACTGTCGTAATTTACACTTTTTGTCCATTTTGACTTTATTTAATAATTGAATAATGTACACTTTTATGTAATAGTATACAATGTCGTAATTGACACTTTTTGTCCATTTTGACTGTATGTAGTAATTGAATAATTTACACTTTTATGTAATAGTATTCACTGTCGTAATTTACACTTTTTGTCCATTTTGACAATGTAAGAATTTAATAATTTACACTTTTATGTAATAGTATACACTGTCGTAATTTAGATTTTTTTGTCCACTTTGACTTTAAGTAATAATTGAACAATTTACACTTTTATGTAATAGTATACACTGTCGTAATTTACACTTTGTCCATTTTGACTTTATGTAATGAAGTGTAAATTACGACAGTGTATACTATTACATAAAAGTGTAAATTATTCAGTTTTGTCCATTTTGACTTTATGTAATTGAATCATTTCCACTTTTATGTAATAGTATACACTGTCGTAATTTTTTATATTTTTCCATTTTGTCTTTATGTAATAATTGAATAATTTACACTTTTATGTAATCATATACACTGTCGTAATTTACACGTTGTCCATTTTGACTTTATGTAATAATTGAATAAGTTCCACTTTTATGTAATACTATACACTGTCGTAATTTTTTATATTTTTCCATTTTGTCTTTATGTAATAATTGAATAATTTACACTTTTATGTAATCGTATACACTGTCGTAATTTACACGTTGTCCATTTTGACTTTATGTAATAATTGAATAATTTACACTTTTATGTAATAGTATACACTGTCGTAATTTACACTTTTTGTCCATTTTGACTTTATGTAATAATTGAATAATTTACACTTTTATGTAATAGTATACACTGTCGTAATTTACACTTTGTCCATTTTGACTTTATGTAATAAAGTGTAAATTACGACAGTGTATACTATTACATAAAAGTGTAAATTATTCAGTTTTGTCCATTTTGACTTTATGTAATAATTGAATAATTTCCACTTTTATGTAATAGTATACACTGTCGTAATTTTTTATATTTTTCCATTTTGTCTTTATGTAATAATTGAATAATTTACACTTTTATGTAATCGTATACACTGTCGTAATTTACACGTTGTCCATTTTGACTTTATGTAATAATTGAATAATTTACACTTTTATGTAATAGTATACACTGTCGTAATTTAGATTTTTTTTGTCCATTTTGACTTTATGTAATAACTGAATAATTTATACTTTTATGTAATAGTATACACTGTCGTAATTTAGATTTTTTTTGACTTTATGTAACTTAATAATTTACACTTTTATGTAATAGTATACACTGTCGTAATTTACACTTTTGGTCCATTTTGACCTTATGTAATAATTTACACTTTTATGTAATAGTATACAAAGTCAAAATGGACAAAAAGTGTAAATTACGACAGTGTATACTATTACAAAAGTGTAAATTATTCAATTACATAAAGTCAAAATGGACAAAAGTGTAAATTACGACAGTGTATACTATTACTTAAAAGTGTAAATTATTCAGTTTTGACCTTATGTAATAATTGAATAATTTACACTTTTATGTAATGGTATACACTGTCGTAGTTTACAATTTTTGTCCATTTTGACTTTATGTAATAACTGAATAATTTACACTTTTATGTAATAGTATACACTGTCGTAATTTACACTTTTTGTCCATTTTGACTTTATGTAATAACTGAATAATTTACACTTTTATGTAATAGTATACACTGTTGTAATTTATATTTTTCCATTTTGTCTTTATGTAGTAATTGAATAATATCCACTTTTATGTAATAGTATCCACTGCCGTATTTTAGATTTTTTTGTCCATTTTGACTTTGTATACTATTACATAAAAGTGTATATTATTCAATTATTACATGAAGTCAAAATGGACAAAAAGTGTAAACTACGACAGTGTATACTATTACATAAAAGTGGAAATTATTACATACTGTCGTAATTTACACTTTTTGTCCATTTTGACTTTATTTAATAATTGAATAATGTACACTTTTATGTAATAGTATACAATGTCGTAATTGACACTTTTTGTCCATTTTGACTGTATGTAGTAATTGAATAATTTACACTTTTATGTAATAGTATTCACTGTCGTAATTTACACTTTTTGTCCATTTTGACAATGTAAGAATTTAATAATTTACACTTTTATGTAATAGTATACACTGTCGTAATTTAGATTTTTTTGTCCACTTTGACTTTAAGTAATAATTGAACAATTTACACTTTTATGTAATAGTATACACTGTCGTAATTTACACTTTGTCCATTTTGACTTTATGTAATGAAGTGTAAATTACGACAGTGTATACTATTACATAAAAGTGTAAATTATTCAGTTTTGTCCATTTTGACTTTATGTAATTGAATCATTTCCACTTTTATGTAATAGTATACACTGTCGTAATTTTTTATATTTTTCCATTTTGTCTTTATGTAATAATTGAATAATTTACACTTTTATGTAATCATATACACTGTCGTAATTTACACGTTGTCCATTTTGACTTTATGTAATAATTGAATAAGTTCCACTTTTATGTAATACTATACACTGTCGTAATTTTTTATATTTTTCCATTTTGTCTTTATGTAATAATTGAATAATTTACACTTTTATGTAATCGTATACACTGTCGTAATTTACACGTTGTCCATTTTGACTTTATGTAATAATTGAATAATTTACACTTTTATGTAATAGTATACACTGTCGTAATTTACACTTTTTGTCCATTTTGACTTTATGTAATAATTGAATAATTTACACTTTTATGTAATAGTATACACTGTCGTAATTTACACTTTGTCCATTTTGACTTTATGTAATAAAGTGTAAATTACGACAGTGTATACTATTACATAAAAGTGTAAATTATTCAGTTTTGTCCATTTTGACTTTATGTAATAATTGAATAATTTCCACTTTTATGTAATAGTATACACTGTCGTAATTTTTTATATTTTTCCATTTTGTCTTTATGTAATAATTGAATAATTTACACTTTTATGTAATCGTATACACTGTCGTAATTTACACGTTGTCCATTTTGACTTTATGTAATAATTGAATAATTTACACTTTTATGTAATAGTATACACTGTCGTAATTTACACTTTGTCCATTTTGACTTTATGTAATAATTGAATAATTTACACTTTTATGTAATAGTATACACTGTCGTAATTTTTTCCATTTTGTCTTTATGTAATTGAATAATTTACACTTTTATGTAATAGTATACACTGTCGCAATTTACACTTTTTGTCCATTTTGACTTCATGTAATAATTTAATAATATACACTTTTATGTAATAGTATACACTGTCGTAATTTATACTTTTTGTCCATTTTGACTTTATGTAATAATTGAATAATTTACACTTTTATGTAATAGTATACACTGTCGTAATTTTTTATATTTTTCCATTTTGTCTTTATGTAATAATTTAATAATTTCCACTTTTATGTAATAGTATACACTGTCGTAATTGACACTTTTTGTCCATTTTGACTTTATGTAATAATTGAATAATATACACTTTTATGTAATAGTATACACTCTCGTAATTGACACTTTTTGTCCATTTTGACTTTATGTAATAATTGAATAATATACACTTTTATATAATAGTATACACTGTCGTAATTTACACTTTTTGTCCATTTTGACTTTATGTAATAATTGAATAATTTCCACTTTTATATAATAGTATACACTGTCGTAATTTACACTTTTTGTCCATTTTGACTTTATGTAATAATTGAATAATTTCCACTTTTATGTAATAGTATACACTTTCGTAATTTACACTTTTTGTCCATTTTGACTTTATGTAATAATTGAATAATATACACTTTTATGTAATAGTATACACTGTCGCAATTTACACTTTTTGTCCATTTTGACTTTATGTAATAACTGAATAATGTACACTTTTATGTAATAGTATACACTGTCGTAATTTGTTATATTTTTCCATTTTGTCTTTATGTAATAATTGAATAATTTACATTTTTATGTAATAGTATACACTGTCGTAATTTACACTTTTTGTCCATTTTGACTTTATGTAATAATTGAATAATATACACTTTTATGTAATAGTATACACTGTCGAAATTTACACTTTTTGTCCATTTTGACTTTATGTAATAACTGAATAATGTACACTTTTATGTAATAGTATACACTGTTGTAATTTACACTTTTTGTCCATTTTGACTTTATGTAATAATTGAATAATTTACACTTTTATGTAATAGTATACACTGTCGTACATTTTTATATTTTTCCATTTTGTCTTTATGTAATTGAATAATTTACACTTTTATGTAATAGTATATACTGTCGTAATTTACACTTTTTGTCAATTTTTACTTTATATAATTTCCACTTTTATGTAATAGTATACACTTTCGTAATTTACACTTTTTGTCCATTTTGACTTTATGTAATAATTGAATAATATACACTTTTATGTAATAGTATACACTGTCGTAATTGACACTTTTTGTCCATTTTGACTTTATGTAATAATTGAATAATATACACTTTTATATAATAGTATACACTGTCGTAATTTACACTTTTTGTCCATTTTGACTTTATGTAATAATTGAATAATTTCCACTTTTATATAATAGTATACACTGTCGTAATTTACACTTTTTGTCCATTTTGACTTTATGTAATAATTGAATAATTTCCACTTTTATGTAATAGTATACACTTTCGTAATTTACACTTTTTGTCCATTTTGACTTTATGTAATAATTGAATAATATACACTTTTATGTAATAGTATACACTGTCGCAATTTACACTTTTTGTCCATTTTGACTTTATGTAATAACTGAATAATGTACACTTTTATGTAATAGTATACACTGTCGTAATTTGTTATATTTTTCCATTTTGTCTTTATGTAATAATTGAATAATTTACATTTTTATGTAATAGTATACACTGTCGTAATTTACACTTTTTGTCCATTTTGACTTTATGTAATAATTGAATAATATACACTTTTATGTAATAGTATACACTGTCGCAATTTACACTTTTTGTCCATTTTGACTTTATGTAATAACTGAATAATGTACACTTTTATGTAATAGTATACACTGTTGTAATTTACACTTTTTGTCCATTTTGACTTTATGTAATAATTGAATCATTTCCACTTTTATGTAATAGTATACACTGTCGTAATTTTTTTTATATTTTTCCATTTTGTCTTTGTGTAATAATTGAATCATTTCCACTTTTATGTAATAGTATACACTGTCGTAATTTACACTTTTTGTCCATTTTGACTTTATGTAGTAATTGAATAATTTACACTTTTATATAATAGTATCCACTGCCGTAATTTAGATTTTTTTGTCCATTTTTACTGTATTTAATTTCCACTTTTATGTAATAGTATACACTGTCGTAATTTACAATTTTTGTCCATTTTGACTTTATGTAATAATTGAATAATTTCCACTTTTATGTAATAGTATACACTTTCGTAATTTACACTTTTTGTCCATTTTGACTTTATGTAATTGAATAATTTACACTTTTGTAATAGTATACACTGTCGTAATTTGTTATATTTTTCCATTTTGTCTTTATGTAATAATTGAATAATGTACACTTTTATGTAATAGTATACACTGTCGTAATTTACACTTTTTGTCCATTTTGACTTTATGTAATTGAATAATTTACACTTTTATGTAATAGTATACACTGTCGTAATTTACACTTTTTGTCCATTTTGACTTTATGTAATAATTGAATAATTTACACTTTTATGTTATAGTATACACTGTCGTAATTTGTTCCATTTTTCCATTTTGTCTTTATGTAATTGAATAATTTACACTTTTATGTAATAGTATACAGTCGTAATTTACACTTTTTTTCCATTTTGACTTTATGTAATAACTGAATAATTTACACTTTTATGTAATAGTATACACTGTCGTAATTTGTATTTTTCCATTTTTTCTTTATGTAATAATTAAATAATTTACACTTTTATGTAATAGTATACACTGTCGTAATTTACACTTTTGATCCATTTTGACTTTATGTAATAACTGAATAATTTACACTTTTATGTAATAGTATACACTGTCGTAATTTACACTTTTTGTCCATTTTGACAATGTAAGAATTTAATAATTTCCACTATTATGTAATAGTATACGCTGTCGTAATTTTGAATTTTTGTCCACTTTGACTTCATTTAATAATTGAATAATTTCCATTTGTATGTAATAGTTGTTACAATACAGAAGGGACTGAGACAGATGTAGCAGGTAATGAAATGTTTATTGAACAACCAGAAGAATCAACAGCGGTGCAGGTCAGTGAATATGGATAATCCAGAAGACTGAAGAGGATGACTGAATGATACTATCCTTGTACTTGCATATGAGCCGGCTGGAGACAGACTGGAATGGAGAGGACTCAGGAGGATGAACACGAGACGAGACACACTTTGACTTTATGTAATAATTCAATAATTTCCACTTTTATGTAATAGTATCCACTGTCGTAATTTTGAATTTTTGTCCACTTTGACTTTATGTAATAATTGAATCATTTCCATTTGTATGTAATAGTTGTTACAATACAGAAGGGACTGAGTGTCACAATCACAAGTGAGAGTGCCCCTGATTACCACCTGAGGGCACTCCACCCCGGACTGTCACTCCATCACAAACTACATTAGCCATAATCCTTTGCCCGGACTCATCATCACTCATTGTTTGCACCTGTGTTTCATCACCTCATTACCCCATTGCCCCAGCCTATATAAACCATGTTCACTCTGTCATTAACTGCAAAGTCTTGTTTGATGTATTACTGCATTTCTCAGCGTTTTCCCTGGTTTCTTGTCTCTGGTTTTGGATTATTTGCCTGTTCCGTGGATTACCCGTTTGCCTGTCTCTCCTGCCTTGTTTGCCTGTTTGGACTGCATACCTGTTTTGACCTCTTGCCTGTTTTTGACTACGAGTGTGGATTACCCTCTGAATAAAGCTGCATTTGGATTCTCAACCTCTGTCTCGGAGCAGTACGTTACACTGAGACAGATGTAGCAGGTAATGGAATGTTTATTGAACAACCAGATGAATCAACAGCGGTGCAGGTGAGAGAATATGGATAATCCAGAAGACTGAAGAGGATGACTGAATGATACTATCCTTATACTTGCATATGAGCCGGCTGGAGACAGACTGGAAAGGAGAGGACTCAGGAGGATGAACACGAGACGAGACACACTTTGACTTAATGTAATAACTGAATAATTTATACTTTTATGTAATAGTATACACTGTCGTAATTTAGATTTTTTTTGACTTTATGTAACTTAATAATTTACACTTTTATGTAATAGTATACACTGTCGTAATTTACACTTTTGGTCCATTTTGACCTTATGTAATAATTTACACTTTTATGTAATAGTATACAAAGTCAAAATGGACAAAAAGTGTAAATTACGACAGTGTATACTATTACAAAAGTGTAAATTATTCAATTACATAAAGTCAAAATGGACAAAAGTGTAAATTACGACAGTGTATACTATTACTTAAAAGTGTAAATTATTCAGTTTTGACCTTATGTAATAATTGAATAATTTACACTTTTATGTAATGGTATACACTGTCGTAATTTACAATTTTTGTCCATTTTGACTTTATGTAATAACTGAATAATTTACACTTTTATGTAATAGTATACACTGTCGTAATTTACACTTTTTGTCCATTTTGACTTTATGTAATAACTGAATAATTTACACTTTTATGTAATAGTATACACTGTTGTAATTTATATTTTTCCATTTTGTCTTTATGTAGTAATTGAATAATATCCACTTTTATGTAATAGTATCCACTGCCGTATTTTAGATTTTTTTGTCCATTTTGACTTTGTATACTATTACATAAAAGTGTATATTATTCAATTATTACATGAAGTCAAAATGGACAAAAAGTGTAAACTACGACAGTGTATACTATTACATAAAAGTGGAAATTATTACATACTGTCGTAATTTACACTTTTTGTCCATTTTGACTTTATTTAATAATTGAATAATGTACACTTTTATGTAATAGTATACAATGTCGTAATTGACACTTTTTGTCCATTTTGACTGTATGTAGTAATTGAATAATTTACACTTTTATGTAATAGTATTCACTGTCGTAATTTACACTTTTTGTCCATTTTGACAATGTAAGAATTTAATAATTTACACTTTTATGTAATAGTATACACTGTCGTAATTTAGATTTTTTTGTCCACTTTGACTTTATGTAATGAAGTGTAAATTACGACAGTGTATACTATTACATAAAAGTGTAAATTATTCAGTTTTGTCCATTTTGACTTTATGTAATTGAATCATTTCCACTTTTATGTAATAGTATACACTGTCGTAATTTTTTATATTTTTCCATTTTGTCTTTATGTAATAATTGAATAATTTACACTTTTATGTAATCATATACACTGTCGTAATTTACACGTTGTCCATTTTGACTTTATGTAATAATTGAATAAGTTCCACTTTTATGTAATACTATACACTGTCGTAATTTTTTATATTTTTCCATTTTGTCTTTATGTAATAATTGAATAATTTACACTTTTATGTAATCGTATACACTGTCGTAATTTACACGTTGTCCATTTTGACTTTATGTAATAATTGAATAATTTACACTTTTATGTAATAGTATACACTGTCGTAATTTACACTTTTTGTCCATTTTGACTTTATGTAATAATTGAATAATTTACACTTTTATGTAATAGTATACACTGTCGTAATTTACACTTTGTCCATTTTGACTTTATGTAATAAAGTGTAAATTACGACAGTGTATACTATTACATAAAAGTGTAAATTATTCAGTTTTGTCCATTTTGACTTTATGTAATAATTGAATAATTTCCACTTTTATGTAATAGTATACACTGTCGTAATTTTTTATATTTTTCCATTTTGTCTTTATGTAATAATTGAATAATTTACACTTTTATGTAATCGTATACACTGTCGTAATTTACACGTTGTCCATTTTGACTTTATGTAATAATTGAATAATTTACACTTTTATGTAATAGTATACACTGTCGTAATTTACACTTTGTCCATTTTGACTTTATGTAATAATTGAATAATTTACACTTTTATGTAATAGTATACACTGTCGTAATTTTTTCCATTTTGTCTTTATGTAATTGAATAATTTACACTTTTATGTAATAGTATACACTGTCGCAATTTACACTTTTTGTCCATTTTGACTTCATGTAATAATTTAATAATATACACTTTTATGTAATAGTATACACTGTCGTAATTTATACTTTTTGTCCATTTTGACTTTATGTAATAATTGAATAATTTACACTTTTATGTAATAGTATACACTGTCGTAATTTTTTATATTTTTCCATTTTGTCTTTATGTAATAATTTAATAATTTCCACTTTTATGTAATAGTATACACTGTCGTAATTGACACTTTTTGTCCATTTTGACTTTATGTAATAATTGAATAATATACACTTTTATGTAATAGTATACACTCTCGTAATTGACACTTTTTGTCCATTTTGACTTTATGTAATAATTGAATAATATACACTTTTATATAATAGTATACACTGTCGTAATTTACACTTTTTGTCCATTTTGACTTTATGTAATAATTGAATAATTTCCACTTTTATATAATAGTATACACTGTCGTAATTTACACTTTTTGTCCATTTTGACTTTATGTAATAATTGAATAATTTCCACTTTTATGTAATAGTATACACTTTCGTAATTTACACTTTTTGTCCATTTTGACTTTATGTAATAATTGAATAATATACACTTTTATGTAATAGTATACACTGTCGCAATTTACACTTTTTGTCCATTTTGACTTTATGTAATAACTGAATAATGTACACTTTTATGTAATAGTATACACTGTCGTAATTTGTTATATTTTTCCATTTTGTCTTTATGTAATAATTGAATAATTTACATTTTTATGTAATAGTATACACTGTCGTAATTTACACTTTTTGTCCATTTTGACTTTATGTAATAATTGAATAATATACACTTTTATGTAATAGTATACACTGTCGAAATTTACACTTTTTGTCCATTTTGACTTTATGTAATAACTGAATAATGTACACTTTTATGTAATAGTATACACTGTTGTAATTTACACTTTTTGTCCATTTTGACTTTATGTAATAATTGAATAATTTACACTTTTATGTAATAGTATACACTGTCGTACATTTTTATATTTTTCCATTTTGTCTTTATGTAATTGAATAATTTACACTTTTATGTAATAGTATATACTGTCGTAATTTACACTTTTTGTCAATTTTTACTTTATATAATTTCCACTTTTATGTAATAGTATACACTTTCGTAATTTACACTTTTTGTCCATTTTGACTTTATGTAATAATTGAATAATATACACTTTTATGTAATAGTATACACTGTCGTAATTGACACTTTTTGTCCATTTTGACTTTATGTAATAATTGAATAATATACACTTTTATGTAATAGTATACACTGTCGTAATTTACACTTTTTGTCCATTTTGACTTTATGTAATTTAAATTTCCACTTTTATGTAATAGTATACACTGTCGTAATTGACACTTTTTGTCCATTTTGACTTCATGTAATAATTGAATAATATACACTTTTATGTAATAGTATACACTGTCGTAATTGACACTTTTTGTCCATTTTGACTTTATGTAATAATTGAATAATATACACTTTTATATAATAGTATACACTGTCGTAATTTACACTTTTTGTCCATTTTGACTTTATGTAATAATTGAATAATTTCCACTTTTATATAATAGTATACACTGTCGTAATTTACACTTTTTGTCCATTTTGACTTTATGTAATAATTGAATAATTTCCACTTTTATGTAATAGTATACACTTTCGTAATTTACACTTTTTGTCCATTTTGACTTTATGTAATAATTGAATAATATACACTTTTATGTAATAGTATACACTGTCGCAATTTACACTTTTTGTCCATTTTGACTTTATGTAATAACTGAATAATGTACACTTTTATGTAATAGTATACACTGTCGTAATTTGTTATATTTTTCCATTTTGTCTTTATGTAATAATTGAATAATTTACATTTTTATGTAATAGTATACACTGTCGTAATTTACACTTTTTGTCCATTTTGACTTTATGTAATAATTGAATAATATACACTTTTATGTAATAGTATACACTGTCGCAATTTACACTTTTTGTCCATTTTGACTTTATGTAATAACTGAATAATGTACACTTTTATGTAATAGTATACACTGTTGTAATTTACACTTTTTGTCCATTTTGACTTTATGTAATAATTGAATCATTTCCACTTTTATGTAATAGTATACACTGTCGTAATTTTTTTATATTTTTCCATTTTGTCTTTGTGTAATAATTGAATCATTTCCACTTTTATGTAATAGTATACACTGTCGTAATTTACACTTTTTGTCCATTTTGACTTTATGTAGTAATTGAATAATTTACACTTTTATATAATAGTATCCACTGCCGTAATTTAGATTTTTTTGTCCATTTTTACTGTATTTAATTTCCACTTTTATGTAATAGTATACACTGTCGTAATTTACAATTTTTGTCCATTTTGACTTTATGTAATAATTGAATAATTTCCACTTTTATGTAATAGTATACACTTTCGTAATTTACACTTTTTGTCCATTTTGACTTTATGTAATTGAATAATTTACACTTTTGTAATAGTATACACTGTCGTAATTTGTTATATTTTTCCATTTTGTCTTTATGTAATAATTGAATAATGTACACTTTTATGTAATAGTATACACTGTCGTAATTTACACTTTTTGTCCATTTTGACTTTATGTAATTGAATAATTTACACTTTTATGTAATAGTATACACTGTCGTAATTTACACTTTTTGTCCATTTTGACTTTATGTAATAATTGAATAATTTACACTTTTATGTTATAGTATACACTGTCGTAATTTTTTCCATTTTTCCATTTTGTCTTTATGTAATTGAATAATTTACACTTTTATGTAATAGTATACACTGTCGTAATTTACACTTTTTTTCCATTTTGACTTTATGTAATAACTGAATAATTTACACTTTTATGTAATAGTATACACTGTCGTAATTTGTATTTTTCCATTTTTTCTTTATGTAATAATTAAATAATTTACACTTTTATGTAATAGTATACACTGTCGTAATTTACACTTTTGATCCATTTTGACTTTATGTAATAACTGAATAATTTACACTTTTATGTAATAGTATACACTGTCGTAATTTACACTTTTTGTCCATTTTGACAATGTAAGAATTTAATAATTTCCACTATTATGTAATAGTATACGCTGTCGTAATTTTGAATTTTTGTCCACTTTGACTTCATTTAATAATTGAATAATTTCCATTTGTATGTAATAGTTGTTACAATACAGAAGGGACTGAGACAGATGTAGCAGGTAATGAAATGTTTATTGAACAACCAGAAGAATCAACAGCGGTGCAGGTCAGTGAATATGGATAATCCAGAAGACTGAAGAGGATGACTGAATGATACTATCCTTGTACTTGCATATGAGCCGGCTGGAGACAGACTGGAATGGAGAGGACTCAGGAGGATGAACACGAGACGAGACACACTTTGACTTTATGTAATAATTCAATAATTTCCACTTTTATGTAATAGTATCCACTGTCGTAATTTTGAATTTTTGTCCACTTTGACTTTATGTAATAATTGAATCATTTCCATTTGTATGTAATAGTTGTTACAATACAGAAGGGACTGAGTGTCACAATCACAAGTGAGAGTGCCCCTGATTACCACCTGAGGGCACTCCACCCCGGACTGTCACTCCATCACAAACTACATTAGCCATAATCCTTTGCCCGGACTCATCATCACTCATTGTTTGCACCTGTGTTTCATCACCTCATTACCCCATTGCCCCAGCCTATATAAACCATGTTCACTCTGTCATTAACTGCAAAGTCTTGTTTGATGTATTACTGCATTTCTCAGCGTTTTCCCTGGTTTCTTGTCTCTGGTTTTGGATTATTTGCCTGTTCCGTGGATTACCCGTTTGCCTGTCTCTCCTGCCTTGTTTGCCTGTTTGGACTGCATACCTGTTTTGACCTCTTGCCTGTTTTTGACTACGAGTGTGGATTACCCTCTGAATAAAGCTGCATTTGGATTCTCAACCTCTGTCTCGGAGCAGTACGTTACACTGAGACAGATGTAGCAGGTAATGGAATGTTTATTGAACAACCAGATGAATCAACAGCGGTGCAGGTGAGAGAATATGGATAATCCAGAAGACTGAAGAGGATGACTGAATGATACTATCCTTATACTTGCATATGAGCCGGCTGGAGACAGACTGGAAAGGAGAGGACTCAGGAGGATGAACACGAGACGAGACACACTTTGACTTAATGTAATAATTGAATAATTTCCACTTTTATGTAATAGTATACACTGTCGTAATTTAGATTTTTTTTGTCCATTTTGACTTTATGTAATAACTGAATAATTTATACTTTTATGTAATAGTATACACTGTCGTAATTTACACTTTTGGTCCATTTTGACCTTATGTAATAATTTACACTTTTATGTAATAGTATACAAAGTCAAAATGGACAAAAAGTGTAAATTACGACAGTGTATACTATTACAAAAGTGTAAATTATTCAATTACATAAAGTCAAAATGGACAAAAGTGTAAATTACGACAGTGTATACTATTACTTAAAAGTGTAAATTATTCAGTTTTGACCTTATGTAATAATTGAATAATTTACACTTTTATGTAATGGTATACACTGTCGTAATTTACAATTTTTGTCCATTTTGACTTTATGTAATAACTGAATAATTTACACTTTTATGTAATAGTATACACTGTCGTAATTTACACTTTTTGTCCATTTTGACTTTATGTAATAACTGAATAATTTACACTTTTATGTAATAGTATACACTGTTGTAATTTATATTTTTCCATTTTGTCTTTATGTAGTAATTGAATAATATCCACTTTTATGTAATAGTATCCACTGCCGTATTTTAGATTTTTTTGTCCATTTTGACTTTGTATACTATTACATAAAAGTGTATATTATTCAATTATTACATGAAGTCAAAATGGACAAAAAGTGTAAACTACGACAGTGTATACTATTACATAAAAGTGGAAATTATTACATACTGTCGTAATTTACACTTTTTGTCCATTTTGACTTTATTTAATAATTGAATAATGTACACTTTTATGTAATAGTATACAATGTCGTAATTGACACTTTTTGTCCATTTTGACTGTATGTAGTAATTGAATAATTTACACTTTTATGTAATAGTATTCACTGTCGTAATTTACACTTTTTGTCCATTTTGACAATGTAAGAATTTAATAATTTACACTTTTATGTAATAGTATACACTGTCGTAATTTAGATTTTTTTTGTCCACTTTGACTTTAAGTAATAATTGAACAATTTACACTTTTATGTAATAGTATACACTGTCGTAATTTACACTTTGTCCATTTTGACTTTATGTAATGAAGTGTAAATTACGACAGTGTATACTATTACATAAAAGTGTAAATTATTCAGTTTTGTCCATTTTGACTTTATGTAATTGAATAATTTCCACTTTTATGTAATAGTATACACTGTCGTAATTTTTTATATTTTTCCATTTTGTCTTTATGTAATAATTGAATAATTTACACTTTTATGTAATCGTATACACTGTCGTAATTTACACGTTGTCCATTTTGACTTTATGTAATAATTGAATAAGTTCCACTTTTATGTAATACTATACACTGTCGTAATTTTTTATATTTTTCCATTTTGTCTTTATGTAATAATTGAATAATTTACACTTTTATGTAATCGTATACACTGTCGTAATTTACACGTTGTCCATTTTGACTTTATGTAATAATTGAATAATTTACACTTTTATGTAATAGTATACACTGTCGTAATTTACACTTTTTGTCCATTTTGACTTTATGTAATAATTGAATAATTTACACTTTTATGTAATAGTATACACTGTCGTAATTTACACTTTGTCCATTTTGACTTTATGTAATAAAGTGTAAATTACGACAGTGTATACTATTACATAAAAGTGTAAATTATTCAGTTTTGTCCATTTTGACTTTATGTAATAATTGAATAATTTCCACTTTTATGTAATAGTATACACTGTCGTAATTTTTTATATTTTTCCATTTTGTCTTTATGTAATAATTGAATAATTTACACTTTTATGTAATCGTATACACTGTCGTAATTTACACGTTGTCCATTTTGACTTTATGTAATAATTGAATAATTTACACTTTTATGTAATAGTATACACTGTCGTAATTTACACTTTGTCCATTTTGACTTTATGTAATAATTGAATAATTTACACTTTTATGTAATAGTATACACTGTCGTAATTTTTTCCATTTTGTCTTTATGTAATTGAATAATTTACACTTTTATGTAATAGTATACACTGTCGCAATTTACACTTTTTGTCCATTTTGACTTCATGTAATAATTTAATAATATACACTTTTATGTAATAGTATACACTGTCGTAATTTATACTTTTTGTCCATTTTGACTTTATGTAATAATTGAATAATTTACACTTTTATGTAATAGTATACACTGTCGTAATTTTTTCCATTTTGTCTTTATGTAATTGAATAATTTACACTTTTATGTAATAGTATACACTGTCGTAATTTACACTTTTTGTCCATTTTGACTTCATGTAATAATTTAATAATATACACTTTTATGTAATAGTATACACTGTCGTAATTTACACTTTTTGTCCATTTTGACTTTATGTAATTGAATAATTTACACTTTTATGTAATAGTATCCACTGCCGTAATTTAGATTTTTTTGTCCATTTTGACTTTATG
Source organism: Gobio gobio (assembly GCF_949357685.1). Classification (NCBI taxonomy): domain Eukaryota; kingdom Metazoa; phylum Chordata; class Actinopteri; order Cypriniformes; family Gobionidae; genus Gobio; species Gobio gobio. The sequence goes on from NC_137116.1 coordinate 54,468,135, forward strand.
TAATAATTTCCACTTTTATGTAATAGTATACACTAGTGTTGTAGTCAAGACCACCTAAACCGAGACCAAGACAAGACCAAGACTTTGAAGGGTCGAGACCAAGTCAAGACCAAGACCAAGACAGGCCGAGACCGAGTCAAGACCAAGACCAAGACAGGCCGAGACCGAGTCAAGACCAAGACCAGTGCAAATCCCCACATCGCATGACACACTTCTGATAAAATGTGGAATATGCATACAATTGGCACTTCTCTCGTGTGTGTGGGTGTGTAAGAGAGAAGTTTTGATAAAATAATCAACAGGCATTGCTGATATGTGGGAATTTATCTTTTTCTTCTATAAGCAAATAAATGCGAATAAACACTTAGGAGCTGAAATGAACTTAACCATTTATTCAGAACCCCTTTTCAATGGTTTGCCATCCACCTAACACGATGCAGGCATTTTGGCCAAAAAAATTACAAAAATTGTAATTGGGAGAACCTCAAACATTGATGACATTATATGCCAGACCTGAATGAACTGCCGTGGCAAAACACTTCTAACAAGCTTGCCACCAAGGACAAAACATAAAGCTGTAGTTAATGAGAAAAATTAAATAAAATCTGATCAATGGGAAAAGTGGGTAAAACTTTACAATACGGGTGCACTAGTATGCATTAATTCATCCTTAATTAATGCACTGATAATCATGAGTTAATGTATTACTAATGGTGAACTAACCCATTTATTAATGATCACTGCATCAGCAACTAATGAAGATTCTACATGATTAATAGATTAAGTCATCATTAAATTGTTATCAGTTAAATATATCATAACGTATTAATTCCTTAATAACATATTATACTAACTAATCATTTAAATTAATTACCACAACGGGTCAAAGCCACGCATTTCAACTTCCAGTTGTCTGCTTTAATTAATCATTAGCTAATGATTTACAAATGTGTCATTATGTTATGACTTGTTGAGGTACATGGCTATTTACTAATTGATTAAGTAATATTTACTTGTGGTTATGGGTTTTGAATTAATTATGAATTAGTTAATAGTCATGTGCCCCAACAAGTAAAGTCATAACACAATGATACCTTTGTAAATCATTAGCTAATGATTCATTAAAGCAGACAACTGGAAGTTGAAATGCATGGCTTTGACCCATTGAGGTAATTAACACGTTGCTTTACATTATTAGTTCATATAATATGTTATTAAGGAATTAATACATTGACACATTTAACTAATAACAATTTAATGATTACTTAATATATTAATCATGCTGAATCTTCATTAGTTGCTGATGCAGTAATCATTAATAAATGGGTTAGTTCACCATTAGTAATACATTAACTCATGATTATCTGTGCATTAGTTAAGTATGAATTAATGCATATTAGTGCAAATGTCGATAGAAGTTTGACGTGGTCCCAGCCGTCTCAGTAAGCGTCGCGTTGCAGAACTTACACACTGCTGTATGTTTTCTTTTGGATGCATTTTTGCAGATGAACTCTTTGTGGTTTAGGTAGCCAAATTGGATAACAGAAGATTTGGCTGACATCTCTCCAACAGCCACGATCACGGTGACGGCACAGCTTGCTCTCCTGTCTCAAGCATTCACGTGTGGAGTGTGTGTGTGATGCGATGTGGGGGTTGGCGGCGCGGCGCGGCGCAGCGCAGGGAGGGGAGGGAAAACTAAAAGTATTTAAAATTAGACACGAGTCAAGCTTTTGGTCTGAAGTTTTTTGTCTAATCATCACAGTAATGACGTTAACAAATAATTTCGTGATATGCTCTCAGTTGTGGTCTTGACCGGTCTTGAAATTAAATCCCGAGTCCTCTGAGTCCGAGACCGAGACGAGACCGAGTAAAAATGCGGTCGATTCCGAGACGAGACCAAGACCTTTAAAAAGTGGTCTCGAGACCGGTCTCGAGACCAAGACCGATCTCGAGTACTACAACACTAGTATACACTGTTGTAATTTATATTTTTCCATTTTGTCTTTATGTAATAATTGAATAATTTCCACTTTTATGTAATAGTATCCACTGCCGTAATTTAGATTTTTTTTGTCCATTTTGACTTTATGTAATAATTTCCACTTTTATGTAATAGTATACACTGTCGTAATTTACACTTTTTGTCCATTTTGACTTTATGTAATAATTGAATCATTTCCACTTTTATGTAATAGTATACACTGTCGTAATTTACACTTTTTGTCCATTTTGACTTTATGTAATAATTGAATCATTTCCACTTTTATGTAATAGTATACACTGTCGTAATTTTTTATATTTTTCCATTTTGTCTTTATGTAATTGAATAATTTACACTTTTATGTAATAGTATACACTGTCGTAATTTACACTTTTTGTCCATTTTGACTTTATGTAATAATTTAAATTTCCACTTTTATGTAATAGTATACACTGTCGTAATTTACATTTTTTGTCCATTTTGACTTTATGTAGTAATTGAATAATTTACACTTTTATATAATAGTATCCACTGCCGTAATTTAGATTTTTTTGTCCATTTTGACTTTATTTAATTTCCACTTTTATATAATAGTATACACTGTTGTAAATTACAATTTTTTTGTCCATTTTGACTTTATGTAATAATTGAATAATTTCCACTTTTATGTAATAGTATACACTTTCGTAATTTACACTTTTTGTCCATTTTGACTTTATGTAATAATTGAATAATTTACACTTTTGTAATAGTATACACTGTCGTAATTTGTTATATTTTTCCATTTTGTCTTTATGTAATAATTGAATAATGTACACTTTTATGTAATAGTATACACTGTCGTAATTTACACTTTTTGTCCATTTTGACTTTATTTAATAATTGAATAATATACACTTTTATGTAATAGTATACACTGTCGTAATTTACACTTTTTGTCCATTTTGACTTTATTTAATAATTGAATAATACACACTTTTATGTAATAGTATACACTGTCGTAATTTACACTTTTTGTCCAATTTGACTTTATGTAATAACTGAATAATTTACACTTTTATGTAATAGTATACACTGTTGTAATTTACACTTTTTGTCCATTTTGACTTTATGTAATAATTGAATAATTTACACTTTTATGTAATAGTATACACTGTCGTAATTTTTTCCATTTTGTCTTTATGTAATTGAATAATTTATACTTTTATGTAATAGTATACACTGTCGTAATTTACACTTTTTGTCCATTTTGACTTCATGTAATAATTTAATAATATACACTTTTATGTAAGAGTATACACTGTCGTAATTTACACTTTTTGTCCATTTTGACAATGTAAGAATTGAATAACTTCCACTATTATGTAATAGTATACGCTGTCGTAATTTTGAATTTTTGTCCACTTTGACTTCATGTAATAATTGAATAATTTCCATTTGTATGTAATAGTTGTTACAATACAGAAGGGACTGAGACAGATGTAGCAGGTAATGAAATGTTTATTGAACAACCAGAAGAATCAACAGCGGTGCAGGTGAGTGAATATGGATAATCCAGAAGACTGAAGAGGATGACTGAATGATACTATCCTTGTACTTGCATATGAGCCGGCTGGAGACAGACTGGAATGGAGAGGACTCAGGAGGATGAACACGAGACGAGACACACTTTGACTTTATGTAATAATTCAATAATTTCCACTTTTATGTAATAGTATACACTGTCGTAATTTAGAATTTTTTTTGTCCATTTTGACTTTATGTAGTAATTGAATAATTTACACTTTTATGTAATAGTATACACTGTTGTAATTTACACTTTTTGTCCATTTTGACTTTATGTAATAATTGAATAATTTCCACTTTTATATAATAGTATACACTGTCGTAATTTACACTTTTTGTCAATTTTGACTTTATGTAATAATTGAATAATGTACACTTTTATGTAATAGTATACACTTTCGTAATTTACACTTTTTGTCCATTTTGACTTTATGTAATAATTGAATAATTTCCACTTTTATGTAATAGTATACACTTTCGTAATTTACACTTTTTGTCCATTTTGACTTTATGTAATTGAATAATTTACACTTTTATGTAATAGTATACACTGTCGTAATTTGTTATATTTTTCCATTTAGTCTTTATGTAATTGAATAATGTACACTTTTATGTAATAGTATACACTGTTGTAATTTACACTTTTTGTCCATTTTGACTTTATGTAATAATTGAATAATGTACACTTTTATGTAATAGTATACACTGTCGTAATTTACGCTTTTTGTCCATTTTGACTTAATGTAATAATTGAATAATGTACACTTTTATGTAATAGTATCCACTGCCGTAATTTAGATTTTTTTGTCCATTTTGACTTTATGTAATAATTTCCACTTTTATGTAATAGTATACACTGTTGTAATTTATATTTTTCCATTTTGTCTTTATGTAATTGAATAATTTCCACTTTTATGTAATAGTATCCACTGCCGTAATTTAGATTTTTTTTTTCCATTTTGACTTTATGTAATAATTTCCACTTTTATATAATAGTATACACTGTCGTAATTTACACTTTTTGTCAATTTTGACTTCATGTAATAATTGAATAATGTACACTTTTATGTAATAGTATACACTTTCGTAATTTACACTTTTTGTCCATTTTGACTTTATGTAATAATTGAATAATTTCCACTTTTATGTAATAGTATACACTGTTGTAATGTATATTTTTCCATTTTGTCTTTATGTAATTGAATAATTTCCACTTTTATGTAATAGTATCCACTGCCGTAATTTAGATTTTTTTTTCCATTTTGACTTTATGTAATAATTTCCACTTTTATGTAATAATATACACTGTCGTAATTTACACTTTTTGTCCATTTTGTCTTTATGTAATAATTGAATAATGTACACTTTTATGTAATAGTATACACTGTCGTAATTTACACTTTTTGTCCATTTTGACTTTATTTAATAATTGAATAATATACACTTTTATATAATAGTATACACTGTCGTAATTTACACTTTTTGTCCATTTTGACTTTATGTAATAATTTAAATTTCCACTTTTATGTAATAGTATACACTGTCGTAATTTACACTTTTTGTCCATTTTGACATTATGTAATAATTGAATAATTTACACTTTAATGTAATAGTATACACTGTCGTAATTTACATTTTTTGTCCATTTTGACTTTATGTAGTAATTGAATAATTTACACTTTTATATAATAGTATCCACTGCCGTAATTTAGATTTTTTTGTCCATTTTGACTTTATTTAATTTCCACTTTTATGTAATAGTATACACTGTCGTAATTTACAATTTTTGTCCATTTTGACTTTATGTAATAATTGAATAATTTCCACTTTTATGTAATAGTATACACTTTCGTAATTTACACTTTTTGTCCATTTTGACTTTATGTAATTGAATAATTTACACTTTTGTAATAGTATACACTGTCGTAATTTGTTATATTTTTCCATTTTGTCTTTATGTAATAATTGAATAATGTACACTTTTATGTATTAGTATAGACTGTCGTAATTTACACTTTTTGTCCATTTTGACTTTATTTAATAATTGAATAATATACACTTTTATGTAATAGTATACACTGTCGTAATTTACACTTTTTGTCCATTTTGACTTTATGTAATAATTGAATAATGTACACTTTTATGTAATAGTATCCACTGCCGTAATTTCGATTTTTTTTTGTCCATTTTGACTTTATGTAATTTCCACTTTTATGTAATAGTATACACTGTCGTAATTTACACTTTTTGTCCAATTTGACTTTATGTAATAACTGAATAATTTACACTTTTATGTAATAGTATACACTGTCGTAATTTACACTTTTTGTCCATTTTGACTTTATGTAATAATTGAATAATTTCCACTTTTATGTAATAGTATACACTTTCGTAATTTACACTTTTTGTCCATTTTGACTTTATGTAATTGAATAATTTACACTTTTGTAATAGTATACACTGTCGTAATTTGTTATATTTTTCCATTTTGTCTTTATGTAATAATTGAATAATGTACACTTTTATGTAATAGTATACACTGTCGTAATTTACACTTTTTGTCCATTTTGACTTTATTTAATAATTGAATAATATACACTTTTATGTAATAGTATACACTGTCGTAATTTACACTTTTTGTCCATTTTGACTTCATGTAATAATTGAATAATGTACACTTTTATGTAATAGTATCCACTGCCGTAATTTCGATTTTTTTTGTCCATTTTGACTTTATGTAATTTCCACTTTTATGTAATAGTATACACTGTCGTAATTTACACTTTTTGTCCAATTTGACTTTATGTAATAACTGAATAATTTACACTATTATGTAATAGTATACACTGTTGTAATTTACACTTTTTGTCCATTTTGACTTTATGTAATAATTGAATAATTTACACTTTTATGTAATAGTATACACTGTCGTAATTTATACTTTTTGTCCATTTTGACTTTGTATACTATTACAAAAGTGTAAATTATTCAATTATTACATAAAGAAAAAATGGAAAAATAGAACAAATTACGACAGTATGTAATTTAATAATTTACACTTTTGTAATAGTATACAAAGTCAAAATGGACAAAAAGTGTAAATTACAACAGTGTATACTATTACTTAAAAGTGTAAATTATTCAGTTTTGTCCATTTTGACTTTATGTAATAATTGAATAAATTCCACTTTTATGTAATAGTATACACTGTCGTAATTTACACTTTTTGTCCATTTTGACTTTGTATACTATTACAAAAGTGTAAAATATTCAATTACATACTGTCGTAATTTGTTATATTTTTCCATTTTGTCTTTATGTAATAATTGAATAATTTACACTTTTATGTAATAGTATACACTGTCGTAATTTACACTTTTTGTCCATTTTGACTTTATGTAATAATTGAATAATTTACACTTTTATGAAATAGTATACACTGTCGTAATTTACACTTTTTGTCCATTTTGACTTTATGTAGTAATTGAATAATTTACACTTTTATGTAATAGTATACACTGTCGTAAATTTTTATATTTTTCCATTTTGTCTTTATGTAATTGAATAATTTACACTTTTATGTAATAGTATACACAGTCGTAATGTACACTTTGTCCATTTTGACTTTATGTAATAATTGAATAATTTACACTTTTATGAAATAGTATACACTATCGTAATTTACACTTTTTGTCCATTTTGACTTTATGTAATTGAATAATTTCCACTTTTATGTAATAGTATACACTGCCGTAATTTACACTTTTTGTCCATTTTGAATTTATGTAATAATTTTACACTTTTATGTAATAGTATACACTGTCGTAATTGTTTTCATTTTTCCATATTGACTTTATGTAATAATTGAATAATATACACTTTTATGTAATAGTATACACTATCGTAATTTACACTTTTTGTCCATTTTGACTTTATGTAATAATTGAATAATATACACTTTTATGTAATAGTATACACTGTCGTAATTTACGCTTTTTGTCCATTTTGACTTAAGGTATTAATTGAATAATGTACACTTTTATGTAATAGTATCCACTGCCGTAATTTAGATTTTTTTTGTCCATTTTGACTTTATGTAATAATTTCCACTTTTATGTAATAGTATACACTGTTGTAATTTATATTTTTCCATTTTGTCTTTATGTAATAATTGAATAATTTCCACTTTTATGTAATAGTATCCACTGCCGTAATTTAGATTTTTTTGTCCATTTTGACTTTATTTAATTTCCACTTTTATATAATAGTATACACTGTTGTAAATTAAATTTTTTGTCCATTTTGACTTTATGTAATAATTGAATAATTTCCACTTTTATGTAATAGTATACACTGTCGTAATTTACACTTTTTGTCCATTTTGACTTTATGTAATAATTGAATAATGTACACTTTTATGTAATAGTATACACTGTTGTAATTTACACTTTTTGTCCATGTTGACTTTATTTAATAATTGAATAATACACACTTTTATGTAATAGTATACACTGTCGTAATTTACACTTTTTGTCCAATTTGACTTTATGTAATAACTGAATAATTTACACTTTTATGTAATAGTATACACTGTTGTAATTTACACTTTTTGTCCATTTTGACTTTATGTAATAATTGAATAATTTACACTTTTATGTAATAGTATACACTGTCGTAATTTACACTTTTTGTCCATTTTGACTTCATGTAATAATTTAATAATATACACTTTTATGTAATAGTATACACTGTCGTAATTTATACTTTTTGTCCATTTTGTCTTTATGTAATTGAATAATTTACACTTTTATGTAATAGTATACACTGTCGTAATTTACACTTTTTGTCCATTTTGACTTTATGTAATAATTTAAATTTCCACTTTTATGTAATAGTATACACTGTCGTAATTTACATTTTTTGTCCATTTTGACTTTATGTAGTAATTGAATAATTTACACTTTTATATAATAGTATCCACTGCCGTAATTTAGATTTTTTTGTCCATTTTGACTTTATTTAATTTCCACTTTTATATAATAGTATACACTGTTGTAAATTACAATTTTTTGTCCATTTTGACTTTATGTAATAATTGAATAATTTCCACTTTTATGTAATAGTATACACTTTCGTAATTTACACTTTTTGTCCATTTTGACTTTATGTAATAATTGAATAATTTACACTTTTGTAATAGTATACACTGTCGTAATTTGTTATATTTTTCCATTTTGTCTTTATGTAATAATTGAATAATGTACACTTTTATGTAATAGTATACACTGTCGTAATTTACACTTTTTGTCCATTTTGACTTTATTTAATAATTGAATAATATACACTTTTATGTAATAGTATACACTGTCGTAATTTACACTTTTTGTCCATTTTGACTTTATTTAATAATTGAATAATACACACTTTTATGTAATAGTATACACTGTCGTAATTTACACTTTTTGTCCAATTTGACTTTATGTAATAACTGAATAATTTACACTTTTATGTAATAGTATACACTGTTGTAATTTACACTTTTTGTCCATTTTGACTTTATGTAATAATTGAATAATTTACACTTTTATGTAATAGTATACACTGTCGTAATTTTTTCCATTTTGTCTTTATGTAATTGAATAATTTATACTTTTATGTAATAGTATACACTGTCGTAATTTACACTTTTTGTCCATTTTGACTTCATGTAATAATTTAATAATATACACTTTTATGTAAGAGTATACACTGTCGTAATTTACACTTTTTGTCCATTTTGACAATGTAAGAATTGAATAACTTCCACTATTATGTAATAGTATACGCTGTCGTAATTTTGAATTTTTGTCCACTTTGACTTCATGTAATAATTGAATAATTTCCATTTGTATGTAATAGTTGTTACAATACAGAAGGGACTGAGACAGATGTAGCAGGTAATGAAATGTTTATTGAACAACCAGAAGAATCAACAGCGGTGCAGGTGAGTGAATATGGATAATCCAGAAGACTGAAGAGGATGACTGAATGATACTATCCTTGTACTTGCATATGAGCCGGCTGGAGACAGACTGGAATGGAGAGGACTCAGGAGGATGAACACGAGACGAGACACACTTTGACTTTATGTAATAATTCAATAATTTCCACTTTTATGTAATAGTATACACTGTCGTAATTTAGAATTTTTTTTGTCCATTTTGACTTTATGTAGTAATTGAATAATTTACACTTTTATGTAATAGTATACACTGTTGTAATTTACACTTTTTGTCCATTTTGACTTTATGTAATAATTGAATAATTTCCACTTTTATATAATAGTATACACTGTCGTAATTTACACTTTTTGTCAATTTTGACTTTATGTAATAATTGAATAATGTACACTTTTATGTAATAGTATACACTTTCGTAATTTACACTTTTTGTCCATTTTGACTTTATGTAATAATTGAATAATTTCCACTTTTATGTAATAGTATACACTTTCGTAATTTACACTTTTTGTCCATTTTGACTTTATGTAATTGAATAATTTACACTTTTATGTAATAGTATACACTGTCGTAATTTGTTATATTTTTCCATTTAGTCTTTATGTAATTGAATAATGTACACTTTTATGTAATAGTATACACTGTTGTAATTTACACTTTTTGTCCATTTTGACTTTATGTAATAATTGAATAATGTACACTTTTATGTAATAGTATACACTGTCGTAATTTACGCTTTTTGTCCATTTTGACTTAATGTAATAATTGAATAATGTACACTTTTATGTAATAGTATCCACTGCCGTAATTTAGATTTTTTTGTCCATTTTGACTTTATGTAATAATTTCCACTTTTATGTAATAGTATACACTGTTGTAATTTATATTTTTCCATTTTGTCTTTATGTAATTGAATAATTTCCACTTTTATGTAATAGTATCCACTGCCGTAATTTAGATTTTTTTTTTCCATTTTGACTTTATGTAATAATTTCCACTTTTATATAATAGTATACACTGTCGTAATTTACACTTTTTGTCAATTTTGACTTCATGTAATAATTGAATAATGTACACTTTTATGTAATAGTATACACTTTCGTAATTTACACTTTTTGTCCATTTTGACTTTATGTAATAATTGAATAATTTCCACTTTTATGTAATAGTATACACTGTTGTAATGTATATTTTTCCATTTTGTCTTTATGTAATTGAATAATTTCCACTTTTATGTAATAGTATCCACTGCCGTAATTTAGATTTTTTTTTCCATTTTGACTTTATGTAATAATTTCCACTTTTATGTAATAATATACACTGTCGTAATTTACACTTTTTGTCCATTTTGTCTTTATGTAATAATTGAATAATGTACACTTTTATGTAATAGTATACACTGTCGTAATTTACACTTTTTGTCCATTTTGACTTTATTTAATAATTGAATAATATACACTTTTATGTAATAGTATACACTGTCGTAATTTACACTTTTTGTCCATTTTGACTTTATGTAATAATTTAAATTTCCACTTTTATGTAATAGTATACACTGTCGTAATTTACACTTTTTGTCCATTTTGACTTTATGTAATAATTGAATAATTTACACTTTAATGTAATAGTATACACTGTCGTAATTTACATTTTTTGTCCATTTTGACTTTATGTAGTAATTGAATAATTTACACTTTTATATAATAGTATCCACTGCCGTAATTTAGATTTTTTTGTCCATTTTGACTTTATTTAATTTCCACTTTTATGTAATAGTATACACTGTCGTAATTTACAATTTTTGTCCATTTTGACTTTATGTAATAATTGAATAATTTCCACTTTTATGTAATAGTATACACTTTCGTAATTTACACTTTTTGTCCATTTTGACTTTATGTAATTGAATAATTTACACTTTTGTAATAGTATACACTGTCGTAATTTGTTATATTTTTCCATTTTGTCTTTATGTAATAATTGAATAATGTACACTTTTATGTATTAGTATAGACTGTCGTAATTTACACTTTTTGTCCATTTTGACTTTATTTAATAATTGAATAATATACACTTTTATGTAATAGTATACACTGTCGTAATTTACACTTTTTGTCCATTTTGACTTTATGTAATAATTGAATAATGTACACTTTTATGTAATAGTATCCACTGCCGTAATTTCGATTTTTTTTTGTCCATTTTGACTTTATGTAATTTCCACTTTTATGTAATAGTATACACTGTCGTAATTTACACTTTTTGTCCAATTTGACTTTATGTAATAACTGAATAATTTACACTTTTATGTAATAGTATACACTGTCGTAATTTACACTTTTTGTCCATTTTGACTTTATGTAATAATTGAATAATTTCCACTTTTATGTAATAGTATACACTTTCGTAATTTACACTTTTTGTCCATTTTGACTTTATGTAATTGAATAATTTACACTTTTGTAATAGTATACACTGTCGTAATTTGTTATATTTTTCCATTTTGTCTTTATGTAATAATTGAATAATGTACACTTTTATGTAATAGTATACACTGTCGTAATTTACACTTTTTGTCCATTTTGACTTTATTTAATAATTGAATAATATACACTTTTATGTAATAGTATACACTGTCGTAATTTACACTTTTTGTCCATTTTGACTTCATGTAATAATTGAATAATGTACACTTTTATGTAATAGTATCCACTGCCGTAATTTCGATTTTTTTTGTCCATTTTGACTTTATGTAATTTCCACTTTTATGTAATAGTATACACTGTCGTAATTTACACTTTTTGTCCAATTTGACTTTATGTAATAACTGAATAATTTACACTATTATGTAATAGTATACACTGTTGTAATTTACACTTTTTGTCCATTTTGACTTTATGTAATAATTGAATAATTTACACTTTTATGTAATAGTATACACTGTCGTAATTTATACTTTTTGTCCATTTTGACTTTGTATACTATTACAAAAGTGTAAATTATTCAATTATTACATAAAGAAAAAATGGAAAAATAGAACAAATTACGACAGTATGTAATTTAATAATTTACACTTTTGTAATAGTATACAAAGTCAAAATGGACAAAAAGTGTAAATTACAACAGTGTATACTATTACTTAAAAGTGTAAATTATTCAGTTTTGTCCATTTTGACTTTATGTAATAATTGAATAAATTCCACTTTTATGTAATAGTATACACTGTCGTAATTTACACTTTTTGTCCATTTTGACTTTGTATACTATTACAAAAGTGTAAAATATTCAATTACATACTGTCGTAATTTGTTATATTTTTCCATTTTGTCTTTATGTAATAATTGAATAATTTACACTTTTATGTAATAGTATACACTGTCGTAATTTACACTTTTTGTCCATTTTGACTTTATGTAATAATTGAATAATTTACACTTTTATGAAATAGTATACACTGTCGTAATTTACACTTTTTGTCCATTTTGACTTTATGTAGTAATTGAATAATTTACACTTTTATGTAATAGTATACACTGTCGTAAATTTTTATATTTTTCCATTTTGTCTTTATGTAATTGAATAATTTACACTTTTATGTAATAGTATACACAGTCGTAATGTACACTTTGTCCATTTTGACTTTATGTAATAATTGAATAATTTACACTTTTATGAAATAGTATACACTATCGTAATTTACACTTTTTGTCCATTTTGACTTTATGTAATTGAATAATTTCCACTTTTATGTAATAGTATACACTGCCGTAATTTACACTTTTTGTCCATTTTGAATTTATGTAATAATTTTACACTTTTATGTAATAGTATACACTGTCGTAATTGTTTTCATTTTTCCATATTGACTTTATGTAATAATTGAATAATATACACTTTTATGTAATAGTATACACTATCGTAATTTACACTTTTTGTCCATTTTGACTTTATGTAATAATTGAATAATATACACTTTTATGTAATAGTATACACTGTCGTAATTTACGCTTTTTGTCCATTTTGACTTAAGGTATTAATTGAATAATGTACACTTTTATGTAATAGTATCCACTGCCGTAATTTAGATTTTTTTTGTCCATTTTGACTTTATGTAATAATTTCCACTTTTATGTAATAGTATACACTGTTGTAATTTATATTTTTCCATTTTGTCTTTATGTAATAATTGAATAATTTCCACTTTTATGTAATAGTATCCACTGCCGTAATTTAGATTTTTTTGTCCATTTTGACTTTATTTAATTTCCACTTTTATATAATAGTATACACTGTTGTAAATTAAATTTTTTGTCCATTTTGACTTTATGTAATAATTGAATAATTTCCACTTTTATGTAATAGTATACACTTTCGTAATTTACACTTTTTGTCCATTTTGACTTTATGTAATTGAATAATTTACACTTTTGTAATAGTATACACTGTCTTAATTTGTTATATTTTTCCATTTTGTCTTTATGTAATAATTGAATAATGTACACTTTTATGTAATAGTATACACTGTCGTAATTTACACTTTTTGTCCATTTTGACTTTATGTAATAATTGAATAATGTACACTTTTATGTAATAGTATACACTGTTGTAATTTACACTTTTTGTCCATGTTGACTTTATTTAATAATTGAATAATACACACTTTTATGTAATAGTATACACTGTCGTAATTTACACTTTTTGTCCAATTTGACTTTATGTAATAACTGAATAATTTACACTTTTATGTAATAGTATACACTGTTGTAATTTACACTTTTTGTCCATTTTGACTTTATGTAATAATTGAATAATTTACACTTTTATGTAATAGTATACACTGTCGTAATTTACACTTTTTGTCCATTTTGACTTCATGTAATAATTTAATAATATACACTTTTATGTAATAGTATACACTGTCGTAATTTATACTTTTTGTCCATTTTGACTTTATGTAATAATTGAATAATTTACACTTTTATGTAATAGTATACACTGTCGTAATTTTTTCCATTTTGTCTTTATGTAATTGAATAATTTACACTTTTATGTAATAGTATACACTGTCGTAATTTACACTTTTTGTCCATTTTGACTTCATGTAATCATTTAATAATATACACTTTTATGTAATAGTATACACTGTCGTAATTTACACTTTTTGTCCATTTTGACTTTATGTAATTGAATAATTTACACTTTTATGTAATAGTATACACTGTCGTAATTTACACTTTTTGTCCATTTTGACTTTATGTAATAATTGAATAATTTACACTTTTATGTAATAGTATACACTGTCGTAATTTACACTTTTTGTCCATTTTGACTTTATGTAATTGAATAATTTACACTTTTATGTAATAGTATACACTGTCGTAATTTACACTCTTTGTCCATTTTGACTTTATGTAATAACTGAATAATTTACACGTTTATGTAATAGTATACACTGTCGTAATTTGTATTTTTCAATTTTTTCTTTATGTAATAATTTAATAATTTCCACTTTTATGTAATAGTATACACTGTCGTAATTTACACTTTTTGTCCATTTTGACTTTATGTAATAATTGAATAATTTACACTTTTATGTAATAGTATACACTGTCGTAATTTACACTTTTCATCCATTTTGACTTTATGTAATAACTGAATAATTTACACTTTTATGTAATAGTATACACTGTCGTAATTTACACTTTTTGTCCATTTTGACAATGTAAGAATTTAATAATTTCCACTATTATGTAATAGTATACGCTGTCGTAATTTTGAATTTTTGTCCACTTTGACTTCATGTAATAATTGAATAATTTCCATTTGTATGTAATAGTTGTTACAATACAGAAGGGACTGAGACAGATGTAGCAGGTAATGAAATGTTTATTGAACAACCAGAAGAATCAACAGCGGTGCAGGTCAGTGAATATGGATAATCCAGAAGACTGAAGAGGATGACTGAATGATACTATCCTTGTACTTGCATATGAGCCGGCTGGAGACAGACTGGAATGGAGAGGACTCAGGAGGATGAACACCAGACGAGACACACTTTGACTTTATGTAATAATTCAATAATTTCCACTTTTATGTAATAGTATACACTGTCGTAATTTAGAATTTTTTTTGTCCATTTTGACTTTATGTAGTAATTGAATAATTTACACTTTTATGTAATAGTATACACTGTTGTAATTTACACTTTTTGTCCATTTTGACTTTATGTAATAACTGAATAATTTACACTTTTATGTAATAGTATACACTGTTGTAATTTACACTTTTTGTCCATTTTGACTTAATGTAGTAATTGAATAATTTCCACTTTTATGTAATAGTATACACTGTCGTAATTTAGAAATTTTTTGTCCATTTTGACTTTATGTAATAATTGAATAATTTCCACTTTTATGTAATAGTATACACTGTCGTAATTTACACTTTTTGTCCATTTTGACTTTATGTAATTGAATAATTTACACTTTTATGTAATAGTATACACTGTCGTAATTTACACTTTTTGTCCATTTTGACTTTATGTAATAATTGAATAATGTACACTTTTATATAATAGTATACACTGTCGTAATTTACACTTTTTGTCAATTTTGACTTCATGTAATAATTGAATAATGTACACTTTTATGTGATAGTATACACTTTCGTAATTTACACTTTTTGTCCATTTTGACTTTATGTAATAATTGAATAATTTCCACTTTTATGTAATAGTATACACTTTCGTAATTTACACTTTTTGTCCATTTTGACTTTATGTAATTGAATAATTTACACTTTTATGTAATAGTATACACTGTCGTAATTTGTTATATTTTTCCATTTAGTCTTTATGTAATTGAATAATGTACACTTTTATATAATAGTATACACTGTTGTAATTTACACTTTTTGTCCATTTTGACTTTATGTAATAATTGAATAATGTACACTTTTATGTAATAGTATACACTGTTGTAATTTACACTTTTTGTCCATTTTGACTTTATGTAATAATTGAATAATTTACACTTTTATGTAATAGTATACACTGTCGTAATTTACACTTTTTGTCCATTTTGACTTTATGTAATAATTGAATAATTTACACTTTTATGTGATAGTATACACTTTCGTAATTTACACTTTTTGTCCATTTTGACTTTATGTAATAATTGAATAATTTCCACTTTTATGTAATAGTATACACTTTCGTAATTTACACTTTTTGTCCATTTTGACTTTATGTAATTGAATAATTTACACTTTTATGTAATAGTATACACTGTCGTAATTTGTTATATTTTTCCATTTAGTCTTTATGTAATTGAATAATGTACACTTTTATATAATAGTATACACTGTTGTAATTTACACTTTTTGTCCATTTTGACTTTATGTAATAATTGAATAATGTACACTTTTATGTAATAGTATACACTGTCGTAATTTACGCTTTTTGTCCATTTTGACTAATGTAATAATTGAATAATGTACACTTGTATGTAATAGTATCCACTGCCGTAATTTAGATTTTTTGTCCATTTTGACTTTATGTAATAATTTCCACTTTTATGTAATAGTATACACTGTTGTAATTTACACTTTTTGTCCATTTTGTCTTTATGTAATAGCATCCACTGCCGTAATTTAGATTTTTTTTTTCATTTTGACTTTATGTAATAATTTCCACTTTTATGTAATAGTATACACTGTCGTAATTTACACTTTTTGTCCATTTTGACTTTATGTAGTAATTGAATCATTTCCACTTTTATGTAATAGTATACACTGTCGTAATTTTTTATATTTTTCTATTTTTTCTTTATGTAATTGAATAATTTACACTTTTATGTAATAGTATACACTGTCGTAATTTACACTTTTTGTCCATTTTGACTTTATGTAATAATTGAATAATATACACTTTTATGTAATAGTATACACTGTCGTAATTTACACTTTTTGTCCATTTTGACTTTATGTAATAATTTAAATTTCCACTTTTATGTAATAGTATACACTGTCGTAATTTACACTTTTTGTCCATTTTGACTTTATGTAATAATTGAATAATTTACACTTTAATGTAATAGTATACACTGTCGTAATTTACATTTTTTGTCCATTTTGACTTTATGTAGTAATTGAATAATTTACACTTTTATATAATAGTATCCACTGCCGTAATTTAGATTTTTTTGTCCATTTTGACTTTATTTAATTTCCACTTTTATGTAATAGTATACACTGTCGTAATTTACACTTTTTGTCCATTTTGACTTTATGTAATAATTGAATAATTTCCACTTTTATGTAATAGTATACACTTTCGTAATTTACACTTTTTGTCCATTTTGACTTTATGTAATTGAATAATTTACACTTTTGTAATAGTATACACTGTCGTAATTTGTTATATTTTTCCATTTTGTCTTTATGTAATAATTGAATAATGTACACTTTTATGTATTAGTATAGACTGTCGTAATTTACACTTTTTGTCCATTTTGACTTTATTTAATAATTGAATAATATACACTTTTATGTAATAGTATACACTGTCGTAATTTACACTTTTTGTCCATTTTGACTTTATGTAATAATTGAATAATGTACACTTTTATGTAATAGTATCCACTGCCGTAATTTCGATTTTTTTTTGTCCATTTTGACTTTATGTAATTTCCACTTTTATGTAATAGTATACACTGTCGTAATTTACACTTTTTGTCCAATTTGACTTTATGTAATAACTGAATAATTTACACTTTTATGTAATAGTATACACTGTCGTAATTTACACTTTTTGTCCATTTTGACTTTATGTAATAATTGAATAATTTCCACTTTTATGTAATAGTATACACTTTCGTAATTTACACTTTTTGTCCATTTTGACTTTATGTAATTGAATAATTTACACTTTTGTAATAGTATACACTGTCGTAATTTGTTATATTTTTCCATTTTGTCTTTATGTAATAATTGAATAATGTACACTTTTATGTAATAGTATACACTGTCGTAATTTACACTTTTTGTCCATTTTGACTTTATTTAATAATTGAATAATATACACTTTTATGTAATAGTATACACTGTCGTAATTTACACTTTTTGTCCATTTTGACTTTATGTAATAATTGAATAATGTACACTTTTATGTAATAGTATCCACTGCCGTAATTTCGATTTTTTTTGTCCATTTTGACTTTATGTAATTTCCACTTTTATGTAATAGTATACACTGTCGTAATTTACACTTTTTGTCCAATTTGACTTTATGTAATAACTGAATAATTTACACTATTATGTAATAGTATACACTGTTGTAATTTACACTTTTTGTCCATTTTGACTTTATGTAATAATTGAATAATTTACACTTTTATGTAATAGTATACACTGTCGTAATTTATACTTTTTGTCCATTTTGACTTTGTATACTATTACAAAAGTGTAAATTATTCAATTATTACATAAAGGAAAAATGGAAAAATAGAACAAATTACGACAGTATGTAATTTAATAATTTACACTTTTGTAATAGTATACAAAGTCAAAATGGACAAAAAGTGTAAATTACAACAGTGTATACTATTACTTAAAAGTGTAAATTATTCAGTTTTGTCCATTTTGACTTCATGTAATAATTGAATAAATTCCACTTTTATGTAATAGTATACACTGTCGTAATTTACACTTTTTGTCCATTTTGACTTTGTATACTATTACAAAAGTGTAAAATATTCAATTACATACTGTCGTAATTTGTTATATTTTTCCATTTTGTCTTTATGTAATAATTGAATAATTTACACTTTTATGTAATAGTATACACTGTCGTAATTTACACTTTTTGTCCATTTTGACTTTATGTAATAATTGAATAATTTACACTTTTATGAAATAGTAAACACTGTCGTAATTTACACTTTTTGTCCATTTTGACTTTATGTAGTAATTGAATAATTTACACTTTTATGTAATAGTATACACTGTCGTAAATTTTTATATTTTTCCATTTTGTCTTTATGTAATTGAATAATTTACACTTTTATGTAATAGTATACACAGTCGTAATGTACACTTTGTCCATTTTGACTTTATGTAACAATTGAATAATTTACACTTTTATGAAATAGTATACACTATCGTAATTTACACTTTTTGTCCATTTTGACTTTATGTAATTGAATAATTTCCACTTTTATGTAATAGTATACACTGCCGTAATTTACACTTTTTGTCCATTTTGACTTTATGTAATAATTTTACACTTTTATGTAATAGTATACACTGTCGTAATTGTTTTCATTTTTCCATATTGACTTTATGTAATAATTGAATAATATACACTTTTATGTAATAGTATACACTATCGTAATTTACACTTTTTGTCCATTTTGACTTTATGTAATAATTGAATAATATACACTTTTATGTAATAGTATACACTGTCGTAATTTACGCTTTTTGTCCATTTTGACTTAAGGTATTAATTGAATAATGTACACTTTTATGTAATAGTATCCACTGCCGTAATTTAGATTTTTTTTGTCCATTTTGACTTTATGTAATAATTTCCACTTTTATGTAATAGTATACACTGTTGTAATTTATATTTTTCCATTTTGTCTTTATGTAATAATTGAATAATTTCCACTTTTATGTAATAGTATCCACTGCCGTAATTTAGATTTTTTTGTCCATTTTGACTTTATTTAATTTCCACTTTTATATAATAGTATACACTGTTGTAATTTATATTTTTCCATTTTGTCTTTATGTAATAATTGAATAATTTCCACTTTTATGTAATAGTATCCACTGCCGTAATTTAAAATTTTTTGTCCATTTTGACTTTATGTAATAATTGAATAATTTCCACTTTTATGTAATAGTATACACTTTCGTAATTTACACTTTTTGTCCATTTTGACTTTATGTAATTGAATAATTTACACTTTTGTAATAGTATACACTGTCTTAATTTGTTATATTTTTCCATTTTGTCTTTATGTAATAATTGAATAATGTACACTTTTATGTAATAGTATACACTGTCGTAATTTACACTTTTTGTCCATTTTGACTTTATGTAATAATTGAATAATGTACACTTTTATGTAATAGTATACACTGTCGTAATTTACACTTTTTGTCCATTTTGACTTTATTTAATAATTGAATAATACACACTTTTATGTAATAGTATACACTGTCGTAATTTACACTTTTTGTCCAATTTGACTTTATGTAATAACTGAATAATTTACACTTTTATGTAATAGTATACACTGTTGTAATTTACACTTTTTGTCCATTTTGACTTTATGTAATAATTGAATAATTTACACTTTTATGTAATAGTATACACTGTCGTAATTTACACTTTTTGTCCATTTTGACTTCATGTAATAATTTAATAATATACACTTTTATGTAATAGTATACACTGTCGTAATTTATACTTTTTGTCCATTTTGACTTTATGTAATAATTGAATAATTTACACTTTTATGTAATAGTATACACTGTCGTAATTTTTTCCATTTTGTCTTTATGTAATTGAATAATTTACACTTTTATGTAATAGTATACACTGTCGTAATTTACACTTTTTGTCCATTTTGACTTCATGTAATCATTTAATAATATACACTTTTATGTAATAGTATACACTGTCGTAATTTACACTTTCTGTCCATTTTGACTTTATGTAATTGAATAATTTACACTTTTATGTAATAGTATACACTGTCGTAATTTACACTTTTTGTCCATTTTGACTTTATGTAATAATTGAATAATTTACACTTTTATGTAATAGTATACACTGTCGTAATTTACACTTTTTGTCCATTTTGACTTTATGTAATTGAATAATTTACACTTTTATGTAATAGTATACACTGTCGTAATTTACACTCTTTGTCCATTTTGACTTTATGTAATAACTGAATAATTTACACGTTTATGTAATAGTATACACTGTCGTAATTTGTATTTTTCAATTTTTTCTTTATGTAATAATTTAATAATTTCCACTTTTATGTAATAGTATACACTGTCGTAATTTACACTTTTTGTCCATTTTGACTTTATGTAATAATTGAATAATTTACACTTTTATGTAATAGTATACACTGTCGTAATTTACACTTTTCATCCATTTTGACTTTATGTAATAACTGAATAATTTACACTTTTATGTAATAGTATACACTGTCGTAATTTACACTTTTTGTCCATTTTGACAATGTAAGAATTTAATAATTTCCACTATTATGTAATAGTATACGCTGTCGTAATTTTGAATTTTTGTCCACTTTGACTTCATGTAATAATTGAATAATTTCCATTTGTATGTAATAGTTGTTACAATACAGAAGGGACTGAGACAGATGTAGCAGGTAATGAAATGTTTATTGAACAACCAGAAGAATCAACAGCGGTGCAGGTCAGTGAATATGGATAATCCAGAAGACTGAAGAGGATGACTGAATGATACTATCCTTGTACTTGCATATGAGCCGGCTGGAGACAGACTGGAATGGAGAGGACTCAGGAGGATGAACACGAGACGAGACACACTTTGACTTTATGTAATAATTCAATAATTTCCACTTTTATGTAATAGTATACACTGTCGTAATTTAGAATTTTTTTTGTCCATTTTGACTTTATGTAGTAATTGAATAATTTACACTTTTATGTAATAGTATACACTGTTGTAATTTACACTTTTTGTCCATTTTGACTTTATGTAATAACTGAATAATTTACACTTTTATGTAATAGTATACATTGTTGTAATTTACACTTTTTGTCCATTTTGACTTAATGTAGTAATTGAATAATTTCCACTTTTATGTAATAGTATACACTGTCGTAATTTAGAAATTTTTTGTCCATTTTGACTTTATGTAATAATTGAATAATTTCCACTTTTATGTAATAGTATACACTGTCGTAATTTACACTTTTTGTCCATTTTGACTTTATGTAATTGAATAATTTACACTTTTATGTAATAGTATACACTGTCGTAATTTACACTTTTTGTCCATTTTGACTTTATGTAATAATTGAATAATGTACACTTTTACATAATAGTATACACTGTCGTAATTTACACTTTTTGTCAATTTTGACTTCATGTAATAATTGAATAATGTACACTTTTATGTGATAGTATACACTTTCGTAATTTACACTTTTTGTCCATTTTGACTTTATGTAATAATTGAATAATTTCCACTTTTATGTAATAGTATACACTTTCGTAATTTACACTTTTTGTCCATTTTGACTTTATGTAATTGAATAATTTACACTTTTATGTAATAGTATACACTGTCGTAATTTGTTATATTTTTCCATTTAGTCTTTATGTAATTGAATAATGTACACTTTTATGTAATAGTATACACTGTTGTAATTTACACTTTTTGTCCATTTTGACTTTATGTAATAATTGAATAATGTACACTTTTATGTAATAGTATACACTGTCGTAATTTACGCTTTTTGTCCATTTTGACTAATGTAATAATTGAATAATGTACACTTGTATGTAATAGTATCCACTGCCGTAATTTAGATTTTTTTGTCCATTTTGACTTTATGTAATAATTTCCACTTTTATGTAATAGTATACACTGTTGTAATTTATATTTTTCCATTTTGTCTTTATGTAATTGAATAATTTCCACTTTTATGTAATAGCATCCACTGCCGTAATTTAGATTTTTTTTTTCCATTTTGACTTTATGTAATAATTTCCACTTTTATGTAATAGTATACACTGTCGTAATTTACATTTTTTGTCCATTTTGACTTTATGTAATAATTGAATCATTTCCACTTTTATGTAATAGTATACACTGTCGTAATTTACACTTTTTGTCCATTTTGACTTTATGTAGTAATTGAATCATTTCCACTTTTATGTAATAGTATACACTGTCGTAATTTTTTATATTTTTCTATTTTTTCTTTATGTAATTGAATAATTTACACTTTTATGTAATAGTATACACTGTCGTAATTTACACTTTTTGTCCATTTTGACTTTATGTAATAATTTAAATTTCCGCTTTTATGTAATAGTATACACTTTCGTAATTTACACTTTGTCCATTTTGACTTTATGTAATAATTGAATAATTTACACTTTTATGTAATAGTATACACTGTCATAATTTACATTTTTTGTCCATTTTGACTTTATGTAGTAATTGAATAATTTACACTTTTATATAATAGTATCCACTGCCGTAATTTAGATTTTTTTGTCCATTTTGACTTTATTTAATTTCCACTTTTATGTAATAGTATACACTGTCGTAATTTACAATTTTTGTCCATTTTGACTTTATGTAATAATTGAATAATTTCCACTTTTATGTAATAGTATACACTTTCGTAATTTACACTTTTTGTCCATTTTGTCTTTATGTAATAATTGAATAATGTACACTTTTATGTAATAGTATACACTGTCGTAATTTACACTTTTTGTCCATTTTGACTTTATTTAATAATTGAATAATATACACTTTTATGTAATAGTATACACTGTCGTAATTTACACTTTTTGTCCATTTTGACTTTATGTAATAATTTAAATTTCCACTTTTATGTAATAGTATACACTGTCGTAATTTACGCTTTTTGTCCATTTTGACTTTATGTAATAATTGAATAATTTACACTTTAATGTAATAGTATACACTGTCGTAATTTAAATTTTTTGTCCATTTTGACTTTATGTAGTAATTGAATAATTTACACTTTTATATAATAGTATCCACTGCCGTAATTTAGATTTTTTTGTCCATTTTGACTTTATTTAATTTCCACTTTTATGTAATAGTATACACTGTCGTAATTTACAATTTTTGTCCATTTTGACTTTATGTAATAATTGAATAATTTGCACTTTTATGTAATAGTATACACTTTCGTAATTTACACTTTTTGTCCATTTTGACTTTATGTAATTGAATAATTTACACTTTTGTAATAGTATACACTGTCGTAATTTGTTATATTTTTCCATTTTGTCTTTATGTAATAATTGAATAATGTACACTTTTATGTAATAGTATACACTGTCGTAATTTACAATTTTTGTCCATTTTGACTTTATTTAATAATTGAATAATATACACTTTTATGTAATAGTATACACTGTCGTAATTTACACTTTTTGTCCATTTTGACTTTATGTAATAATTGAATAATGTACACTTTTATGTAATAGTATCCACTGCCGTAATTTCGATTTTTTTGGTCCATTTTGACTTTATGTAATTTCCACTTTTATGTAATAGTATACACTGTCGTAATTTACACTTTTTGTCCAATTTGACTTTATGTAATAACTGAATAATTTACACTTTTATGTAATAGTATACACTGTCGTAATTTACACTTTTTGTCCATTTTGACTTTATGTAATAATTGAATAATTTCCACTTTTATGTAATAGTATACACTTTCGTAATTTACACTTTTTGTCCATTTTGACTTTATGTAATTGAATAATTTACACTTTTGTAATAGTATACACTGTCGTAATTTGTTATATTTTTCCATTTTGTCTTTATGTAATAATTGAATAATGTACACTTTTATGTAATAGTATACACTGTCGTAATTTACACTTTTTGTCCATTTTGACTTTATTTAATAATTGAATAATATACACTTTTATGTAATAGTATACACTGTCGTAATTTACACTTTTTGTCCATTTTGACTTTATGTAATAATTTTAATTTCCACTTTTATGTAATAGTATACACTGTCGTAATTTACGCTTTTTGTCCATTTTGACTTTATGTAATAATTGAATAATTTACACTTTAATGTAATAGTATACACTGTCGTAATTTACATTTTTTGTCCATTTTGACTTTATGTAGTAATTGAATAATTTACACTTTTATATAATAGTATCCACTGCCGTAATTTAGATTTTTTTGTCCATTTTGACTTTATTTAATTTCCACTTTTATGTAATAGTATACACTGTCGTAATTTACAATTTTTGTCCATTTTGACTTTATGTAATAATTGAATAATTTCCACTTTTATGTAATAGTATACACTTTCGTAATTTACACTTTTTGTCCATTTTGACTTTATGTAATTGAATAATTTACACTTTTGTAATAGTATACACTGTCGTAATTTGTTATATTTTTCCATTTTGTCTTTATGTAATAATTGAATAATGTACACTTTTATGTAATAGTATACACTGTCGTAATTTACACTTTTTGTCCATTTTGACTTTATTTAATAATTGAATAATATACACTTTTATGTAATAGTATACACTGTCGTAATTTACACTTTTTGTCCATTTTGACTTTATGTAATAATTGAATAATGTACACTTTTATGTAATAGTATCCACTGCCGTAATTTCGATTTTTTTTGTCCATTTTGACTTTATGTAATTTCCACTTTTATGTAATAGTATACACTGTCGTAATTTACACTTTTTGTCCAATTTGACTTTATGTAATAACTGAATAATTTACACTTTTATGTAATAGTATACACTGTCGTAATTTACACTTTTTGTCCATTTTGACTTTATGTAATAATTGAATAATTTCCACTTTTATGTAATAGTATACACTTTCGTAATTTACACTTTTTGTCCATTTTGACTTTATGTAATTGAATAATTTACACTTTTGTAATAGTATACACTGTCGTAATTTGTTATATTTTTCCATTTTGTCTTTATGTAATAATTGAATAATGTACACTTTTATGTAATAGTATACACTGTCGTAATTTACACTTTTTGTCCATTTTGACTTTGTTTAATAATTGAATAATATACACTTTTATGTAATAGTATACACTGTCGTAATTTACACTTTTTGTCCATTTTGACTTTATGTAATAATTGAATGATGTACACTTTTATGTAATAGTATCCACTGCCGTAATTTCGATTTTTTTTGTCCATTTTGACTTTATGTAATTTCCACTTTTATGTAATAGTATACACTGTCGTAATTTACACTTTTTGTCCAATTTGACTTTATGTAATAACTGAATAATGTACACTATTATGTAATAGTATACACTGTTGTAATTTACACTTTTTGTCCATTTTGACTTTATGTAATAATTGAATAATTTACACTTTTATGTAATAGTATACACTGTCGTAATTTATACTTTTTGTCCATTTTGACTTTGTATACTATTACAAAAGTGTAAATTATTCAATTATTACATAAAGAAAAAATGGAAAAATAGAACAAATTACGACAGTATGTAATTTAATAATTTACACTTTTGTAATAGTATACAAAGTCAAAATGGACAAAAAGTGTAAATTACAACAGTGTATACTATTACTTAAAAGTGTAAATTATTCAGTTTTGTCCATTTTGACTTTATGTAATAATTGAATAAATTCCACGTTTATGTAATAGTATACACTGTCGTAATTTACACTTTTTGTCCATTTTGACTTTGTATACTATTACAAAAGTGTAAAATATTCAATTACATACTGTCGTAATTTGTTATATTTTTCCATTTTGTCTTTATGTAATAATTGAATAATTTACACTTTTATGTAATAGTATACACTGTCGTAATTTACACTTTTTGTCCATTTTGACTTTATGTAATAATTGAATAATTTACACTTTTATGAAATAGTATACACTGTCGTAATTTATACTTTTTGTCCATTTTGACTTTATGTAATAATTGAATAATTTACACTTTTATGTAATAGTATACACTGTCGTAAATTTTTATATTTTTCCATTTTGTCTTTATGTAATTGAATAATTTACACTTTTATGTAATAGTATACACTGTCGTAATGTACACTTTGTCCATTTTGACTTTATGTAATAATTGAATAATTAACACTTTTATGAAATAGTATACACTATCGTAATTTACACTTTTTGTCCATTTTGACTTTATGTAATAATTTTACACTTTTATGTAATAGTATACACTGTCGTAATTTTTTTCATTTTTCCATATTGACTTTATGTAATAATTGAATAATATACACTTTTATGTAATAGTATACACTATCGTAATTTACACTTTTTGTCCATTTTGACTTTATGTAATAATTGAATAATATACACTTTTATGTAATAGTATACACTGTCGTAATTTACGCTTTTTGTCCATTTTGACTTAAGGTATTAATTGAATAATGTACACTTTTATGTAATAGTATCCACTGCCGTAATTTAGATTTTTTTTGTCCATTTTGACTTTATGTAATAATTTCCACTTTTATGTAATAGTATACACTGTTGTAATTTATATTTTTCCATTTTGTCTTTATGTAATAATTGAATAATTTCCACTTTTATGTAATAGTATCCACTGCCGTAATTTAGATTTTTTTTGTCCATTTTGACTTTATTTAATTTCCACTTTTATATAATAGTATACACTGTTGTAAATTACAATTTTTGTCCATTTTGACTTTATGTAATAATTGAATAATTTCCACTTTTATGTAATAGTATACACTTTCGTAATTTACACTTTTTGTCCATTTTGACTTTATGTAATTGAATAATTTACACTTTTGTAATAGTATACACTGTCTTAATTTGTTATATTTTTCCATTTTGTCTTTATGTTATAATTGAATAATGTACACTTTTATGTAATAGTATACACTGTCGTAATTTACACTTTTTGTCCATTTTGACTTTATGTAATAATTGAATAATGTACACTTTTATGTAATAGTATACACTGTCGTAATTTACACTTTTTGTCCAATTTGACTTTATGTAATAACTGAATAATTTACACTTTTATGTAATAGTATACACTGTTGTAATTTACACTTTTTGTCCATTTTGACTTTATGTAATAATTGAATAATTTACACTTTTATGTAATAGTATACACTGTCGTAATTTACACTTTTTGTCCATTTTGACTTCATGTAATAATTTAATAATATACACTTTTATGTAATAGTATACACTGTCGTAATTTATACTTTTTGTCCATTTTGACTTTATGTAATAATTGAATAATTTACACTTTTATGTAATAGTATACACTGTCGTAATTTTTTCCATTTTGTCTTTATGTAATTGAATAATTTACACTTTTATGTAATAGTATACACTGTCGTAATTTACACTTTTTGTCCATTTTGACTTCATGTAATCATTTAATAATATACACTTTTATGTAATAGTATACACTGTCGTAATTTACACTTTTTGTCCATTTTGACTTTATGTAATTGAATAATTTACACTTTTATGTAATAGTATACACTGTCGTAATTTACACTTTTTGTCCATTTTGACTTTATGTAATAATTGAATAATTTACACTTTTATGTAATAGTATACACTGTCGAAATTTACACTTTTTGTCCATTTTGACTTTATGTAATTGAATAATTTACACTTTTATGTAATAGTATACACTGTCGTAATTTGTATTTTTCCATTTTTTCTTTATGTAATAATTTAATAATTTCCACTTTTATGTAATAGTATACACTGTCGTAATTTACACTTTTTGTCCATTTTGACTTTATGTAATAATTGAATAATTTACACTTTTATGTAATAGTATACACTGTCGTAATTTACACTTTTGATCCATTTTGACTTTATGTAATAACTGAATAATTTACACTTTTATGTAATAGTATACACTCTCGTAATTTACACTTTTTGTCCATTTTGACAATGTAAGAATTTAATAATTTCCACTATTATGTAATAGTATACGCTGTCGTAATTTTGAATTTTTGTCCACTTTGACTTCATGTAATAATTGAATAATTTCCATTTGTATGTAATAGTTGTTACAATACAGAAGGGACTGAGACAGATGTAGCAGGTAATGAAATGTTTATTGAACAACCAGAAGAATCAACAGCGGTGCAGGTCAGTGAATATGGATAATCCAGAAGACTGAAGAGGATGACTGAATGATACTATCCTTGTACTTGCATATGAGCCGGCTGGAGAAAGACTGGAATGGAGAGGACTCAGGAGGATGAACACGAGACGAGACACACTTTGACTTTATGTAATAATTCAATAATTTCCACTTTTATGTAATAGTATAAACTGTCGTAATTTAGAATTTTTTTTGTCCATTTTGACTTTATGTAGTAATTGAATAATTTACACTTTTATGTAATAGTATACACTGTTGTAATTTACACTTTTTGTCCATTTTGACTTTATGTAATAACTGAATAATTTACACTTTTATGTAATAGTATACACTGTTGTAATTTACACTTTTTGTCCATTTTGACTTAATGTAGTAATTGAATAATTTCCACTTTTATGTAATAGTATACACTGTCGTAATTTAGAATTTTTTTGTCCATTTTGACTTTATGTAATAATTGAATAATTTCCACTTTTATGTAATAGTATACACTGTCGTAATTTACACTTTTTGTCCATTTTGACTTTATGTAATTTAATAATTTACACTTTTATGTAATAGTATACACTGTCGTGATTTACACTTTTTGTCCATTTTGACTTTATGTAATAATTGAATAATGTACACTTTTATATAATAGTATACACTGTCGTAATTTACACTTTTTGTCAATTTTGACTTCATGTAATAATTGAATAATGTACACTTTTAAGTAATAGTATACACTTTCGTAATTTACACTTTTTGTCCATTTTAACTTTATGTAATTGAATAATTTACACTTTTATGTAATAGTATACACTGTCGTAATTTGTTATATTTTTCCATTTAGTCTTTATGTAATTGAATAATGTACACTTTTATGTAATAGTATACACTGTTGTAATTTACACTTTTTGTCCATTTTGACTTTATGTAATAATTGAATAATGTACACTTTTATGTAATAGTATACACTGTCGTAATTTACGCTTTTTGTCCATTTTGACTTAATGTAATAATTGAATAATGTACACTTTTATGTAATAGTATCCACTGCCGTAATTTAGATTTTTTTGTCCATTTTGACTTTATGTAATAATTTCCACTTTTATGTAATAGTATACACTGTTGTAATTTATATTTTTCCATTTTGTCTTTATGTAATTGAATAATTTCCACTTTTATGTAATAGTATCCACTGCCGTAATTTAGATTTTTTTTTTCCATTTTGACTTTATGTAATAATTTCCACTTTTATGTAATAGTATACACTGTCGTAATTTACACTTTTTGTCCATTTTGACTTTATGTAATAATTGAATCATTTCCACTTTTATGTAATAGTATACACTGTCGTAATTTATACTTTTTGTCCATTTTGACTTTATGTAATAATTGAATAATTTACACTTTTATGTAATAGTATACACTGTCGTAATTTTTTCCATTTTGTCTTTATGTAATTGAATAATTTACACTTTTATGTAATAGTATACACTGTCGTAATTTACACTTTTTGTCCATTTTGACTTTATGTAATAATTTAAATTTCCACTTTTATGTAATAGTATACACTGTCGTAATTTACACTTTTTGTCCATTTTGACTTTATGTAATAATTGAATAATTTACACTTTTATGTAATAGTATACACTGTCGTAATTTAAATTTTTTGTCCATTTTGACTTTATGTAGTAATTGAATAATTTACACTTTTATATAATAGTATCCACTGCCGTAATTTAGATTTTTTTGTGCATTTTGACTTTATTTAATTTCCACTTTTATGTAATAGTATACACTGTCGTAATTTACAATTTTTGTCCATTTTGACTTTATGTAATAATTGAATAATTTCCACTTTTATGTAATAGTATACACTTTCGTAATTTACACTTTTTGTCCATTTTGTCTTTATGTAATAATTGAATAATGTACACTTTTATGTAATAGTATACACTGTCGTAATTTACACTTTTTGTCCATTTTGACTTTATTTAATAATTGAATAATATACACTTTTATGTAATAGTATACACTGTCGTAATTTACACTTTTTGTCCATTTTGACTTTATGTAATAATTTAAATTTCCACTTTTATGTAATAGTATACACTGTCGTAATTTACACTTTTTGTCCATTTTGACTTTATGTAATAATTGAATAATTTACACTTTAATGTAATAGTATACACTGTCGTAATTTACATTTTTTGTCCATTTTGACTTTATGTAGTAATTGAATAATTTACACTTTTATATAATAGTATCCACTGCCGTAATTTAGATTTTTTTGTCCATTTTGACTTTATTTAATTTCCACTTTTATGTAATAGTATACACTGTCGTAATTTAAAATTTTTGTCCATTTTGACTTTATGTAATAATTGAATAATTTCCACTTTTATGTAATAGTATACACTTTCGTAATTTACACTTTTTGTCCATTTTGACTTTATGTAATTGAATAATTTACACTTTTGTAATAGTATACACTGTCGTAATTTGTTATATTTTTCCATTTTGTCTTTATGTAATAATTGAATAATGTACACTTTTATGTAATAGTATAAACTGTCGTAATTTACAATTTTTGTCCATTTTGACTTTATGTAATAATTGAATAATTTCCACTTTTATGTAATAGTATACACTTTCGTAATTTACACTTTTTGTCCATTTTGTCTTTATGTAATAATTGAATAATGTACACTTTTATGTAATAGTATACACTGTCGTAATTTACACTTTTTGTCCATTTTGACTTTATTTAATAATTGAATAATATACACTTTTATGTAATAGTATACACTGTCGTAATTTACACTTTTTGTCCATTTTGACTTTATGTAATAATTTAAATTTCCACTTTTATGTAATAGTATACACTGTCGTAATTTACACTTTTTGTCCATTTTGACATTATGTAATAATTGAATAATTTACACTTTAATGTAATAGTATACACTGTCGTAATTTACATTTTTTGTCCATTTTGACTTTATGTAGTAATTGAATAATTTACACTTTTATATAATAGTATCCACTGCCGTAATTTAGATTTTTTTGTCCATTTTGACTTTATTTAATTTCCACTTTTATGTAATAGTATACACTGTCGTAATTTAAAATTTTTGTCCATTTTGACTTTATGTAATAATTGAATAATTTCCACTTTTATGTAATAGTATACACTTTCGTAATTTACACTTTTTGTCCATTTTGACTTTATGTAATTGAATAATTTACACTTTTATGTAATAGTATACACTGTCGTAATTTTTTCCATTTTGTCTTTATGTAATTGAATAATTTACACTTTTATGTAATAGTATACACTGTCGTAATTTACACTTTTTGTCCATTTTGACTTTATGTAATAATTTAAATTTCCACTTTTATGTAATAGTATACACTGTCGTAATTTACACTTTTTGTCCATTTTGACTTTATGTAATAATTGAATAATTTACACTTTTATGTAATAGTATACACTGTCGTAATTTACATTTTTTGTCCATTTTGACTTTATGTAGTAATTGAATAATTTACACTTTTATATAATAGTATCCACTGCCGTAATTTAGATTTTTTTGTGCATTTTGACTTTATTTAATTTCCACTTTTATGTAATAGTATACACTGTCGTAATTTACAATTTTTGTCCATTTTGACTTTATGTAATAATTGAATAATTTCCACTTTTATGTAATA
Organism: Gobio gobio; assembly: GCF_949357685.1. NCBI lineage: Eukaryota > Metazoa > Chordata > Actinopteri > Cypriniformes > Gobionidae > Gobio > Gobio gobio. The sequence continues at coordinate 54,501,342 of NC_137116.1, forward strand.
GTATACACTTTCGTAATTTACACTTTTTGTCCATTTTGTCTTTATGTAATAATTGAATAATGTACACTTTTATGTAATAGTATACACTGTCGTAATTTACACTTTTTGTCCATTTTGACTTTATTTAATAATTGAATAATATACACTTTTATGTAATAGTATACACTGTCGTAATTTACACTTTTTGTCCATTTTGACTTTATGTAATAATTTAAATTTCCACTTTTATGTAATAGTATACACTGTCGTAATTTACACTTTTTGTCCATTTTGACTTTATGTAATAATTGAATAATTTACACTTTAATGTAATAGTATACACTGTCGTAATTTACATTTTTTGTCCATTTTGACTTTATGTAGTAATTGAATAATTTACACTTTTATATAATAGTATCCACTGCCGTAATTTAGATTTTTTTGTCCATTTTGACTTTATTTAATTTCCACTTTTATGTAATAGTATACACTGTCGTAATTTAAAATTTTTGTCCATTTTGACTTTATGTAATAATTGAATAATTTCCACTTTTATGTAATAGTATACACTTTCGTAATTTACACTTTTTGTCCATTTTGACTTTATGTAATTGAATAATTTACACTTTTGTAATAGTATACACTGTCGTAATTTGTTATATTTTTCCATTTTGTCTTTATGTAATAATTGAATAATGTACACTTTTATGTAATAGTATACACTGTCGTAATTTACAATTTTTGTCCATTTTGACTTTATGTAATAATTGAATAATTTCCACTTTTATGTAATAGTATACACTTTCGTAATTTACACTTTTTGTCCATTTTGTCTTTATGTAATAATTGAATAATGTACACTTTTATGTAATAGTATACACTGTCGTAATTTACACTTTTTGTCCATTTTGACTTTATTTAATAATTGAATAATATACACTTTTATGTAATAGTATACACTGTCGTAATTTACACTTTTTGTCCATTTTGACTTTATGTAATAATTTAAATTTCCACTTTTATGTAATAGTATACACTGTCGTAATTTACACTTTTTGTCCATTTTGACATTATGTAATAATTGAATAATTTACACTTTAATGTAATAGTATACACTGTCGTAATTTACATTTTTTGTCCATTTTGACTTTATGTAGTAATTGAATAATTTACACTTTTATATAATAGTATCCACTGCCGTAATTTAGATTTTTTTGTCCATTTTGACTTTATTTAATTTCCACTTTTATGTAATAGTATACACTGTCGTAATTAAAAATTTTTGTCCATTTTGACTTTATGTAATAATTGAATAATTTCCACTTTTATGTAATAGTATACACTTTCGTAATTTACACTTTTTGTCCATTTTGACTTTATGTAATTGAATAATTTACACTTTTGTAATAGTATACACTGTCGTAATTTGTTATATTTTTCCATTTTGTCTTTATGTAATAATTGAATAATGTACACTTTTATGTAATAGTATACACTGTCGTAATTTACACTTTTTGTCCATTTTGACTTTATTTAATAATTGAATAATATACACTTTTATGTAATAGTATACACTGTCGTAATTTACACTTTTTGTCCATTTTGACTTTATGTAATAATTGAATAATGTACACTTTTATGTAATAGTATCCACTGCCGTAATTTCGATTTTTTTTGTCCATTTTGACTTTATGTAATTTCCACTTTTATGTAATAGTATACACTGTCGTAATTTACACTTTTTGTCCAATTTGACTTTATGTAATAACTGAATAATTTACACTTTTATGTAATAGTATACACTGTTGTAATTTACACTTTTTGTCCATTTTGACTTTATGTAATAATTGAATAATTTACACTTTTATGTAATAGTATACACTGTCGTAATTTATACTTTTTGTCCATTTTGACTTTGTATACTATTACAAAAGTGTAAATTATTCAATTATTACATAAAGAAAAAATGGAAAAATAGAACAAATTACGACAGTATGTAATTTAATAATTTACACTTTTGTAATAGTATACAAAGTCAAAATGGACAAAAAGTGTAAATTACGACAGTGTATACTATTACTTAAAAGTGTAAATTATTCAGTTTTGTCCATTTTGACTTTATGTAATAATTGAATAAATTCCACTTTTATGTAATAGTATACACTGTCGTAATTTACACTTTTTGTCCACTTTGACTTTATGTAATAATTGAATAATTTACACTTTTATGTAATAGTATACACTGTCGTAATTTACACTTTTTGTCCATTTTGACTTTATGTAATAATTGAATAATTTATACTTTTATGTAATAGTATACACTGTCGTAATTTTTTATATTTTTCCATTTTGTCTTTATGTAATAATTGAATAATTTACACTTTTATGTAATAGTATCCACTGCCGTAATTTACACTTTTTGTCCATTTTGACTTTATGTAATAATTTAATAATATACACTTTTATATAATAGTATACACTGTCGTAATTTACACTTTTTGTCCATTTTGACTTTATGTAATGGAATAATTTCCACTTTTATGTAGTAGTATACACTGTCGTAATTTACACTTTTTGTCCATTTTGACTTTATGTAATAACTGAATAATTTACACTTCTATGTAATAGTATACACTGTCGTAAATACACTTTTTGTCCATTTTGACTTTATGTAGTAATTGAATAATTTCCACTTTTATGTAATAAAAGGACCTGCTTCGTTACTTTTCGGACGCTCTTGCTTACTGCTCTGCGCTTAGCTCTATCGCTTCTATATTTTACAACTTCAGCAAATCAGCACAGTGCTCAAACAACAAAGCTTGACTCCAATGATAAAATTAGAAACTCTGGTGACTGAATTCCTAAACAAAAAGCGGAATATTTCAACCGACCAGCCTCCCACTGCCTTCAGCTTACATTCCGGAGAAGGGAAAACACAGCTGCCTACATTAAAAAGGATAAGAAAATGCCTCTTCTAGAATCTACTTGCTGCTCAAACTGCCACAGACTTTTACAAAGGATTGCAGTTCTTGAAACAAAGTTATTTGCGGAACCATCCAACCAGACGAATCACACAGCAGAGCTTCATCATGATCGCCCTCTGCACACTGCCGGTGAGTCCCATAAATGTAGTGCAACTCAATAGGTAGAGAAACAAGTAACTGATCAACACACTAATCGATGGCACAAACAGGGAGCAAGACCCAAAGGCACTCGAGACATCAGATTGTCACGAGCATCACATATTGCCGCAGTAGCATGCTCTACCCCAGACACAAGGATTGCAAACACTAGTTTCCTACCACCAAATATACATCTTGAAAACAGATTTGAAGTGCTAATGAATGTGGGTGAGGAATCCCCAAACGTGATGAATGTGACCGAACACAGATTGAATCAGCCCGTGGCTAACACTAATGCTAACAGGCGCTCAAGGTCAAGCAGACAGCGGCCCTCAGCTCAGAGATAGTGGGGGACTCCACAATCAGAAACATAGCAGCAGGGATAATACCACATGCTTCCTTCCACAAGCAACAGTCTCTGATGTAAACAGGGAACTTAAAGGGTTAGTTCATCCAAAAATGAAAATTCTGTCATTAATTACTTACCCTCATGTCGTTGGACAACTGTAAGACCTCCGTTCATCTTCAGAACACAAATGAAGATATTTTAGTGTAAATCTGATGGCTCTGAAAGGCCTCCATTGACACAATGGCACGGTTCACTCTCAAGACCCTTAAAAGGCACTAAAGACGTCGTTACAAAGTCCATCTCACTACAGTGGTTCTAAAATAACTTTATGAATCAGCGATAATAGTTTTTGTGCGCAAAAAAACCCTAAATAACGACTTACATAGTGATGACGATTTCAAAACACAGCATCATGAAGCTTCGAAGCGTTATGAATCAGTGAGTTGATTCAGCAGTTTGAATCGCCAAATTTCAGCAGTTTGGTGGTTTGACACGCGATCTGAATCATGAATCAGCTCGCTGATTCATAACGCTTTTTGCGCACAAAAACTATTATCGCCGATTCATAAAGTTATTTTATAACTACTGTAGTGAGATGGACTTTGTAACGACGTCTTTAGTGTCTTTTAAGGTTCTTGAGAGTGTAAAGTGCCATTGAGCCAATGGAGGCCTTTCAGAGCATCAGATTTACACTAAAATATCTTCATTTGTGTCTGAAGATGAACGGAGGTCTTACGGGTGTCAAACGACATGAGGGTAAGTAATTAATGACAGAATTTTCATTTTTTGGGTGAACTAACCCTTTAAGAACATACTGATGAAACATAAGACTGCAAATCGACTCATCATTCATGTGGGAAAGAACGATATTCAGAGAGAGGAGTCAGAACTCCTTAAGAGGAACTTTTTGAAACACTTAGAAAACTGAAAGTTCAGCCGTTCATCAGTGGACCACTTCCAGCAAGAGGAACAAATAGGTTCTCACGGCTACTTGGGCTTAATACATGGCTGCAAAAAACCTGCAACATGAAGGGAGTGAACTTTATCGACAACTTTAATCTCTTCTGGAGTCAGAGACAACTGTTTACATCAAATGGCCTCCACCCAAACAAACTCGGTGCAAGAGTGCTAAAGGACAATATTTATTTTTCCCTTCATCATCCTTCAGCTGTGTGTGTTAACCCACTCAACCTGGATGGCACACACACACCAGTACAGAGTATGGACGATCACAGGACTTCATTTCAGCATCTGAATGGACATGCGGTTGATACACCCCACAAGGACAATGATAACATCACGCTCATGGACACACTCCCAGCTGAGCCCCGCCCTCAGAGCTCACCACAGACACACTGTGACGGATTAGAAATGCTCCAAGTGACACAGATCGAGGCACTAAACAGTAACATCTCAGCCCAGACTGTGGAGTCTGTGGAGGCATTGGTAAAAATGGGGACCATCGGGGGTGAGACTGGTGAACTTTTACAACTTATATGTGGTATAAGCAATAAGCTGGATGAAATGTCTATATTGTAAGGTGGAAAATAATCAAAGATATTTGAAATAGAACAAAATCATCTGCTTTGCTGTTAGCAGCCATCATCGTGATCAAGATATTGAAATTGACTCAAGCCCCTCCCCCTTAACGCCATCAGAGGGGCCAGTTGGAGTTAGAAGAACAAAAGAGTGGCTGGCTGGCCAAAAGGTTTTTACACCTTTGATTCAATGGGGGAAGTTTTGTCTGATTGGTTACTTTCAAACGTCTTACGGTTTGGTCTGATTGGTCAGTTTTAAAAGAGTCAGATTTGAATTTGGTGACATCAGGGAAGAGATAAAAGAGGATTTCAACTGTAGCTCGCTCTCTGTGGATTCTCTGGCTTTCTGTAGAGAGAGCTGCTCTTCAGCTCTCTCTCTCTCTCTCTCTCTCTCTCTCCCTATCTATCTCTCTCTCCCTATCTATCTCTCTCACAGGTAACATTCTAGGCAGAGGCCTACAGAGCATAATTAAAGGTTTATGTTTACATCTATTTGAAACTATTTTAAGTGTAACCATAACTAGAATTTGTGTTTCCTTTTGGAAGAGATTTATGTATATTATGTAATTGACATTTACTTGATTGTTAATAAATTGTTACATTTTTGATCCTTTCTTAATTAATCTGTAATTATTAACTATCTCCAATGTGGAACGGTATAATTGCAACAAAGGGTTAAAACGAAATGATTAAATGTATGATTAACTATCAAATATAGATGACCAAACAACCGGTTGGCATTCTCTTCTAAATGCGACAACTATGATAAATGGAGTCAGATAAAGAATATTATAATCAAATCCATTCTTCCAGCTGAAACACTGAACGCGTGCGGCCTTCACCGCGGTTCGCTACCGATCCTTGGAGCGAATTCATGCGGCCTTACAATATCATTCCTTGAACCGGACGATAACATATTGCAGCTTCCGGTAACACCAGAGAAACAGCCCCCCTCACCAGACATGTTATTCCTCTCTACAGCATCCCCGCCTCTGAGCTTCACAGAGAAAATGGATTTTGTTTATACTGGAAACAGACAATCACACTCGATCGCTGCGAGCCCCCAGATATCAACCAAAGAGCGTCGAGCTCCACAACCACCAAAGACTGTAGGCCCAGCTCGCTCTGCCCCTCCTCCTGTGAGATTTCTTCGGTCACAAAGCCAGGGCACACACCCTCCTCCATCTGCACCAAAAACAACTGATACCAGCTCTCAGTGACGTGTTCTGGGTCCTCGCAACGTCAACAGCAATCTTATCAAATGTTTACAAAACAAGCGTGAACCCAGTGCACCTGTTTCTTTCTCTATTTCTGTTCTGTTACGTGATAGAAAGTCTAAGGCTTTCTCAGGCCGTATGGGAAACCCATCTAATCTGCTGCCTGTTACTTGTCAAACTAAGATTACTGTGGGGGAAAATGTTTTAATTAATACCGTTCACTTAAAAACAAATCATTTCTAGTCAACGACTTAATATCCACAAACAACCTAGATTTTTTGCTTCTAAATGAAACGTGGCTAGAAGACAGCTGCAGTGCAACAGTCCTCAATGAAACAGCCCCTCCTAACTTTACTTTTATGAGTGTCTGCAGACCAGTCAGAAGGGGTGGAGGGGTCGCTGCTCTATTTAAAGATGTTTATCAATGTAAGCAAGTATCATTTGGTGACTATTTGTTAGGGGTGTGCCAAAAAATCGATTCACAGAAGAATCTAGATTCTCATTTGCAACGATTCAGAATCGATCTGAAATGTCCAAGAATCGATTTAATAAATTAATAAAATCAGCTGGCTGTTCGCCTCCATTTTGTAACTAGCCTATACGCGACGTCCGGACGTCACCACGCAGCCAGTTTTTTGAACGCGAGCGGTAAATCACTAAAACAGAGAGGAAGCAAATATGGATGAGAGGGAGATCCAACCAGCCCCGTCTTCACTTAAAGCTAAAGTTTGGCGTCATTTCGGTTTTTACCGAATGCCTGGAAGCATTGCGCTGGACATGATCTGGACATGCGCTGACATCTTCCCTCTGGCTCTCAGCGAAGGCGGTCGCATTCTCTCCTCTCTCCTCTCGTCTCCTTACTCCCTCCTCTCCTGCTTGCTTCTCTCGTCTCGTCTAGTCTACTGTCTTAAACTTGGGAGACTCTCCACGCACTGCTCTCGAACTAAAAATTATGGATTTGATCAACTGGTCTCTCAACGCAATTGACACCATCTTCTCGACGAGAAGCTTGGGTTCGGGGGAACCTAACTGCCCTGCCGGAACGTTTGCTGCTGGCTACACGATGGACGCGTGGGAGAGGTGGCATGTTGTGTGTCTAGCGGCACTTTCCGTAGAGGACATTGAAGACATCTACCTATTCGGATTCATGGTAACAGGGTTTCTGCTGATTGGATCAGGCATTGCCCTGGGATATCGAAAAATTCAGAAAGCGGTGACAGCTGTTCAAAGCTCCACAAGGCTGCCCGTCATGATTGAAGCAGTGGGCAGAGCGGTCATCTCCCAAACTGGGACTACTAACCGCAACATGGATAACATCATGGAGTTGCAACGCAAGATGGATATCATCTCGGAAAAGCTCACTGCTTTGCAAAATGGTTTCAGAGACCAGAACGAACTAAGAGAGTAGTCATAAATTGTGGCTACTCGCTCCCAGACCAAACAAATTCCAATCTTATCTGCTTTCGGCTCCCTCAACCAGCACGGTCTTGGCCAAGGCCGCTGCTGAGACAACAACTCCTCCAGAAGAGCACTGCAGGGAGACGCTCTTGCATTCATCCCCCAACCACCTGCTGACTCGGACTGGGATCTGATCAAGGTTGTCTCCATAACAACGGGAGCACCGAGATTAGGGTGCCAGGCGTGACTCTCCAGGCCTACACAAACATGCACATGAACTTTACAGGCACACACACACTTATGCACACACCCATCTCTCACCTTCGCCGCTTTGTACCCCCAGTCTGACAAGCGGGTCTGTGACCAGCGCCTGAGATGGCTGCAGGACCGGGACGCCTGGCTGTGCTGGGACACCTCAACCCCCTACTCCTCTCCCCTGTTGCAAGTCGTGTTTCATGTTGTATTGTGTGCTCGTGTTGCTGAGATGTTTTTTTACTGGTCTCAAACTGTGCTCCCGTAGGAGCATAGTCTGGGGGTTGTTTTTTTTCTCATCTCCTCACCCCTCCCTACCTATCCTCATGTTATGCTGTATTTTCTGTCCAACTCAAGAAGGCGCCGCATTGAATGGCGACTCGGTGTGACTCGCATAACACCAAATACATTTCACTGCCAGTTGTATATTGCATATAATTGTGTATGTGACAAATAAAATCTCTTGAATCTTGAAATCTTGAATCTTGAATGACACACACAGTGTGCAAGCTTTGCAAAATGAAGACCAAGTACTTCGGCAGCACAACAAATGCGCGGGCTCATATTACTAGGCATCACCTGGAGCTCAGCCGCCAGCTGCAGACCAACGCACAGCACACTGCAGTGTTTCACGAAACTCCCAGCACTTTATTTTCATAACTTGTTATTCTTTAAGTTACTTTGTCTGACTGAGAAATATAGATTTTTTTTGTCTTCACCGGTTGTGTTCTACATGATATTTGTGGTAAACTGCAACTTTCCTGGGAAATGCATCTATTTTCAACCATTTTGTATTTTGAAGAAGCACTTTATTTTTGTTCCAACTTATTTTATAGCTAGCTACTAATGGGTAGCAATTGAGAACCAGACAATGTTTTTGATAAAAGGCACTTTCCTGAGAATTGAACTTAATAAATGTGAAAAAGACACTTTGTCTTCGTTTGTCATTCTGTATAGCAAAGCAGATGAGAGTAGATCATGATCAGAAACCCGATTAGAAATCATTATGGATAAAATCGAATCGTTTTGAATCGAAAATCGATTATGAATCGAATCGTGGCCTCAAGAATCGGAATCGAATTGAATCGTGAGATGGTAAAAGATTCCCACCCCTACTATTTGTCTCTAGAATATCTGGGCATTGTGCTAAAAGGTGCACCACGCATCCTGCTTATCATTATTTATAGGCCTCCGAAATATTCTCCGGAATTTATTGATGACTTTACAGAGCTGTTATCAGTAATCTCATCTGAGTATGACTGTTTTGCTATTGATGGGGATTTTAACATTCACATTGACATTGCTGAATCCAGTACAAAAACACTTTTGATTTGACACAACATGTACACGGACCCACACATGACCGTGGACACACTCTAGATTTACTTATCAGTAAGGGTCTAAACATTTCATCGATAGTTATTAAGGATGTGCCACTGTCTGATCATTTCTGTATTTTCTTTGATATATCAATCTCTCCTGCCATTGAAACTAGATCTGTCTCTATCAAAAAGAGATGCTTGAATGAGAACACTAGTGTGCTGTTTATGAAGGCTATATCTCTAACACCAAGCATATCTGCAGACTCTGTTGATCTTCTCCTTGACTCTTTTAACTCAAAAGTTAAGAGTGTAATTGATGATATTGCCCCTGTGAAAGTCAGAAAAAAGAGTGGCAAACAAAAAGCACCTTGGAGAAACTCAACAGCAGTGCAATTAATGAAAAGACAATGCAGGAAATCTGAACGCAAGTGGCGAAAGACAAAACTTGTAGTCCATTACAACATCTATAAAAACAGTCTTCGTCCTTTCAATGTGGAACTAGGCAAAGCTAGACAGACCTTCTTTTCAAATATTATAAACAGAAACATAAACAACACACGCACTCCTTTTGCTACTGTTGAGAGACTAACAAACCCCCCCCGAGTCACATTCCCAGTGAAATGCTCTCAGACAGCAAATGCAGTCAGTTTGCTTCCTTCTTCTCCGAGAAAATCATTAAAGGGTTAGTTCACCCAAAAATGAAATTTCTTCCATTAATGACTCACCCCAATGTTGTTCCACACCCGTAAGACCTCCGTTGATCCTCGGAACACAGTTTAAGATATTTTAGATTTAGTCCGAGGGCTTTCAGTCCTGTGAATGTAAGTCTGTGCACACTTTGCTGTCCACGTCCAGAAAGGTAATGAAAACATCATCAAAGTAGTCCATATGTGACATCATTTGGTTAGATAGACTCTTTTGAAGCGTCGACAATACATTTTGGTCCAAAAATAACAAAAACTAAGACTTTATGAAGCATTGTCTTCTCTTCCGTTATCTTGGAATCCGCGTTCACGAGGCCACAGTGACGCTGTTACGTGTTATCTGGTGCGACAGAGCTTCGTTTGTAGTCTGAGGGAGACGCACGCTGTACTGAGTGTGACTAAAGTCTTAGTTTTTGTTATTTTTGGACCAAAATGTATTGTCGACGCTCTCAAGCCAAAGTTAGTCTGGAGCCCTGCTATAGAAGTGAATGGGTGTGTGTGTGTGTGTGTGTGTCTTCTCCTATAGCAGTGAATGAGTGTAATTTTTCCTCAGTGACGCTACAATGCTCTGTCTGATGTGATACTGTAGTAGACGCTGCATAGTTAAAATTCACTTCCAAATATTATCAATCGTACATGTAAAGAAGTTCTTAAAGTCATTTCTGCTGTGCTGTTTACAAACATTAGAAGTTGAAGCTTTAATTTTGGTTAATTTAGCCACTGTATCGAATAAATACCTAGGGTTGTGTTTGTTTTCTTCCAAGAGAGTCAAGAAATAAGCAGATCTAGCAGTTTTTACGGCCTTTCTGTATGCGATCATGCTCTCTTTCCACGAATTATGAAAGACCTCTAGTTTTGTTTTCTTCCAGCTGCGCTCCATTTTTCTGGCTGCTGTTTTAAGGGCCTGAGTGTGTGTGTGTGTGTGTGTGTGTGTGTGTGAGTGTGTGTGTATGTGAGTGTGTGTGCTCGTTGTACCACAGCGTTGGACTATTTTCTTTAATCTTCTTTAAGCGCAGGGGAGCAACTGTGTCTAAAGAGCTGGAATAGAGATAGTCAATAGTGTCTGTTGCAGCATCGAGTTCTTCTAAGCTATCTGGGATGATGAGGAGATGATACTGATGAGGTAGATTATTTAAAAAGCAATCTTTAGTGGCGGCAGTGATTGTCCTGCCATATTTGAAGCGAGGGGACGGCTTTGCAGCCATAGCTAAATGAAGTATATATGATACTAGGTAATGATCTGAGATGTCAAAAATTAGTGCTTTATCTACGGCCAGAACTAACTATCAGCAAATTCTTTGATAAAGTCTGTATTGTGCCCTGGTGGCCTGTATACAGTAGCTAACACAAATGTTAAACGGGTTTTATCATGTACACTACATAACGTTACCGAAAGCACCAGGACTTCAAAGGAATTATATTTGAAACTCGACTTCTGAGTAATACTGAAGATATTATTATAGATTACAGCAACCCCTCCCCCTTTACCTTTCAGACGCGGCTGGTGTTTATGACAGTAATCTTGGGGGATGGATTAATTTAAAGTAATGCAGCAGCAGCAGAAAATTAAACGCTATTATGAAGTTTGTCTCTCTCGGTCGACACCCAAATTCAGTTGTTTTTAAACTGTGCTATATATACAGTATATATTAACATTGTATTGTATTATTAAAATATTAACTTTAGTACTGCCAAATCGATGAATCACTTCCAAACGTTTTACATAATAAGTGTGTACCGTGTATAATTATGTATATTTTAATACACATATTTATTTAAGAAATATTTGCATACTGTATTATGTTTATATAATTTATATTATATATATAGTTTTGGGATGTTAGTTTACACTCAGATCAAATGCAGTCGGATCAGAGAAATGAGTCCAGGAGTCGCTTCAGTTGGAATTCCACTTTGTTTAATTCTTACAGAAATCTGCGACAGTGTATTTCCGATGATTACCAATGTGCAAAATATAAACCCATGGAATTTACTCTTTTTGGGGGGAAAAAAATTCACATTCATGGATTGGCGTTAACGCAAAAGCTGTTGCACGGGTGACAATGAAAACACTCTTGCGCTGACAGGATGTCATCAGCTTTAGGAACTAACGCCCATCATCACATCACTAAACCCTCAGGAACTTGCCGGTGTCATTTTACTTTTTCATTCAACTCTTTTCCATATAATAGTGATCACATCCATCAAGCTCCAAAAAAAGACAAAAGCAACACAATAAAACTTGCAGTCACTATGGACTGTCATTATATGGAAAAGAGTTGCATGAAGATTCTACCAGTTAGGAATGAACACGAGTGCGAGTAAATGACATTTATTATCAGGTGAACTCTGGCTGATGAGATCGAGCGGCTGATTGGGGGAATTGCCAGAATTAAAGGGATAGTTCTCCTGAAAATGAGCCCATGATTTACTCTCCCTCAGCTCATCCTCGGTGTGTGTGACACTCTTCTCTCACACAGAGTTATATTAATAATGTCCTGCTCTTCAAGCTTTATAATGGCAGTGAATGGCTGTTTCTGTGCATCCATCCATCATATAACTGCTCCACACGGCTCCGGGGGTTAATAAATGACTTCTGAAGTGATGCATTTGTGGAAGAAAAATATCCATATTTAAAACTTTATGTCCACGAAAGACTGGCTTTCCAGCGTATGACGTTAGAGATTACAGTTCGTAAAGTTTTAAATAGGGATATTTTTTACTTCAGAAGGCCTTTATTAACCCCTGGAGCCGTGTGGAGCAGTTATATGATGGATGGATGCACAGAAACAGCCATTCACTGCCATTATAAAGCTTGAAGAGCAGGACATTATTAATATAACTCTGTGTGAGAGAAGAGTGTCACACACACCGAGGATGAGCTGAGGGAGAGTAAATCATGGGCTCATGATCCATCCCATTCCTCCAGAAAGTAGATCAAATGGGAAGGGAAGCAAAAGCGATTGTGATGTGTGTGTCATTTCTCAGATGTGTGTGAAGGGGCTTCATCTTCAGTGCAAAGGCAGCTCACACCCATCAACACTGATTCTCCTGCGGTGTATCAATTGTCAGGATTGAACATACAATTCAAACAAAATAAACTTGATAATAAATAAGTGTTGAGAGCGCAAAGAAAAAAGAAACACAACATCTGGGCCCTATCCCACACATCTCTCTCCACATACAACTGTTCAGCATCACTAGAAGGACAAAAATAAGAAATACATTAAAAAGAAAACCCAGAATGGCTACAACTGGGGAAAACAACACAACTTATGTTTGGTGACTAATTTAGTGAGCCACTATTCAAGAATTCTATACAATTTCTCATCTTAAATGCTCATTCTTATATCATTCTAATATATTATATCTCATTTGTCTCGCATGTATGTTACAAAAAAAAAAAGCATTAGTGAGAAGGTCTCAGAAGCAGACCGTGTCTAAACCAGCCGACGTCCACAGCGCCCTCTAGTGGCCCGTGCTGACATCACTTCCTGTCACTATACAGTCAGCACTAGAGAGAAGGTGAATGTTCCTATTTGAGAAAGTACTAACCAAGAGTCTGGAAATTTGGTGCGTTCAAACCCTAGAGCGTTTGAATGCTGTGTGGCACCCAGAATCACTTGTGCAACCTCAAAAAAAGAAAGGAAAAAATTGCAGATTGTTGAAAGAGAGATGAGATCTTGCGGAGAAGCACCTTTGACCCTGTGGCGTTCACCACTGCTCAGCTGATCTCTGTGAGATGACGAGGGCTGTTGGTGAAGATCCAGCTCTGCCTCTTCTGGAAAGTGCTAAGCCTCCTCTCCTCGCTGGACGACTTCTGTGCGCTCCACATCGCTCCATATATACATGATTCCCTTTGGGGTGGGAAAGAAGCCACTCCTCCACAGAGCAGCCTGTGGGCCGTGTGGTCCTGTGGGTCCTCAGCAGGTGTCCGTGTGCAGGCAGGTCTGGGATCAGTTGGAGCTGGCCGTGATGGGTGTGTCCAGCTCGATCTCCAGAGCCGATCCCGGAGTCTGCAGGTTGCTGAAACACGACCTACACACACGGCTGGGCTCGAACAACTGCTGGCTTGGCACCGGGATCTTCTGATCGCAACAGCTGGCACAGAACACATTCCCACAATTCCTGCAGCGGAGGGAAAGAGAAAGAGTTTCGAAAGAAAAAGAAAGAATAATAGCATTAGTACCTTTATAAATCACTTTTAGAATTGAATTAGCCCAGCCTAGAATATATAAAACCCATGCATTAGAACTGAATGCGTCACATTTTTATATATTTAATTTAATAATAATAAAATAAGAAATTACAAATGAAAGCACTATCATTTGAAATAATAATAATAATGAGCATCTAAATGCATTTAAAGGGTTAGTTCACCCAAAGATGAAAATTGTGTCATTAATTACTCACCCTCATGTGGTTGGACACCCGTCAGACCTCCGTTCATCTTCAGACACAAATGAAGATATTTTAGTGTAAAGCTGATGCTGAGAAAGGCTTCAGATAGGCCTCCATTGGCATTCAGTACATTTACACACTGCAAAAAATGCTTTTCTAACTTAGTATTTTTGTCTTGTTTTCAGTCCAAATATCTAAAAAATCTTACATTAAGAAGCATTTACTAGACAAGCAAAAGTTTTTGTCTGATTTTGGGGGAAAATAACTCAAAATTAAGGGAGTTTATGCTTAAAATAAGCAAAATAATCTGCCAATGGGGTAAGCAAAATAATCTTAATTCAAACAGAAAACAAGATTATTTTGCTTACCCCATTGGCAGATTATTTTGCTTATTTTAAGCAAAAACTCCCTTAATTTTGAGTTATTTTCCCCCAAAATCAGACAAAAACTTTTGCTTGTCTAGTAAATGCTTCTTAATGTAAGATTTTTTAGATATTTGGACTGAAAACAAGACAAAAATACTAAGTAAGAAAAGCATTCAGTACATTTACACTCCCAAGACCCATAAAAGGCACTTAAAACGTTGTTACAAAGTCCATCTCACCACAGTGACTCAGTGAATAATTTTACGATGCGACGACAATAGTTTTTGTGCGCAAAGAAAAATCAAAATAACACCTTTATCCAACTTGTTCTCGACTTCCGTGTGTGCCTCCACGACGCATGCGCGAGAATATGACGCAGATCCGGCGTTCGGACACATGACCCAGAAGCAATTTGTTTACAAGCAGAGGAAGACGCGCGTGTCTAAGCTGTTGATCTACATTGTTCTCAAAATGGGGCTAAAGTGTGCATTTCATGGATTCCCGAACGCCGGATCTGCGTCATATTCTCGCGCATGCGTCGTGGAGGCACACACGGAAGACAAGAACAAGTTGGATAAAGGTGTTATTTAGATTTTTTTTTGCGCACAAAAACTATTGTCGTCGCATCGTAAGATTATTGTAGAGTCACTGTGGTGAGATGGACTTTGTAACGACGTTTTAAGTGCCTTTTATGGGTCTTGGGAGTGTAAATGTACTGAATGCCAATGGAGGCCTATCTGAAGCCTTTCTCAGCCTCAGCTTTCAACTAAAATATCTTCATTTGTGTTCCGAAGATGAACGGAGGTCTGACGGGTGTCCAACGACATGAGGGTGAGTAATTAATGACAGAATTTTCATTTTTGGGTGAACTAACCCTTTAAACTGAAACTCAAATATAATAAAAATATGAATTAATATTGATATTTAAAATCAGCACATTTAAAGGTGCAGTGTGTAGTATTAATGAGGATCTATTGACAGAAATGCAATATAATACACATAACTCTGTGTTCAGTGGAGTATGAAGGCCGTTATGTGTTTATGATCTCAGAATGAGCCGTTTCTATCTACACACACCGCGGGAAGTGAAGCCGCCATTTTGTGCCGTTATGTGTTTATGATCTCAGAATGAGCCGTTTCTATCTACACACACCGCGGGAAGTGAAGCCGCCATTTTGTGCCGTCATGTTTCTACGGTAGCCCTAAAGCAGGGTTATTCAAATCTTGCCCTGGAGGGCCAATGCGCTGCAGAGTTTAGCTCCAACCCTAATCAAACACACCTGAACATGCTAATCAATGTCTTCAGGTTCATTAGAAAATCACAGGTAGGTGAGTTTGATCAGGGTTGGAGCTAAACTCTGCAGCGCATTGGCCCTCCAGGGCAAGATTTGAATAACCCTGCCCTAAAGGGACTAACTTTTCTACAGAGCACTAGCTACTCTCTGCTGTCTCATGACCACATCTGTGTCCTGTGTGGGCCACCGTAGCTTCTCTATGTGCTCAGAAAGGGAGGGGTGAGCGGTCGCGATTCACAACCTCACCACTAGATGCCGCTAAAACTTACACACTGCACCTTTCACTAAGAAAGCTACACAAATAAATAAATGCATATGTCAACAGCCCTAATTTAAACATTTTACTAGAAACGTACAATATATATATTTAAAAGTTCTCCATCATGTGCTGAACAGGAAACAACTGTGTTAAAGTGTTAAGGGTGGGAAGGGCTTCTTTAGGCCTGGGCAAAATGAAGCCAACATGCAGATTTACTGCAAGAAAACATCAAATTAAATCACAAACAAGTGAGAAGAGGTGCATCATTGGCGCCACACGCTGTGTATTACACAGAATCATGCAGACTTTCAAACATTACCATCAGGGCTTGACATTCACTTCTTTGGTAGTGGTTTTGCAAAGTTACTAGCCACAGTTCACTGGCCACCATTATGACATCCATACCATGGGGACAACTGATGCGTTTTATATTATCTCAATTTGGCAACAGGATTATTAGGAGTAGTTTTTCTTTCAAATAAATCTGCAATAAACTGCGAATTATAATGGATATACAGTAACTGAAAAACTAAAGCAACTATTCACAGAATTTACAAAGTGTAAAAAACTCATTTAGTTGATAAAAACTGTCGGTTTGTCAGAGTCTGCGCGCTCCACTCCGGTGTGTGTGTAAACTGAGAAACGCCTGCCGGTGTGTGAAAGTAAACACAAGCAGTTTCTGTTGACATCAAATTGTGCAAGATGACGCCTTTTGATTGGTTACTACGTCCATCCATCAAAACTTAGCTGGCAAGGCATTGATTGCCTTTATCCAACTAAAACCATGGGTGCAATGATTGACAGCTCGTGGAGCCAGTAATGCGCTTCCTGTATATGATGCGTCATCAGAAAGCCTGTGATTGAAGGAGAGATGAGGGAGGGAGGAGTCTAATCTTGCAGGGTCTAATCTTCCAGAAACTGATTAGAATCAATATTTCATTGAAAATGGACATGATTGATTACTCCAACTCAAAACGCTCATGCAAACAAAGGAGGATTTTTAGTTTTTTTCCCCATTTCGTCGTTGTTTTGGATTAAAAAGTGGGATGCATTTTGAAGAGTGGACCCTTACACGGACATGTGTGCTGCTGTTGGATTCGTCCGATCTGAACTGAACGATACGAGATGAAAGATGAGTACTGCAGTTATCATGCTAATGTTTAAATAGCGAGTGTTTCTGCATTTCATTTAACCCTTTCCTCTCTAGTGTATTTATTGCAAAAACAAGTTCAGAACATGAATCTTGAGTGTTTTAGCTTTAAAATGATGCATAGTTTGTGATGGTTGATTGAATATTTAGTATAAAACAAAAGTAAATAAAAGTAAAATAATGTATAAATAATATATAAATTCAACCCCCCAAAGTCGCCAGTAGGAGTGAATGCGTTACACACCAGTGCTGAAACACACACACACACACACACACACACACACACACACACACACACACACACACACACACACACACACACACACACACACACACACACACACACACACACACACACACACACACACACACACACACACACACACACACACACGGCGGGTTGGCAGGTGTTAATGTCAAGCCCTGAGTACCATCATACTCAAACACGCATGCGACAGAACATAAAAGGGGAGGCTTTACTTAAAATAAATCACATTTTCCATCCATGACTCTCATCCATATCACTGAAAACAGGACTTTCAGGCTCTTATGAAATGAAATTTGATGTAGAAATACTGCAGCTATATTCACAAATCATCATGGCACTGGCGTACATTAACATATGACCCTCATTTACATACTACTGACTTACAAAAGCCTGTGCAGTATTACCTCATTTCACATGCAAAGAGACTAAGACTAAATTACATTTCCATATTTGAAAAATGATTTGTTTAGAGGTCTGAAAATAACAGTGAGGGTGGAAAATGGTTATAGGAAAACTGTATTAGGGCTGGATTTGGTGCAGGAAAACATTAACTAACATTAGAAAGGGATTTTACACTTTAAAGCATTATATTGTTCCTCGTCCTTAGATAATTAGATTTATTTACACTACTGTTCTGGAAAGAAGTCTCTTCTGCTCACCAAGGCTGCATATATATGATCTAAAGCAAAAACAGATGAAGCAAAAAAAACTTATTATTGTGAAATATTATTACAATTTAAAAAAATCTGTTCTCTATGTGAATATATAGTAAAGTGTAATGTATATTCCGGTGATCAAAGCTGAATTTATCATCATTTCTCCAGTCTCCAGTGTCACATGACCCTTCACTAATCATTCTCATATGAGGATTTGCTACAGCATTTAGAAAATATATATTATTATATATTACTGATGAACTTTTGAACATTAGTGTATGAATAGAAACCCCTCGTTCTCTCTTAGACTGGCTCTCTGGATCCTCCCTAAACAATAACAGAGACTTCAACCCCATGAAGAGATGGAGGAGAAGAGAGGAGGGTTAGGTCACTCTGAAGCGATGCAGGGTTAACAGGACGTACAAGAGCCTGAGAATGACACACAGAGAGAGGGCGATTCTCACCAAACCTCTTCCATTCGCTCCTTGCCTCTGTGGTACAGGAGGAGAAATCAACTTGTAGGGTAAAACTAGTGAGATTTCTAACTAGAATGCATTTGAAGGCATCATTGGCCTGACAACAAAGGCTTCTAGGCCAAATTCTAAGGATACATTCACAGAATCCCAGACTGCATTGTGGCAAAAATCATAAAAATGACAGCTGGAGTTGAATGAAATATAAAAGACTGCAAAAATATTCCATGCACTACTGAAAAGAAACAAATACTTCCATTTATAGTTGTAGAGTTCTAACTAATTAAAGGGATAGTGCACCAAAAAAATTACATTTTGTCATTACTTACACACCCTCAAGAGTTTTTTTTGTTCTGTTGGACACACAAGAAGATATTTTAAAGAATTGAAGTGATATAAAGTCAGATTTGCGAGATGTAAAGTCAGAATTGCGAGATGTAAAGTCAGAATTGGGTAAAGTCAGAATTGCGAGATGCAAAGTCAGAAATGTGAGATGCAAAGTCAGAAATGCGAGATGTAAAGTCAGAAATGCGAGATGTAAAGTCAGAATTGCGAGGTGTAAAGTCAGAATTGCGAGATGTAAAGTCAGAATTGGGTAAAGTCAGAATTGCGAGATGCAAAGTCAGAAATGCGAGATGTAAAGTCAGAAATGCGAGATGTAAAGTCAGAATTGCGAGATGCAAAGTCAGAAATGCGAGATGTAAAGTCAGAATTGCGAGATGTAAAGTCAGAATTGGGTAAAGTCAGAATTGCGAGATGTAAAGTCAGAATTGGGTAAAGTCAGAATTGGGTAAAGTCAGAATTGCGAGGTGTAAAGTCAGAATTGCGAGATGTAAAGTCAGAATTGCGAGATATAAAGTCAGAATTGGGTAAAGTCAGAATTGGGTAAAGTCAGAATTGCGAGATGTAAAGTCAGAATTGGGTAAAGTCAGAATTGGGTAAAGTCAGAATTGCGAGGTGTAAAGTCAGAATTGCGAGATGTAAAGTCAGAATTGCGAGATGTAAAGTCAGAATTGGGTAAAGTCAGAATTGGGTAAAGTCAGAATTGCGAGATGTAAAGTCAGAATTGCGAGATGTAAAGTCAGAATTGGGTAAAGTCAGAATTGGGTAAAGTCAGAATTGCGAGGTGTAAAGTCAGAATTGCGAGATGTAAAGTCAGAATTGCGAGATGTAAAGTCAGAATTGCGAGATGTAAAGTCAGAATTGGGTAAAGTCAGAATTGCGAGATGTAAAGTCAGAAATGCGAGATGTAAAGTCAGAAATGCGAGATTTAAAGTCAGAATTGCGAGATGCAAAGTCAGAATTGGGTAAAGTCAGAATTGCGAGATGCAAAGTCAGAAATGCGAGATGTAAAGTCAGAAATGCGAGATTTAAAGTCAGAATTGCGAGATGCAAAGTCAGAAATGCGAGATGTAAAGTCAGAATTGCGAGATGTAAAGTCAGAATTGGGTAAAGTCAGAATTGCGAGGTGTAAAGTCAGAATTGCGAGATGTAAAGTCAGATTTGCGAGATGTAAAGTCAGATTTGCGAGATGTAAAGTCAGATTTGCGAGATGTAAAGTCAGAATTGCGAGATGTAAAGTCAGATTTGCGAGATGTAAAGTCAGAATTGTGAGATGTAAAGTCAGAATTGAGAGATGTAAAGTCAGAATTGGGTAAAGTCAGAATTGCGAGATGTAAAGACAGATTTGCGAGATGCAAAGTCAGAATTGCGAGATATAAATTCAGAATTGCGAGATGTAAAGTCAGAATTGCGAGATGTAAAGTCAGAATTGCGAGATGTAAAGTCAGAATTGGGTAAAGTCAGAATTGCGAGATGCAAAGTCAGAATTGCGAGATGTAAAGTCAGATTTGCGAGATGTAAAGTCAGAATTGCGAGATGTAAAGTCAGATTTGCGAGATGTAAAGTCAGAATTGCGAGATGTAAAGTCAGAATTGCGAGATGTAAAGTCAGATTTGTCAGAATTGCGAGATGTAAAGTCAGAATTGTGAGATGTAAAGTCAGAATTGAGAGATGTAAAGTCAGAATTGGGTAAAGTCAGAATTGCGAGATGTAAAGACAGATTTGCGAGATGCAAAGTCAGAATTGCGAGATATAAAGTCAGAATTGCGAGATGTAAAGTCAGAATTGCGAGATGTAAAGTCAGAATTGCGAGATGCAAAGTCGGATTTGCGAGATGTAAAGTCAGAATTGCGAGATGTAAAGTCAGAATTGCGAGATGTAAAGTCAGAATTGAGAGATGTAAAGTCAGAATTGCGAGATGTAAAGTCAGAATTGTGCGATGTAAAGTCAGAAATGCGAGATGTAAAGTCAGAATTGTGCGATGTAAAGTCAGAAATGCGAGATGTAAAGTCAGAATTGTGCGATGTAAAGTCTGAATTGCGAGATGTAAAGTCAGAATTGTGCGATGTAAAGTCAGAAATGCGAGAAGTAAAGTCAGAATTGCAAGATGTAAAGTCAGAATTGCGAGATGTAAAGTCAGAATTGTGTGATGTAAAGTCAGAAATGCGAGATGTAAAGTCAGAATTGTGCGATGTAAAGTCTGAATTGCGAGATGTAAAGTCAGAATTGAGAGATGTAAAGTCAGAATTGCGAGATTTAAAGCCAGAATTGCAAGATGTAAAGTCAGAATTGCGAGATGTAAAGTCAGAATTGTGTGATGTAAAGTCAGAATTGCGAGATGTAAAGTCAGAATTGCGAGATGTAAAGTCAGAATTGTGTGATGTAAAGTCAGAATTGCGAGATGTAAAGTCTGAATTACGAGATGTAAAGTCAGAATTGCGAGATGTAAAGTCAGAATTGCGAGATGTAAAGTCAGAATTGTGCGATGTAAAGTCAGAATTGTGCGATGTAAAATCAGATTTGCGAGATATAAAGTCAGAATTGAGAGATGTAAAGTCAGAATTGAGAGATGTAAAGTCAGAATTGTGCGATGTAAAGTCAGAATTGAGAGATGTAAAGTCAGAATTGCGCGATGTAAAGTCAGAATTGTGCGATGTAAAGTCAGAATTGCGAGATGTAAAGTCAGAATTGCGAGATATAAAGTCAGAATTGAGAGATGTAAAGTCAGAATTGCGAGAAGTCGCAATTATCTTTTAAAATGTAAATAAAGAAACTCATACAGGTTTGAAACAACATGAGGGTGGGTAAATGATGACAGAATATCCCTTTAAAATGTAATATTAGTTTATTGAGTGTATCATGTCATCAGCAACACACTAATGTCTGACTCTTTTGCTATCCATCAAGCACTATCTGGTGTGTGTGTTGCAGGAAGTTGATGCCTAGGTAGAGCGTCCCAAATCAGTCCCCCTTAATGAGCTTCCATTTCAGTCTGAATGCCGCCTATGTAGACCCAGAGCTTTCTGGAGCTAAAACTGAAACTATGCTTGATATTTGCACAACTTCAATAGGAAACCATATTGCGGTTTACTCATCGGGCAGCTTGTACTAGTCCTCACAGTTGGGTGGCTTGTTTAATCTGCTGTGTTTACTGCTAGGCATCAAGAAACATTTCGACAAATATTTCTGTTTACAGGACGACCAGAGGAATTTTAGAGAGGTTTTCCATAGACGTCAACACTAATGCATCTGACCCTAAAAGAGGTACGTGTTGAGAGGCAGATCAGCCGCACCAGAGAGAAGACTGTAGAGGTGTGTTCTGTGTGTGGTACTATGGGATGTTGTCTAACCTGCAGTGGTGCCGTCTAGTGGCCAACCAGAATCCTCTCTCACAGCCGTAGCACTGAGCAGCCAGATGGTCCGGGTACCACCGGGTCACCTGCAACAAATACTGAGCTCTAAATAAAAGTGCCTAATGAACACCTAAAGCACAATGGCACTATGCATTCAACGTAAAGTCATGTGATGTATTTTTGAAACATTTTGATGAAATGTTAAAGGGTTAGTTCACCCAAAAATGAAAATTCTGTCATTAATTACTTCCCCTCATGTCGTTCGACACCCGTCAGACCTCCGTTCATCTTCAGACACAAATGAAGATATTTTAGTTGAAATCTGATGCCTCTGAAAGGCCTCCATTGGCACAATGCACTTTACACTCTCAAGACCCTTAAAAGGCACTAAAGACGTCATTACAAAGTCCATCTCACTACAGTGGTTCTAAAATAACTTTATGAATCGGCGACAATAGTTTTTGTGCGCAAAAAAACCCTAAATAACGACTTATATAGTGATGACGATTTCAAAACAAGGCATCATGAAGCTTCGAAGCGTTATGAATCAGCGAGTCGATTCAGCGGTTTGAATCGCCAAATTTCAGCAATCCGAATCATGAATCGACTCACTGATTCATAACGCTTCGATTCTCATGATGCCTTGTTTTGAAATCGTCATCACTATATAAGTCGTTATTTAGGGTTTTTTTGCGCACAAAAACTATTGTCGCTGATTCTTAAAGTTATTTTAGAACCACTGTAGTGAGATGGACTTTGTAACGACGTCTTTAGTGCCTTTTAAGGGTCTTGAGAGTGTAAAGTGCATTGTGCCAATGGAGGCCTTTCAGAGCATCAGATTTCAACTAAAATATCTTCATTTCTGTTCCGAAGATGAACGGAGGTCTGACGGGTGTCGAACGACATGAGGGGAAGTAATTAATGACAGAATTTTTATTTTTGGGTGAACTAACCCTTTAAGAAAACATCCCATTTCTTTAGACTAACAGGCAATGAGTTTTAATAAGTACATTGGCACAAATTTAATGTCATAATTTCCTTAAAGTCAGTAGTAATATTATCATAAATTCTATACCCTCAAATAATCAAGTACACTACTGTTCAAAAGTGTCAGAAAGCTTGTTTTATTCAGCGAGGACGCATTCAACTGATCAAAAGTGACAGTAAAGACACTTATAATGTTACAAGAGATAAATGCTTTATATTCATCAAATAATCCTGGAAAATAATTGCACAAAATATTGATAATAATCAGAAATTATTCTTGAGCAGCAAATCAGTGTATCGAAGGAAGGATCATGTGACCCTGAAAACTGGAGTAATTCAGCTTTGCATCAGTAATAATAATAATTTAATATATTAATATATGCAGTTATTTTAAACTGCAATAATATTTCACAAACGTACTATTTTTACTGTATTTCTGATCAAATAAATGAAGCCTTGGTGAACATAAGAGACTACTTTCAAAAACATTGAAAAAACTTACCGACCTTATATTCTTTCTCCATACACCGGTGCAACAAATCCAAAGTCTTTCTAGTACAATAACAGTCATATAAACAAAAACAAAGATTAAAGGTAGGGTAGGCAAAATATAGACACTTTTTGTTACACTGTTTGAAACTCTTCACATCCTGATAGCAATCAATAATAGAAGTGGTCTAAATATTAAAACATGCACATCTCTCTTCTAGGGCTGTGTATCACCAACAATGTCACGATACGCATCACGATACTGACGTCACGATACGATACGCATCACGATACTGAAGTCACGATACGATACGCATCACGATACTGAAGTCACGATACGATACGCATCACGATACTGAAGTCACGATACGATACGCATCACGATACTGAAGTCACGATACGATACGCATCACGATACTGAAGTCACGATACGATACGCATCACGATACTGAAGTCACGATACGATACACATCACGATACTGAAGTCACGATACGCATCACGATACTGAAGTCACGATACGATACTGAAGTCACGATACGATACGCATCACGATACTAAAGTCACGATACGATACACATCACGATACTGAAGTCAAGATACGCATCACGATACTGAAGTCACGATACGATACGCATCACGATACTGAAGTTACGATACGATACACATCACGATACTGAAGTCACGATACGATACGCATCACGATACTGAAGTCACGATACGATACGCATCACGATACTGAAGTCACGATACGATACGCATCACGATACTGAAGTCACGATACGATACGCATCACGATACTGAAGTCACGATACGATACGCATCACGATCCTGAAGTCACGATACGCATTACGATACTGAAGTCACGATACGATATGCATCACGATACTGAAGTCACGATACGATACGCATCACGATACTGAAGTCACGATACGATACGCATCACGATACTGAACTCACAATACGCATCACGATACTGAAGTCACGATACGCATCACGATACGATACGCATCACGATACTGAAGTCACGATACGCATCACGATACTGAAGTCACGATACGCATCACGATACTGAAGTCACGATACGATACGCATCACGATACTGAAGTCACGATATGATACGCATCACGATACTGAAGTCACGATACGATACGCATCACGATACTGAAGTCACGATACGATACGCATCACGATACTGAAGTCACGATACGATACACATCATGATACTGAAGTCACGATACGATACGCATCACGATACTGAAGTCACGATACGATACACATCACGATACTGAAGTCACGATACGCATCACGATACTGAAGTCACGATACGATACGCATCACGATACTGAAGTCACGATACGATACGCATCACGATACTGAAGTCACGATACGATACACATCATGATACTGAAGTCACGATACGATACGCATCACGATACTGAAGTCACGATACGATACACATCACGATACTGAAGTCATGATACGCATCACGATACTGAAGTCACGATACGATACGCATCACGATACTGAAGTCACGATACGATACGCATCACGATACTGAAGTCACGATACGATACGCATCACGATACTGAAGTCACGATACGATACGCATCACGATACTGAAGTCACGATACGATACGCATCACGATACTGAAGTCACGATACGATACGCATCACGATACTGAAGTCACGATACGCATCACGATACTGAAGTCATGATACGCATCACGATATGGATCAATTTGGAATTACATTTCTTTTGAACAGAGTTTAGTAACAGTAATATCTGTTTATTGAATAACCAGTGTTAGAACAGTTGTGATAACCGAAAAACTATTTTGTTTTTGACATTAAAAAAAATATTAGTTAAATGAAATAAATATATTGTCACAAAAAAACTTTGGAAAGGCTTGGTTCAATATTGATTATTTTGGATATATATATCAGGTACAAAACATGGCAAATTTTGGAATGTAAAACAAATCTTGCGATAAATCTAAAACAAATTTGGGAAAACAAATCTCTTAACTAATGCTGTAAACTATGGGAGTCAGTTGTACTATAAAATTAAAGGTAAAAATGAACTGATTTGTAGCTACAAACACTTAAATTACACTAAATTACATTATGTTTTTTATAATAATAAAGTTATAATATTAACTTTACAAATTACATAATCATATACATATTTTTTTTAATATAAACATTTAAATGGTGGCTGTCATAAAAACTTGCCAGATTAATTCAAACATGCATTAAATATTGAGGAACATTACAAATTATAATGAATATGGAATATGGTGCATATATTTAGCAAAATGCTGCTCTCTAGAGTAAATTTTTCTGGCTGACTAACGAGTTTATGGACACTGGATATGTTTTTTTCTGAGGTAAATGTGTTACATGACACTATTTACAAGCTGTTTTACTGACGCCTTACCGCGTTTGAAACACTGATTGAGTGATTCCATGTGACATGATACAGAAGTTGTACTCTATCTTTTAACACAGGTTCAGATGTTCATTCATGTTTATTTCGCGCTGTGACTGATATTAAGTATTAAGGCGGAAGAGAAGATCCGTTCACGTGCGCTGCTTGCGCACACAGTATTGATACGCGCATCGTCAGGAGTTCATGACGATGTATCGTATCGATATTCTGAGCACAACCCTAATCTCTTCTGTGGACGTCTCAGGCCTAAAAAAATGTTCTTCCAATCATTGCATTCGGTCTGTCAACCTATTAGCATACTTCCGAGCACCTGCTCGCGCAGACATCACACGTCATCAGCGCATGAACATGATGCTGTGTAGAGTTGTAGAGACAGTCTCTGAGCGCCGCAAACAAACCTTTTACAGTTTATCCTGAACCTAAAAAAGCAGCTTGTGCTGCGTTCACGGTAATTACGAGATGGCGATCCGTGACGTTCTACTCTGAGCTGTGCATTTCTATGTCAACACTATCAATGCCGAGATGAATCTGCATTATTATTGTGCTGATATGTGCTTTGAGGCATGAGGTAATTGAATGTGTGACGCTTTGCAGACTCTGATCTGGCTGTGCTCATTCATGTGTTGTGGAGAAGGCGGAGCTTTGGAGAGCGTACTGAAGGGAGGGTGGGCTCTCACGCTTTCAAATCTAGCTTGCTATTGCTAGCCTCTCCGAAATTGCCTACCCTACCTTTAAAATAAACACGGTGGACCTAGTTTAGTTGTGTACCTCAGTGTCCTGCTTGTCCACCTGCTCCCAGCTGGCCTCAGAGAAGAGTTCAGTGCTGCAGCGGGACAGACAGTTAGGCTCCAGGTTAAAGTCGGAGTCTGTGATTGAGGTCTGACAGAGAGATGGGGAAAACAAGTCTGAATGGTGGCTGAAAAACACAAACCCAAACCATGTGAGCAGTAGGCCTGTCGTGATAGTCAATAAATCAATTAATCGCACAATAAAAAAAAATGAGCTCGATAATTTTTCCAGCTGCGATAATTTCCAGCGTCCGTTTTTATATCCATTTTTGCAGAGCGTTACATTATATGATCACGCTCTTATACATGTAAATGCTTCTAAGCGCGACAAGACACAAGAGAACGCGCTGTGTCAATGCCCTGTGTGTGTGTGTGTGTGTGGCTGCGTCTCATGTCAGCTAATCAAGGAGCACTCTGATACACACACACACACACTCGACGCATAGACAGACTAGAATTTTGAGTATTCTCATATTAGGAGTCTTAAATTAGTTAAATAACGTCTTAAATGAACTTAAAGAGTTGTGAGATAATGAGATCCGCGGCTGTTCTTAAAGTGACAGGAGCACTGATGATGGCTGTCATTAATGTTCATCACAGAACAACGGGAACAGAGAAAATTGTAGCTTTAATGATGATTAATCCATATTTCATTTATTATTTATGCAGTTAAGAAAGGTGTTTGATAACTATTACATTTCTGTATATGTCTAACAGGGAAGGCACAGGTAAAAATAAAGATTGTTTTAAGTTCACTTAAATTAAAAGTTGTTTTTTTAAAGCCTAGTAAATGTTGAAATTGGGAGCTTTCAGTGATACTGTAATGTAACGTCATTAATGTTTCATAGAGACATCAGTGATACTGGCCTTCATTCATAAAAACATGACAATACAACACATATTTAACATATGCTGTCAATAAATTGTTTCTACATTAATTTGGAGAGTAACTGAAATTATTACAATATCAAAACATTAAAAACGTATTAATCGTGATTAACTACAGAAAAATGTTTTGATTAATTAGTTAATTTTTTTTTATGGATTCCCAGCTCTGCCTAAAACACAATCATCCGCTGCAGTTTTCCAGCTGTTTATTCAAGTGCATTTGTTTGTTAACAGTCCATTGCTTTCATTGTTTTGGTTGTTTTATTGTGGATATTTAAAATGCTTTCCGTTTTCAGTGTTAAATAGTCTAAGGGCGTTTTCACACCTGAAAGTCCGCACCAAGGTCCGAACCGAAGTTCATGTTTTGATACTTTTTATATATTTGGTTAGTTTTGGTTTGGTTTCACATTGCAGTTATGCGAGAGCACTAAAGAACTTTACATGACGCACTTGAGTCCACTCGTCATCATCTGTGTGGGCGGCATCTGGAGATTGATTGGTTTGTAAACGGACGTGCGTCTGACGCGTCTTTGACAAGAGTGAATGAACGGACGCATATCGTTGCCACTATTGAACAGTGCGCACTGCTTGACTATTTTTTATTCGTTACGTTTAAAAGTGGACATTTCAAGCTTTATATACACATATTTCTCATGTTTGTGAAGCAGTAGCTGCTGAGTTTGGGTTTATTTGAGACGCTCCAGTTCATGTGTAAAGCATGTGATCGCTCCCGCGATTATTGTCTGCTATAGACTATTTGCTTCTTATTTATTAAATCCAGGCAATTATCTGATTAAACGTTGATTAAAATTAAGATACAATTTATTCAAAACGAAATTCCCATTAAAGAAATACTTTCTAAGCAAAATCATACAAAATTTAGTTCAAAATTATTTCGGACTTTCTGTCTTCTGACATATTGCGCATATTTTCACTTTTCATAATCAATGTAGCCTAGATTGAATTTAAAAATAACATAATAATATTTAAACATAAACAGGAACTTCCTGTAAATGGTCTGAAAGTCCGAACCATACAGAAAATACTTTCACACTAGAAACGAACCGAACCTTTGTTCAGTTTGATCCGGACCGAGACTACCTCTTTTCGTCGGACCAAATTTCGTCTGTTTGGTCCAGACCGTGGAACGGGGGAGGTTTCACACCTGCAATTTTGATTCGGACCAAACTGAAAAGTCCGAAAATCCAGACCAAACAAGGTAGGTGTGAAAACGCCCTAAGTGTATTGATCTTTGAAAAGGTGTACCTGCATCATTACGCCATTATCATTATTTTAGATGAAAATGGTCTCTGAACAACAATATTATCGTTTATCGCGATAATTTCTTTGCCAATTTATCGTCCAGCAAAATTTGTTATCGTGACAGGCCTAATGAGCAGAACAAAACCCGAGTGTGCACTGCTCACCACTTCATCTCCGATGTCTCCGTTGAGTCGCAGCATCCCAGCAGCCTGATGGCTCTCCAGACGGCTCCAGAGCTCCTGTACCTGCCTCTTCAGAGCCTCCACCTCCAGCTGGTGACCCGCTTCGATCTGCCTCAGCCTCTGCTGCACCACGTCCGTGTGCAGGGTCAACCCGTCGTCATCCAGATGGTTCCGGGCTGAAGGGGGCTCTGGAGGGCTGAAGCTCGGCCGGCCCAGAAACCCCAGGTGCAGGCA
Organism: Gobio gobio; assembly: GCF_949357685.1. Lineage (NCBI taxonomy): Eukaryota > Metazoa > Chordata > Actinopteri > Cypriniformes > Gobionidae > Gobio > Gobio gobio. Next base: position 54,531,066 of record NC_137116.1, read on the forward strand.
GCGATGGTGGGAGCAGGCGCCGCGGGCATGGAGGGTCAGCGAGCCACAGCTGGCGAGGGACACCTGTCGGCTGAGTGCGGCCCGGTCCCCATTTGTGCGTGGCGTGGAGGGTTCCGGGTCAGGGGAGTCTCCGTTACACACCGGGTGGAGGAGGTCAGTGGAGGGCGGAAAGGCACTGAGAGACGGCCGTTTTGGGGTGTGGTTTAAAGTCCTGGGAGCGCCTTGTGCACGGAGACCCTGTTTGAGGCACGACGATTCAGCGAGGGCTTTCAGAGGAGGCGGAATAATTAAGGGTGCCAGACTCTCCGGCCGAATGCCTACATCCTCCGTGAGCGTCTCGGTGGAGCTCTCCAAAAGAGAAAGACATTGCTCGACGACTTCTCGTCTCTCGACTCCATGGCCGTTACTCAGAGTCCTGAGGCCATTGGGAGGGAAAGTAGTCGTGCTACAAGAAGGGCTGTGTTCTTGTGTCATGCCTTTCTCAAGGGCTACTTCCTCCGAGTCTTGGCTTCCCGAGGTATCCTGGCTGAGAGCAGAAGATGCTTCAGAATTACCATCTTCTGAACAAAGTCCATTGACATTTCCATCTTCAAGGCTTTTAGCTTTGCTCTCCTGAGCATCATCAACACCACTGCTGCTCTCTTCTGGATGTGCAGCATCATCACTCTGTCCGTTACTGCGATCTGTCTTTGCTTCTCTGCGGCTATCCGGTGCACACTCGTCTTTTGTAGCTTCCTGGAGAATGTTCTCCATTTGGCCCATAGCCACACCAACTGTCAGCTCCGCCTCATCAACCCCCTCCATCATTGGCAATCTGATATCCCTAAGCCCCGCCCCATTCTCTGTTCCCCCACTGGGCGATGTTCCCATAATCCCCACCACAGTCTGTCCGTTGACCCTCTCGTCTGGATCTGGAGGTACAGCACCTTCAGTCCCTGTTCCAATGTTGATCTCCAGAGATCTGCGATGGTCCTGCCATTTCTCATTCAAACTGGGGTCGCTGGAACGTCGATTGGAGGTCAGAGGGTTTCCAACTTCACAAGCGCTAGGCAAGTTATCAAATGAGCGGGTTTTAGGACGCCTGTGGGCACAATACAAAAACCAAAACAAGCTCATCAAGTCAACATTAAAACACCTTTTACATCTTCTAATATATGTATATCCAAACTTACCTGGATACATACAGTATAGGGTAAGTAGTATAAAGCAAAAAACTGCTTGATTGTTATATCACCGAAAAATGTAAACGGTATTATAACCCAGCAATATATTAAAAGAATCACCTCAGAAAAATAACATATATATACAGTGAGGAAAATAAGTATTTGAACACCCTGCTATTTTGCAAGTTCTTAGAAATCATGGAGGGTCTGAAATTGTCATCGTAGGTGCATGTCCACTGTGAGAGACATAATCAAAAAAAAAAAATCCAGAAATCACAATATATTATTTTTTAACTATTTATTTGTATGATACAGCTGCAAATAAGTATTTGAACACCTGTCTATCAGCTAGAATTCTGACCCTCAAAGACCTGTTAGTCTGCCTTTAAAATGTCCACCTCCACTCCATTTATTATCCTAAATTAGATGCACCTGTTTGAGGTCGTTAGCTGCATAAAGACACCTGTCCACCCCATACAATCAGTAAGAGACTACTAACATGGCCAAGACCAAAGAGCTGTCCAAAGACACTAGAGACACAATTGTACACCTCCACAAGGCTGGAAAGGGCTACGGGGAAATGGCCAAGCAGCTTGGTGAAAAAAGGTCCACTGTTGGAGCAATCAATAGAAAATGGAAGAAGCTAAACATGACTGTCAATCTCTCTCGGACTGGGGCTCCATGCAAGATCTCACCTCGTGGGGTCTCAATGATCCTAAGAAAGGGGAGAAATCAGCCCAGAACTACACGAGAGGAGCTGCTCAAAGAGCTGAAAAGAGCTGGGACCACCGTTTCCAAGGTTACTGTTGGTAATACACTAATGAAATCATGCATGGCACGGAAGGTTCCCCTGCTTAAACCAGCACATGTCCAGGCCCGTCTTAAGTTTGCCAATGACCATTTGGATGATCCAGAGGAGTCATGGGAGAAAGTCATGTGGTCAGATGAGACCAACATATAACTTTTTGGTCATAATTCCACTAAACGTGTTTGGAGGAAGAAGAATGATGAGAACCATCCCAAGAACACCATCCCTACTGTGAAGCATGGGGGTGGCAGCATCATGCTTTGGGGGTGTTTTTCTGCACATGGGACAGGGCGACTGCACTGTATTAAGGAGAGGATGACCGGGGCCCATGTATTGCGAGATTTTGGGTAACAACCTCCTTCCCTCAGTTAGAGCATTGAAGATGGGTCGAGGCTGGGTCTTCCAACATGACAATGACCCGAAGCACACAGTCAGGATAACCAAGGAGTGGCTCTGGAAGAAGCAGATCAAGGTTCTGGCGTGGCCTAGCCAGTCTCCAGACCTAAACCCAATAGAGAATCTCTGGAGGAGCTCAAACTCTGGCCAGAAACCTGACTGATCTAGAGAAGATCTGTGTGGAGAAGTGGGCCAAAATCCCTCCTGCAGTGCAAAGCTGCTGAAAAACTACAGGAAACGTTTGACCTCTGTAATTGCAAACAAAGACAACTGTACTAAATATTAACATTGATTTTCTCAGTTGTTCAAATACTTATTTGCAGCTGTATCATACAAATAAATAGTTCATACATTGTGATTTCTGGATTTTTTTTTTAGATTATGTCTCTCACAGTGGACATGCACCTACAATGACAATTTCAGACCCCTCCATGATTTCTAAGAACTTGCAAAATAGCAGGGTGTTCAAATACTTATTTTCCTCACTGTATATATATATAGTACCTTCTACTTTACCTGCGTACATACAGTATAGTTTGCTATATCTACTATAATGCAAATCTCGGCTGAATTATTGTTTATATTGTTTTCAAAAATGTAAACTGTATTATCGCACAGCTCTCTATATAGTAAGCTTGGATATATATATATATATTATATCGGACTTTATCTGCATACACTCACATAAAGCAATATATACTATATAGCAAATCTCAACTGCTTGATTGCTTGTATCATCGCAAAATGTAAACTAAAATATAACACCCAGCTCTAATTTGGTAAATGCAACTATAAGGCATGAAGATATTATAAACATTACCATCATGATTAGTTATATATATATACATTTGACTTGACGTGATTTACATCCCATTGTGCTGTCCTGAGTTAAAACATGTTACCTGCCCAGGGGCTGGTCCTCAGGGTTGGCACCAGGTGCAGGGTAGGGGGCACAGGAGTCATCTGAAGGGGTTGTGGGTGAAGAGCTGGGCAGGTAAACTGCTGTCCATAACAGGAGATTGCGTACGTGACACACAGGATGAAGCACCTAAAAGAAACAGAAGAGATATAATAAAATAGGCCTAGTTATTGTTTTTGATCCATGTAACCTTAATAAATAAGGTTAACACCAAAACTACTAGCCTAACTCATATAAATGTTAAATATTGTTAAATAGTCAGTAATAAAATAAGAACAAATAATCAAATTACGAGCAACAGCACAAATAAACACAACAGAACAAACATACAAATGAAAAACAGTTCCTTTCTGGATTTTCATGTCGGTCTAAAACAGATTTTCAGGTAGGCTACAGAAGTACTGACCAAATGTAAAATATCACTTTATGGCCTTCAGTGTATAAATATAGATTAACCCTTATTAAAGTTATTCAGTCAAGAGCAGTGAGTGATATTTTTCTCTTTTGTTATCTCATCTTTTATGAGAACTGACAAGAGATTTACCAGCTTTCTATGTTTTGCGGTAGGGGGTGCTATTACACATCAGAGTACAGAATCTCCTGATCAAAACACAGGCGAAGAAGAAACAGAAACGAGCGATCTCATATAAGCAGATGCATATGTAAAATAACACTATTATCAATATAAAACAGCATCTAAATCCAAACTGCCTGATGTGACTGAGGTGTTGATGGACTCGATCGACTCCATCCAGATGTGGTTCAGAGTCTTTGACAAAAACACGAATTTCTCAGCTTTTTGATCAAAATGTTGCTTTTTTTCATGAAACTAACCCACATTCAAGTGTTGATAAATAAAGAATGCATGAAGCGAGAATAAAGCAGAGGCTCGGTTCTTTCTTTTGATATATTGCATGTTCAGATATTCACACAAGATATTCTGTGGGCCATGAAACTTGTGAAAATGACCAAAAACGCTTTCATGTTTACGTTCACTTAACCGAGTATGTTTACAATGATATTCCCCAAAGACTGGCATTTTGACATAATTTTGTGTGAATATTTGCGTGCTGTGAGACGTGTGTGTGTGTTGCGCAACGTGAGTACCACAATGAGAGAAGCAGGTGTGCTCTCATCTATGTGCGCTTTTGATTTACTTAAATTGGCAAGGCCAATGTGCAATGAACCATCATCAGTTTCAGTGATGACGCAGCACTGGCCCAAGGGGGCAGAGGTCAACTGACCCCAGAGTCTCTCACGCTGACCCCGGGCCATCGGGCCGTCCTTACTGTCGAGCCCTGAGCGCACATTTACATTTTTAAATATTTTAAGTAAACATTATATAAAATAAATGTTCAACAATTTTTCAACTTTCCTAATTATATTATACACTACGGCTTAAAAGTTTAGCAGACATTTATAATGTTACAACATTTTCTGTTTGTTTCCATAAAAATATTACATATTAAAAAAGAAAAACAAAATGCACAACTGTCAATAGTAAGAAATCAATTGAGAGCAGCTGCATATGAGAATGATTAGTGAAGGGTCATGTGACACTGATGATAAATTCAGCTTTGATCACAGGAATAAATTACACTTTAAAGGATATTAAAGTAGAAAACCATTATTTTAAATTGTAAAAATTATTTCACAATATTACAGTTTTTTCTGTATTTTTGATCAAATAAACGCAGGCTTGGTGAGCAGAAGAGACTTCCTTCTAAAACATCTTACTGACACCAAACGTTTGAAAGTTTGTGTATGTGGGAAGCTGACACGTCCAGTGACACACTATACTCCATATCAAACAAATTAATTATTGTATAACTAATACACATGCAAAACTGAGCAACTTGTACTTAAAAAATGTTTTACTTAAAGCTACACTGTGTAACTTTTTTAGTTTATTCTTAGCTAAAAACACTTAGTTCTTTCAAAAATATTTGTGCTCATTAATGTATATTTACTTCTTTCAAGTAATAAAGTATTCTCGTAAGTTTATAATATGCCATTGAAAATACATACGGGTGAGGGGTTCAAATGCCGGTCGCCATGTTGCCCCTCCATCTTGAAAGTACATTAGCCAAAGAGGGACATACCCGTAAATTCAAGCTTGGCCTTTGGCGTTTTAACACTCGATGGCACCGTGTCGAATGTGGACGAGGTCGAACTGGAAGCCATGTTAATCTTGGACTAAATCGGCCACCGTAGGAGTTAAAAAAAAATCGGAATTGAGAGGAATAGAAACTAAAATTCACTGGATGGTCATATACCTTTTCACCACTCGATGGGGGAAAATATCACACAGTGTAGCTTTAAACTTGTTATATAATTATATGTGCTCTTGATATTGGCATGAGCTCCTGAAACCTCAAACGGTCCACCACTAGAGGAGAAGAGGAAAGAAAGAAGAGGAGGAGGCGTACGGTTTCTGAATGAGAGGAGTAGAGCATGTTTCTGAAGGAGTGTTTGGCGGCTCGGAGGAGAGACCACACGGAGCAGGTCCTTTCCTGGATGTGTCTGTCCTCCCTCTCCTTCCCGCTGTTACACAGGAACGTCCCAAACAGACACGAGTATGTGTGCTGCACAAGCTTCACCTGAACACACAAAACCGCAAGAGTTCAGAGCTAGCTCAACAGGTAGACCAATCAAAGGTGTGCGCCCACGCTCACCCACCAGAAAGGCTTCGTTGAACTCAAAGGAACATGGGAACTGTCTCTGGAGCTGATGCACGCAGTCTAACCACTGCAGGAAGACAGGACATCTCTCGTTTAAGTCTTCCGTGTTCTCTCCATGACCACAGCGGTCGGCGAACTTGTGCCCGAAGTCCAACCACTCGGTCTCAACCAGCACCTGAAAACCCTGAAAGTGGACAGGAGAGTTTCTGATTATGGGATATCAACAGCTTTCACAATGAGAGTACAAATATGAGCACAGTTCACATGTGGAATTCTGGGACACGAAACATTCTTCAGAATAAAACTCTTCTTTAGCTGCTAGTTTCTTCTTATTTTTTAACTTAAGAAAAAAGATGAGAATATTTTGTATTCCCAGAAACGTTTCTGAAAGCTGCAGTCCGTAAGTTTTTCCTCTTTGTCGCCACCTTTGTCTGAACCCAGCGGATCAATCCCATGTTTTGAGGAGTAATGTGTGAAGGTCGTCACCGCACCGGTGTGGACACACTGTACTTGGGAATTGCAGAAACTACGACCAAAAATAATAAGTTTCACCAGAAAATGCAAGTTCTGCCACTTTTGTTCTGACCGACTGAGGAAAAGCATTTCGATAAATCGCGCTATCAACAGTGATTGAATCTAACGATCACTCCGCTCACATCACATCACATCAAATTATTATTATTGTTAGACTTTGTTCTCAAATTGTTAACGTTCACAACATCAGCATTGCGTGAATACGTGTACTGCATGTGTATTAGCGTTACCTAGATTTCAGTTTCTGTACTGTCTAATCTTTTGCTTTCGACTCCGGGTGGATCTCCAGTCGTCACTGATGATTGCCGCCTGGATTCTGGATTGCAATTCGCCATCAAAATGATGTTCAACTATTCCAGCGGCTGTGAGGAAAGGCTATCAATGATCCGCCACCTGCAGCCTCCTCACATGTGCTACTACTAGCCGGACTCCTTCTTCATAAATAACTTCTTAAAGGGTTAGTTCACCCAAAAAAAACCTCATGTCGTTGGACACCCGTCAGACCTCCGTTCATCTTCAGACACAAATGAAGATATTTTCATTGAACTCCGATGGCTCTGAAAGGCCTCCATTGGCTCAATGCACTTTACACTCTCAAGACCCAGAAAAGACACTAAAGACGTCGTTACAAAGTCCATCTCACTACAGCGGCTCTACAATAACTTTATGAAGCGATGAGAATAGTTTCTGTGCGCAAAAAAACCCTAAATAACGACTTATATAGTGATGACCGATTTCAAAACACAGCATCATGAAGCTTTGAAGCGTTATGAATCAGTGAGTCGATTCATGATAGCATAGCAGAGCGACCCTCTATTGTTTCATCTGTGAAACGATGTTAATCACAGGCTTCGAGCTCGGGCAACATTACACATATTTTCCCACTCCCTTTAAGCCATTGTCTATGTAAACATGTCCTTGTGAGCATTTCAAACCGCAGAATTTAAAATAAGCCCTTGTGGATTTTCCTAGCATGTGATCTAGCTCAGACATTCCTCTGGTGCTAATTCAGAGAGTTGTAGTTGATTAGAGCTCACCTCAATGGTGCGGTAGTAGGGGTCCAGCAGGACTTTGGCCAGCGCCACTATCTGAGGCGTGCGGTCCCAGCCATCTGAGCAGTGCACCAGAACGGGCCGGTGGTCGCGGTCCACAGCATTCAGCACCAGCAGAGACGCCTTGAGCAGGAGGGACAGGTGCTGCAGCCACTTCGTGCTCTCCAGAGCAGACAGCCAGCTAAACACAGCACAACACACCATTACACACTCTATACACCTCTAGTGAAGGGCTGGAGTGGGAGAAAAGATCAGCAACATTACACACTCTATACACCTCTAGTGAAGGGCTGGAGTGGGAGAAAAGATCAGCAACATTACACACTCTATACACCTCTAGTGAAGGGCTGGAGTGGGAGAAAAGATCAGCACCATTACACACTCTATACACCTCTAGTGAAGGGCTGGAGTGGGAGAAAAGATCAGCACCATTACACACTCTATACACCTCTAGTGAAGGGCTGGAGTGGGAGAAAAGATCAGCACCATTACACACTCTATACACCTCTAGTGAAGGGCTGGAGTGGGAGAAAAGATCAGCACCATTACACACTCTATACACCTCTAGTGAAGGGCTGGAGTGGGAGAAAAGATCAGCACCATTACACACTCTATACACCTCTAGTGAAGGGCTGGAGTGGGAGAAAAGATCAGCACCATTACACACTCTATACACCTCTAGTGAAGGGCTGGAGTGGGAGAAAAGATCAGCACCATTACACACTCTATACACCACTAGTGAAGGGCTGGAGTGGGAGAAAAGATCAGCACCATTACACACTCTATACACCACTAGTGAAGGGCTGGAGTGGGAGAAAAGATCAGCAACATTACACACTCTATACACCTCTAGTGAAGGGCTGGAGTGGGAGAAAAGATCAGCAACATTACACACTCTATACACCTCTAGTGAAGGGCTGGAGTGGGAGAAAAGATCAGCAACATTTACCCATGTAAGGTTATATTATACAAGGTTTCTTGCTCCAAAAACCATCTTAAAGTTAAAGAAAGAATACTTGTAATTTGACCCAATATGCCATGCAGTGGGCAAACGTCTGTATATAACATAGGTAGCATATTTTCATAGATTAAGTTGCTGAATACTTAATAAATGATGACATAAACACTACAGGGCTCAAAGCTAAGGGTTTTTTACACTAGCCCAGTGGTTCAACTTTTTACTTGCCCTGCCAAAATGTTCAATAATAAATTAATTAATTAAAATAGTTATTGTTGTTGTGTTTGGGTTATGACACCAACTTTAAAGCTACACTGTGTGATATTTTCCCCCATCTAGCGGTGAAAAGGTATATGACCATCCAGTGAATATTAGTTTCTGTTCCTCTCAATTCCGATTTCGTTTTAACTCCTACGGTGGCCGATTTAGTCCAAGATTAACATGGCTTCCAGTTCGACCTCGTCCACATTCGACACGGTGCCATCGAGTGTTAAAACGCCAAAGGCGAAGCTTGAATTTACGGGTATGTCCCTCTTTGGCTAATGTACTTTCAAGATGGAGGGGCAACATGGCGACCCGCATTCGAACCCCTCACCCGTATGTATTTTCAATGGCATATTATAAACTTACGAGAATACTTTATTACTTGAAAGAAGTAAATATACATTAATGAGCACATATTTTTGAAAGAACTAAGTGTTTTTAGCTAAGAATAAACTAAAAAAGTTACACAGTGTAGCTTTAAAATTCTTGATTTAAATTTTTATACTAAATAAAAACCTACTAGCCTAATATACATTTCCAGTATTATTAAAGTAAACAGTCAGTAATAAAATTGTCCATTAAAAGTGCAAGAAGATGTGAAAGAGAACTATTTGCACGAATAAAGTTCTCTTTCGCGTCTTCTTGTGCTTGAATATTTAAATTAGTAATACTTAAAAACACATGCAAATGCTAAACTTTAATGGCGATGCAGTGCTGGCCCGTTCCTGCATCAGCTGTCCCGAGTGCTGGTCATGCTAACCCGAGCCATCGGACAACCGTCAACAGTTAGAGGCGTGTTCACTTAAGAAATTAATACTTTTCTTCATCAAGGATGCATTGAATTGATCAAAGGAGCAAAGTAAAGACATTTATAATGTTACAAAAGATTTATATTTCAAATAAACACTGTTCTTTTATTTTCAGTCTTATTTCTATTGATCAAAGAATCCTGCAGGGCTGCCACTAACGATTATTTTGGTAATCGAGTAATCGGTCGATTATTTAGAAGATTAATCGAGTAATCGGATATATTTTTGTTGTAGTAAAATAGACGTAAGCAAAGACCTACACCAGGGGTCTTCAACTAAAAATTGCTTGAGGTCCAGTAAATGAACCCTCCTCACCGGCCGAGGTCCGGACAATTATATACCTAAAAACAATCCTTTATGTTTATTGCCAGACTAAAGAAATTAGTGTAGATAGCATTTGTTCTTAATTGAACAAAATATGTTCTCATATGGACAAAACATGTCTGTTCATATTGTTAAAACAAACATAGATAATCCTTCACAAAATTGATCTCATTTTGTTGTTGTTCTGTTTTGTCCTTTAAGTTGCTTTGGTACAAAATATCTAAATTCAACCAGTAACCATGTCTGACAGAAATATGATGAACTAAACATGCCTTCATCTCTAAATCTGCACTGAAAATACATTCATTTCAACATTACTAGCAAATAAAGTGCTTTTCCCTTCTGAACTGAGATAAATAATAACAATCAATGAACGCAAACCCCCCTGGTTAAAAATAAAAAACAATTCAGAAATCTCATAACACAGTTTATGTTCATTCACATGTATAGTCTTAACTAAATGTCTCTAATATTGAACACTGCTCTCTTCTGAGCTTCAAATTGCACTGGCAAAATATCATTAGCAATATCATTCAGAAACACAAACAGGCAAAAATAAAGTGCCACCAGTGTTGGTAAAATTAAAAAGTGCAAGAAACATTTTATTTAATGTTTCCACTTTTGACAACCGCAACAGAATCAGAGCAAATGAGACACACAAGCCTCGTACAGGATGCAGGAAGAATAAATGCAATTTTTTCCCACCCATTCATCAGCGTCAACTTTCCTCATTTTTGAAAATGCCATTGTTTTTGTGCGTTTTTGAATTTATTCATTTCATTATGTCAAAAGGCTTCGCGGTCCGCTAGTTGGCGACCCCGGACCTACACCTTTAAAATGACTTTAAAATACATAACAATGAGGCAATAATATTTAGTTCAAATAAAGCATCAAAAGCGAGTGATCATATGGTTTCATAGAACAACACAGTTAATATCCACCCTAACAAACGCCTGCAGAGGCGCCAGCGGCCTGGTGATGGGTGGGTTTTACAGCAGATCTAACGACATTTAACTCTAACTTAATCGTTTAATATTTGGCCACTTCTTTGCGATAGAAAAGCTACAGCCACTGTAATTTCTTGAACAATAATATGTGGACGTGGAATTGGGTTTAACCTTTATTTTGAAATCGGGATGAAGTTTGCATGTTTATAAATGATGTATTCTCCTGTGTTGCCGTAGGGTTATAAATGATTTACCTTACAAATCTGATGAAATGGCACACATTGCGTTCCCAGATCTAGAGCTGCAACTAACGATTATTTTTTCTGTCGACTAATCTAACGATTATTTTTCCGATTAGTCGACTAATCTAACGATTATTTTTCCAGATTAATTTTATTATTCTTTTTTACTGATTATTGTATTTCAAAGAGGGTAGTGAATTTGTTTATTATTTTAACATGAAATCAATGAATGATGACAATATTAATTGTATTTCAGGAAGGGTAGTGTACATACCCAGATAGCAAGCACAGTTGGGCCGATTCCGGCTGAAATGCGCCACTGTTGGCTCACTGTCGGCATTGGTGAAAAGATAATGGGCCAGATCCGTGCCGACTGTGCATGAACCAATCTGGCTGACTGACGGCTTTTTTTGAATGGGCCAGCGTCGGCTGAACGCAGTTGTACTGGTGTCTGGTTCATACTCGGTGTAGCGCCGTGTATTTAGCTTCGGCCCGGGTTCGTTTTGTCACAGGCGGGCCACTACAGGAATTAAGCAACTCAGCCGTGAGAAAAAAAGTTTTGGCGGTTAAATCCTGAGGAGGCAGACGCAGACGCAGACCATTTCATCTTCGAGAGGAACCATCTCGGCTGAAAAATGAGTAAGTAATTTAATTAATTTATTGTTTTAGTGATGTTTGATGTTTTAATTGTCGAGATAAAAATCGTGTTTTAATATCTAAATGGTTTGCAATGATTATTACAAAACAGCAGAATATATTCGGTACCGGAGTGTGGATAAAGGCCCAGGGTCTCATTTTAGGATAAAACTAGGTATTTTTTAAACTGCTCTATATACAGTGGACTGTAATGTTGGCTAATAAAATTATATTGAGTCATATCCCATTTGCTTGCTAAAATTTCGTCAGTCAATTCGTTCAACGAGTGATTAGGCTCTCGAATCAGCCATATCTTATACAGCCGCGCGGCTCTGTATGATTTGATTCACTATAAAAAGAGTAATTTGTTTGTAAGTCAAACTACACTGACCACCAGCTGCATTATACCCGCGGAGACCAACTCATGTGTGTGCAATTTGAAATTAAATAAGATTTATTTTGTTGTAACACTATGGGAAGCCGGAAGACCACTATAGATACGTGAGGTAAACAGCATTCTTCTTGAACATAACCTAATCTGCTTCATTAGAGCAGGTGCACTTTGTTTAGAGCGAAATAAAAATATTAAAGCATATATATCCCGTATAATGTGATAAATTACTAAGTTACTCGTAGTCGTAGTACTTAACATATTTTACTGCAGTTGGGATTACTATGATTATGAGCGAACATAAACTGAAGGTTGATCTGAATGCTCAGTTTGGAATTCAACACTAAAACTTTTTACAGATACTATACAATAAGGTGTTATGTTACATTAGTTATTAGTTAACATAGATTAAGAAAGCATGCAGTACTTCAGCATTTATTAATCTTATTAATCCTACTTCAACATTTACTAATTATTCAAATGAAAAGTTGTATTTTGTTAACATTAGTTAATGCATGAACAAAACACACTCACACTTCTATAATTCAAATCCCATAAAGGATTGTTAGACTCCATAAATTAGGTCAAGAACTGAAAACATTTCTCATAACACAGAATGTACTTAAGGGGATGGTAATATTAGTCTGTCTGTCTCATTTTTATCCCAAGGTTACTGTAGTCAGCCGGATCTGGTCCATATCCAGATCAGATGGTGGACTTGCACCCTAAGATGACCACAGTGCGGCCCTGAATGTCAGACAAGACCTAGAAACAAACCGCCTGAGAAGACCTCGCTGACACAACAGTCATCGGCACAGATCCTCAGCAAAGACCATGAGAAACAGTTCTACAGACCCAATGTCCAGCTTCAACTCCCATCACACCAAATGCTGGCATGATCTTTTCCAATCTTCAAATAGTAGGAGCTGAATTAAATAC